>NC_134354.1:170276491-170580241 GCF_048569485.1 Anomaloglossus baeobatrachus | reverse complement strand
AGGGCCAGCGCCTGCGGGCAAAGGAGCTCCTCCGACATCTACAAGCCGGGAAGCGGACTACCAGTGCTCAGGCACAGTGGTCAAACTACTACATAGGTGCAGGAGAAAGGTGGACATTGCCAACCCGACTAGGAAGCTGCAGCCAGCTGCGGTCCCCGTTCATACCTTTGTTTAGTTTACCAAAGACTCTGTGTGGTTTAATTGTGAGTACACCAGTGCGCTCAGGCACCGCACCAAACTGCACTGCAACCCTGCACCCTGCACCCCGGCCCTCACACCACCGGGCCCTGGGAACAACATCCCTTATCCACGGAGGGGTGAACACCTAGCTGCGCCACTACACCGCTTCCGGGAGTCCCCGTACCTTCACCACAGAGGTAGTGTCCATCATCACCACAACCCGTGGGTGGCGTCACGAGCAATCATCCCAAAACCATATACCTGCATTCCCCCGTGTGCAACGCCAACCCCCTTGCAGAGCGACGTGACCCCCGGGTCCGTGAGAGGCTCAAATCACCACCCGCAGAACGCGAGCACGGATCCGAGCGGCTCGGCGGCCGCAGCCGAGGCCACGGGGCGTTACAGGCACAAGTGGCAAGTGTTCCTCTTGCAGGATCACCTACATCTGGGCACAGTACTTCTTAGGCGAGTAACCAGTAATAAGTACCCTTTCCACTGTTTGAACTTGCAGTCCCCCTTTTTTTTTTTTTTTTTTTTTTTTTTTTTTTTTTTCTTCTTACCCTTCTTTACCCTGTGTGTTGCTGAACTAATCACTGAGATTTTCATATTTGATTAGCACCATCCTCCATTTGTTGCACGCCAGGAATTAGATTTTCAGGTCAATCTGAACCACAAGTTGAAGTAAAATGCTTTGGAGAGAAACACCTGAAGGCAAAATTTTATGCATTTGTAATCTCTGTCTTAGTGCCTTTTTGAATGACACAACTATTTTTAAATGTTTATATGTATATTTATTCATTTTTGCAATTTATTTTCATACCCTTAAGGCCCCTTTACACACTGCAACATCGCAAACAACATCGCTGTAACGTCACCGGTTTTGTGACGTAATAGCGACCTCCCCAGCGACATTGCAGTGTGTGACACGCATCAGCGACCTGGCCCCTGCCGTGAGGTCGCTGATCACTACACATCTCTCAGGAGCATTCTTTGGTCCTTTTGTTTCCCGCTGTGCAGCATGATCGCTAGAAAGTCTCAGTGTGTAAAGGGGCCTTTACAGCGACTTCGTTAGCGACTTCCCTTTCAAAAAGCTGCTTTACAATGTAACCAATGACTAGCTAGGTCGTTCTGCAGGTCCGTATCGCTGTTGCGTCATTTTCCAGGTTTGCCTGTTTGACAGCTCACCAGCGACTCACCAGAGACTTTGTAGCGATTCCGGCCAGGTTGGGATCGCTAGAAAGTCTCAGTGTGTAAAGGGGCCTTAGGCTATGTGCGCACGTTGCGTCGGAGTACCTGCAGTTTATTCTGCACGTTTTCCTTCCCTTGGTTTTTGACCAAATGGCTTTTGACCATTTTTTAGCGCTAAAAACGCATGCGTTTTTACCACGTTTTTAGTGCGTTTTTAGCGCTTTTTACCTGCGTTTTCACCTGCGTTTCTGCAGATGCGTTTTTTAGATCAAGACACTGAGAAATAAAGTTGAATTAGTCAAAAAGAATGAAAAAAGAGAAAAAAAGTATAGAATTAACTTTTAATAAAACTATATGGGAAATTATCAATTTTAATGGAAAAATAGTGGTTATGCACATTTTATCAGAAAAATAGGTGAAGTTTATAATTTTTTAACATTTAAATTTTCGGTTATAGTGTGTGTAAAGGAACATTAGAACCCATTAATTTTTGTCCAGAAAAGCATGCGTTTTTGGAGCCAAAAACGCAGTGGAAAAGCAGGTAAAAAGCATGAAAAACGCAGGAATTGTGATTTTGGTTGCGTTTTGCCATTTCTCATTGACTCCAATGTTAAGGAAACGCTGCAGAAATGGCAAAAACAACTGACATGCTGCTTCTTTTTCAGCATGGTTTTTGACCACAAATATGCAAATTAAACGCTGCTGAAAAAAAAGCAAAGTGCAGACAGGATTTCTGCTTTTCCCATAGACTTTGCTGGAAAACAAAAACGCATGCGTTTTAGCGCAAAAACGCTGCTGCTAAAAACGCTGCAGAAACGCGGAAAAAAACCGCAACGTGCGAACATACCCTTAAGGTTCTCATTGGTATTCCCCAGTTTATCTTAATCACAGAACACGTAAGGTGCATACACTCAACCATTGACTAGCAAGACAGAGTGCCTGGGTGTAACCATAAAACATATCAGGCATCTCTGGGCACTACATGTGGCAAATGCTCTTTGAGCAGGATCACCTACATCTGGACACCAGTACATTTTAGGCAAGTAACAAATCTTAGCAATAAGCGCTGTTTCCACTGTTTGAACTTGCAGTCCCCTTTTTTCATTTTAATTCATTATTTATTTATTTATTTATTTATTTTTTCCCTCTAGTCTCCCTCCCTTCTTTATGCTGGGTGTTGCTGAACTAATCACTGAGATTTTCCTATTTGATTAGCCCCATCCTCCATTTGCTGCACACCAGGAATCAGACTTTCAGGTCAATCTGAATCACAGAGTGAAGTAAAATTCATTCTGAGAGAAACGCCTGAAGGCAAGTTTTTATCAATTTATAATGTCTGTTTTAGTGCCTTTAGATTAATGGCCTCTGTTTTTTGAGAAATGTATATTTCTTTATACATACTAACAAAAGTACTTTAAATTCTTATATATTTAGCAATTTTTTTTTCAGCGTCCAAACTCCTAGGTTCTCATTGGTATTCCCCAGTGTATCTCAGAACACCTAAGGTGCATACACTCAGCCATCGACTAGAAAGACAGAGTGCCGGGGGTAAAACCATAAAGGCTAATGCGCACGTAACTGCTGAATATTCTGCATCGATTTGACAGCACATGTGCGACTCAAATCGCTGCAGAAACACTGCATAATGGATGCAGTTTTTTTTGTTAAAAAAAAAAAGCCGATTTCATGCGCTCTGGCTGCTGCCCCCACCATAGACAGAGCGGGAGCGGCATCCAGAACGCACAAATAATTGACATGCTCATTTTATGAATGCACAGATTTGGGTAAAAATTTTAGCACCCAAATCGCTGCGTTCAAAAAAGCAACGTGCGCACGTCTCATGCACAATCTACATAGATTGTGCAGGAGACGCAGGACACATGCATTTACGCTCCAGTGCAATACACAGCATAAATGCATGTAATTACACAACGTGCATGTTAACTTACCTGATATGTCTGAGGGCTTATCATTTTTGCAAAGTTTTTTTTATTTTTATCTGGAATCACGGTAGATATTATTATTTTACAAAAAATAAGCCATCTCACTTAGCTAAAGATCTCAAAAATAATGTTCTGGTTCTCTGAAAATGGCACCAAACTTTCTTTTTTTTTTTTTACAAACTCCTGAAATTTTTTTGCATCACTAAAATAAAAACATATATATACTCGTACTGACTAGGAGAATAATCCTGCCAGGTCAGTCTAACCATACAGTGCACATGATAAAAAATAATAAAAATTATGGAATAACACTTTTTTGCAATCTAACCGCACTTAGATCTTTTTCCCTTTTTGAAGTACATTATATGGTAAAATGAATACTGTAATTTAAAAGTACAACTCGTACAGCAAAAAACAAGCCCTCATAAAGGCTATATTGACTGAAAAAAAATATGGTTCTTGGAAGAAGGGAAGGGGGAAAAAAAAAATGTAAAAAATTAGAAAATTTCAAAGTGTTGAAGTTAAAGAGTGAGGTTCCATGTAAATGGCTCTGTATACAATACTTTTGCAATATCCACTACCAGGTTGACATATGGTCAGAAGAGCATAGCTCTGCAATATCAGCTGATAACTAGTAGCTTAAAATCAAGTTGTATGTTAACCAGATAAAGTATGAACAGTATGCTTATTACAGGAATTGGTTAATGTTGCTATTGATACTTTCATTTATTATCCTAAAATAGGAGCTTTTAATAAATTAATGGTGTGGCGTCATGGCTACTCATATTGATACCTGATGTTTTTGAACACAGGCCTTTTGTGATGGTGATGATTTTGACAGAATTATTATGTGTAATAAATAATGTCAACCAGCTCTGTATATGATCAAGTAAGGCAGCTTTATTACTTTTACCATCTATCCCAATAACAAAGTGTGATATAGCAAATATATTATTATTATTATTAAGACAGTGATGTGTTTGATACTCTGAACATGGGATTATCCACAAAGTGCATGCCCTAAAGGGCCCGTCACACACAGAGATAAATCTTTGGCAGATCTGTGGTTGCAGTGAAATCATGAACATATTGTTCCATTTGTACACAGCCACAAACCTGGCACTGATTGTCCACAATTTCACTGAAACCACAGATCTACCACAGATTTATATCCGTGTGTGACAAGGCCTTAACTATCAGTATTGAGTATAAGCATAGTCAAACACAGACCCTCTAGCATACCTTGGTATTAGTAGTTGTTTGAAAAATATTCTGTCCTTATAAATGTATTTGGGTATGGACATCATCAAGATCCACAGCTGGCAGCTGCATTGGTTGTCAATGCACATCTGCACTGGTTCTCAATTGCAAAGGGAGTTCCCTTTGCAATTGACAACCAATGCAGATGTGTTTTTATAAGAGACACGTCTGACGACATTTGAGGTGACAGTGGCAATTTTTACGCCACACAGTCTGCTTACAGTAGCACGAGCAACAATCTTCTTGGCATTGTTGTGATCAAAAACGGCTCTTTGTATACTAAATGGCTGTACCATTGGTTCCTTGACTAAATCAAGATATCACCGACGTGTTAGTGTACCTGGAATGAAGACTAGAGTTTTCCAGCTACCATATACAGTAATATGTCACCTAACCCCACATTCCCAGGAATTTGATCAGTGCAAAGTTCTCTCATGAAGGCCTATCCATTGACATTGTGAAGGCCTATTCATTCACATCTTGCCACCGCTCTCAAAAGATTTATATTGCAGAGAAAATAAGCAGTGAAGGCTTGAATGGAGGTTGAATCTCTTTAGCAATGTTTCCTGCTTAGAGATGCGCAAATAAATTTGAGTGGAATTTGATTCTGCAAAATAATTGCATCTGGCAAATTGCAGATTTTTTTTTTAAAATTTGCCTCAACGAATACTAAGAAAAATGTCTACCATTTTTCTGCACCATAAAGGGCCATCGAAAAGTTAAAAATAAGGATCCTTTTGCACACCTTACTGCACATCTTCTGATGCCCAGTACTCTTGCTGAAATGTCGAGTTTTCTAATACTGATGTGGTGCCCCTGTGGTTAGGTGCTACAGGGGAATGCAGCACCTTTACATCAAGGTGCAGTGCTCTTTGGTCACAGGTGAAAGAGAGAAGAAATGCAGAGTCTTATATTAGATTGAGTAACATTGACTGGGTGACAGTTAGTCAGTTAACAGTCAGTCAGTAAGGAGTGACAAGCCGAGACGAGAGTAAATTGATAACTGAAAGCAGGGCTAGAAATAACATAGGCCCGACGTCCTGAGCGAGGGTACCCCGAAAGAAAAGAAATACACAGGAAAAGGGGTAACCCAGACGGAAAGGGGACGCTTTAGGACTGGCCAGAGCCGGCTGAAGAGTTCAGGTCGACACCGGTATAACGGAACCGAGGAGGTTTGTCAGGTTTATGCCCAAACCATTGACCATTAACCTGGAAGTGCGCACAGAACCGCCATAGTCATTGTAATTAAACGGCGTTGCTCATTGGTTTGAAATTGGCAGGTCTGTCTATGCAAAAGCCTATTGTGTGCTGAACTTTGACTGTATCTAAAGGCTTTGTAACTAGCCGCAATTAACTAAGGGGGCACCGCCATGCGTAATGACAACGATTCCTGGGTCCCTGCAGAAGGAGGAGCCGCGCCAGTAGTCTCAATAATGCCAATAACCTTGCCATATGTGCCCCCGAGCAAAATGGTTGCCAATCTATGAAGGGAAACCAGGCACTCTGGCAGCTTTTAAGAGGAAAATATGTGTGGTGCTGGATATGTATGCTATGATCGGGAAACAGCGAGCCGCTATGGTGCTGGGACAATTAATCGGTGCAGCAGAGCTGGAGGTGGAGTCATGGAAAGATAGTGACAGAAACTCCGCAGAAAATGTATTTGCCAAGTTAAAAGCTGCTTTTGAGAAACGCACGCGGGCTGAGTTGAGGATGATATTCTACCAATGTGAACAAGGGCCAAAGGAAACCATCAGAGATTATGCCTTACGTTTACAGGCCGGGCCATTTCGCAAGAGGATGTCTTTTAAACCGGCGATTCCTGGGGCCCAGGGCCAAGTAACAAGCCGGGTCATTTCGCAAGAGGATGTCTTTTAAACCGGCGATTCCTGGGGCCCAGGGCCAAGCCTCAGAAATAAGACAGTCTGCCCCGAAAGACTGTCGTAGCCGGTACGTGGGAGGCCGCCCGTACCTTAATATTACACTAGAAGGAATCCCCATGTTAGTTCTTTTGGACACTGGGTCACAAGTAACCAAATTATTCAGAGAAAATGTATAAGTTATAGGTAGGAGATTAACAAACGTTGTAGCAGAACATACCTACTTATTTTAAAAAAAAAAATGTCTTTATTAATATGCATTAAAAACCAAACAAAAACAAAAAACCATATGTGGAGTAAAAATTCTTAGCATGGAGGTTACTATGAGCCCAATTCAAAGACTCTGAGGCCTCTAAGCGCCAAAAACAGATATATAATCAAATCTATAATCAAAAAGGGAGGCAAAAAGGGGGGGGTTCATTCCCTCTTCTCTCACCCTAATTAGATATATCACTGTCTGCCAATGGAGTACATCCTAATGTAAACGAGTCACAAGTAACCACCATCCCACATATATTGTACAAATACTATTGGTCTGATGACGATCTTAGACCCCCAGATTCTAGTTTGGTTATACTAGCAGCCAATGGACTACTACTAAACCAGGTTGGGTTTAGGGAAGTCACATTAAAACTGGGGAGAGTAGAGTTAAAAGACCAAGGATTATGTGTGGTAGAAGATGACCCTAACAACAAATGCCCCTCCATGGTACTTGGAACAAATGTAATTGAAAACTGCCTTGGGGAAGTATTGTTTTTGTTCCGACAGATTGCTGTGACTGCTGATCATGGACAGAGGAGAGTGCTACATCGTGAGATTCGAGTGCTGGCACACAGACAACAGGTAAATCTGTCTGGAGGGGAAATTGGCAGTGTACGGGTTGCAGACCAATTTCCTATTATGTTACCACCTAAAAGTGAAATGATGATCTGGTGTCGAGCAGCTATTGGTCTTGGAGGAAAGGAATACCAGGCAGTTGTAGAACCGGTATACTCAGAGCACAGACCTACGCTGCTGACAGCCAGAGGGGTGGTGGATGAACGCAAAGGAAGAGTACCAATTTGTAAATCATAAATTGTGGGGAAGAGGAAGTAAAATTACCCAGGTACGCTACAGTAGCAAAGCTGTACACTGTCTGTGACAGCCATATACAGGCGGTAAAGCCTTTGCCTGCATCAAATCACAGGACAACAACTCCAAGGGACAGCTGGAGGAATAGTGTCAGCAGTTACATGTAGGGACTGATACCACCCCTTCCTATCAAAAACATGGAATCTATCGGGTAGCACGAGAATTCGAACAGGTGTTTAGTAAGCATCCGTTTAGACTTTGGGAAGGTCGAAGGGGTACGTCTTCACATATCCACAGGGAATCATCCCCCAATTAGACTGAGACATAGACCCGTGCCACCAAAACACTACCAGTGTGCAAAAGAGATGCTGCGGGACATGAGAGAGGCAGGGGTTATAAGAGATAGTTGTAGCCCCTTGGCAGCCCCCTTAGTCCTAGTTAGAAAAAAAGATGGCACTATGAGGATGTGTGTGGATTACAGGGAAATAAATAAGATCACTCACAAAGATGCTTACCCGTTACCCCGTATAGAGGAGTCTCTTGCTGCATTGAGGACTGCTAATTATTTTTCTACATTAGATCTCACTAGTGGATATTGGCAGGTCTCCGTGGCAGAGGAAGACCGAGAGAAGACGGCATTTACAACACCAATGGGCCTATGTGAATTTAATAGGATGCCGTTCGGATTATGTAATGCACCAGGAACATTTCAAAGGCTCATGGAATGTTGTCTGGGACACAAGAACTTTGAGACCGTACTCTTGTACCTAGATGATGTAATCGTATACTCCAAGACCTATGAAGATCACCTGGAACACTTGGCTGAGGTATTTGTATCTCTAGCAAAATATGGAATGAAGCTTAAACCATCAAAATGTCACCTGCTGAAACCAAAAGTCCAATATCTTAGACATGTAGTTAGCGCAGATGGAATAGCACCAGATCCGGAGAAGATAACAGCTATCCAAAATTGGCAGAGACCAACTACCGTCAGAGAAGTACGCCAGTTCCTGGGTTTGGTATGATATTACCGGAGATTTATAAGGGGCAATTCGAAAATGGCAGCACCTTTACAAGACCTACTGGCAGGCCAAACTAAACGAAGAAGGTCAGAACCATCATTGGTATGGAGTAAAGAGCAAGAAGATTCCGTCCAACAGATGAAGACAGCTCTGACTGGTGAGGAAATATTGGCATATCCTGATTATAACCTACCATTTGTCCTGTATACTGACGCAAGTAATGTAGGCCTAGGAGCAGTATTATCTCAGGTACAAGATTGAAAAGAAAAGGTAATTTCTTATGCCAGCAGGAAACTTCGACCCACCAAAAGAAACCCTGAAAATTATAGTTCTTTGTGCCTATACGGATAACAATCCATTGACGCATCTGGACACTGCAAAACTGGATGCATTGGGGCAACGCTGAATGGCCAGTCAAATTTTGATTTTATCATCAAGTACAGGACAGGTTGTAAAAATGCCAATGCTGATACCCTGTCTAGGAATCCTCAGGCATATCTACCAGGATCAGAAGTAGAGGAGGATGACTTGGAGGAAGTAGAACTCCCAGCTTTCCATAAGAACAGAAAATGGGAAGTGACAGAGGCCGTTATCTATCAAAATCAGCAGAATATAGCATTGAACCCGTTGCCTCACTATAATTGGAAAGAAACCCAAGATAGTGATCCGGCAGTGAGTCTAGTGAAAAAGCTAGTAACCGAACCAAGCTGCAAACTTGACAAAGATTCCCTACTAGAGGCCAAGCAATTGTGGAAAGAAAGAAGCAGGTTATTTATCCATCAAGATAAACTGTGCAGAAGATATAGTAATCCTAGTACACATGAGATGGTTTGGCAAATTGTGGTTCCAAAAAGAGACACCCAAATGGTGTTAGATATGTATCATAATCAATCAGGACATTTTGGATGGAAGAAGTTGGAGATCCTGTTACGTGAAAGATTTTACTGGATTGGCATGAGATCTACTATAGAGAAATGGTGTAGAGATTGTGGACCATGCTCATTAAGAAGAAAAGACCGTAACAGTCAGAAGGCACCACTACAGTCCATCATTACCAAACAGCCATTAGAGCTGGTAGTCCTTGATCAAGTCAAGCTCATGCCCAGCATATCCGGTTATACTTATGCTCTTACCATGGTGGACCACTATTCCAGGTTCCTAGTATTAGCTCCAGTGAAGGACTTAATGGCTCGAATAGCGGCAAAAACATTCCAAGCCTATTTCTGCACACCACATGGATATCCAGAACGGGTATTAACAGATCAAAGCCCGACTTTTGAGTCTGAACTATTTCAAGAATTCTGTAAATTATACGGATGCAAGAAAATTCGCACTACGCCTTATCATCCTCAGACTAATGGCATGTGTGAGAAAATGAATCCCATTGTGATAGAGCTGCTAAAAACTCTGGAGGAGCGGAACAGATGGCCAGAGAAGTTACCAGATCTAGTTGACATGTATAACAACATTCCAGTAAGCTCAACAAATTGCACCCCTGCATACATTATGAGAGGAAGACCAGGAAAATTGCCGGTGGATTATGAGATGGACATAATAGTTCCTGAAGAAAATACTTCAGATGCAGATTGGGAAGTAAAAAGAAAGGAGCAATATCAGAAAATACAGGAATGTGTCGAGAGAAGCCTAGAAAAATCAAAGGAAAAACAAGAAGCAGACTTTAACAAAAGTGCTCAAGGAACACCCTTACTACCAGGTGAATTGGTCTTAAAGAGAAAAAGTTGACTGCATAAGTTAGATGATCAATGGGAGGCAGAACCCTACACTGTACAACCATCAAACTTCTGCAACCAGAAAACCTGTTTGATTAGCAAAGACAAAGGTGAAATAACAGCAATGGTGTCCAGGGATCATTTAAAGAAATACCCTCAACAGCTGCCACCAGTAGAGAGAATTCCTATTCAGAGAAAAGAAGAGAAAGAATAGTCAAGACAATTTTAGGAGAACTTCCTGCAGATTGGGCGCAAGTGGATGGCGTATACTTGATACCGATGGTGACTTTTCCACAACCCAGTGAAACACCCAGAGCAGAAGAACCACCCGTTGTAATGGAATCAGAGATTTCTGCAGTTGGTGTACCTGCCAATTCCATTAGGAGAGTAAGTAGACCCTCAAGTATACCAATTTTACGCAGGTCAACACGTATTAACTTTTGGCTATCCACCGCTTAGATACAGAGAATAAAATGTAGAAAGTGGAATATGTAAATAGTTGAATAGGTAGATAGTATTAATATATAAAATGGATAAAGGAAGTGTGCATAATGCTGTATAGGGGCCAGGAAGGTGACTCCAGGGCCAGCCAAGAGGTCTACAGTGATTATGACTGATCTGGAACCTCACCACACTAAGAACTCTTAAACTAAAGCACTCGTAACTGTTGATATATTTTTTTTTTGTGTTGATGCACTTTAAGCGAAGACCAAGCCACAAGACTGGGTGTGACAAAAGTTTCTTTAACAGCTTACGGTCAATGGACTAATGCTGTATGAGCTGGTGACTAGTGATGAGCGAGTATTAAAAAGCTCGGGTGCTCGAGGCTCGGGCCGAGCATCCCAAGATACTCATGTACTTTGCCCGAGCACCGAGCCCAATGTTATCCTATGGGAGACCCGAGTATTTTTATGAAATGACCCCCCCGGCAGCATGTAGAAACCGTGTGGAATGTCCGTGTGTGTGATGCACAATGTCGTTTATAAATATCGGCTGACAGCAGACAGAGTTGCGCTATGAGAATGAACTCGGGTGAACTTCATCCTCATACCACGGCTCTGTCTGTGTCAAGTACTGATTAGCGGTCACCTATGAAGGATTCACCTGTGACCACTAATCCTCCGAGTGACTGAAGTTTCCCCCCCTCTCTCATACTCACCGATCACCGGCGCAACGCTGCACGGCTTTCACACTGCTCCGGCGGCTTTTACTATTTTGAAAAAGCCGGCCGCTCATTAATCAATCTCGTATTCCCTGCTTTCCCTGCCCACTGGCGCCTATGATTGGTTGTAGTGAGACATGCCCCCACGCTGAGTGACAGGTGTCTCACTGCACCCAATCACAGCAGCCAGTGGGCGTGTCTATACTGTGCAGTGAAATAAATAAATAATTCAAAAAACCGGCGTGCGGTCCCCCCAAATTTTAATACCAGCCAGATAAAGCCATACGGCTGAAGGCTGGTATTCTCAGAATAGGGAGCTCCACGTTATGGGGAGCCCCCCAGCCTAATAATATCAGTCAGCAGCCGCCCAGAATGGCCGCATCCATTAGATGCGACTGTTCTGGGACTGTACCTGGCTTTTCCTGATTTGCCCTGGTGCGTTGGCAAATCGGGGTAATAAGGAGTTATTGGCAGCCCACAGCTGCCACCAAATCCTAGATTAATCATGTCAGGCGTCTCCCCGAGATACCTTCCATGATTAATCTGTACGTTTCAGTAAATAAAAACACACCCCCGAACAAATCCTTTATTAGAAATAAAAAACACAAACACATTCCCTGGTTCACCAATTTAATCAGCCCCAAAAAGCCCTCCATGTCCGGCGTAATCCAGGATGGTCCAGCGTCGCTTCCAGCTCTGCTGCATGAAGGTGACCAGAGCAGCAGCAGACACCGCCACTCCTGTCAGCTCCACACGGCAACTGAAGACAGCCACGCGATCAGCTGAGCTGTCACTGAGGTTACCCGCGGCCGCCGCTGGATACAGCTGATCGCGCTACTTACCTCAGTTGCCACGTGGAGCTGTCAGGAGCGGCGGTGTCTGCTGCTGCTCCGGTCACTTTCATGCAGCAGAGCTGGAAGCGACGCTGGACCATCCTGGATTACGCTGGACATGGAGGGCTTTTTGGGGCTGATTAAATTGGTGAACCAGGGAATGTGTTTGTGTTTTTTATTTCTAATAAAGGATTTGTTCGGGGGGGTGTTTTTATTTACTGAAACTTACAGATTAATCATGGAAGGTATCTCGGGGAGACGCCTGACATTATTAATCTAGGACTTATTGGCAGCTATGGGCTGCCATTAACTCCTTATTACCCCAATTTGCCAACGCACCAGGGCAAATCGGGAAGAGCCTGGTACAGTCCCAGAACAGTCGCATCTAATGGATGTGGCCATTCTGGGCGGCTGCTGACTGATATTGTTAGGCTGGGGAGCTCCCCATAACGTGGAGCTCCCCATCCTGAGAATACCAGCCTTCAGCCGTATGGCTTTATCTGACTGGTATTAAAATTGGGGGGGACCGCACGCTTTTTTTTTTTTTTTTTTTTTTTTTTTTTATTTATTTATTTCAATGCACAGTATAGACATGCCCACCGGCTGCTGTGATTGGGTGCAGTGAGACACCTGTCACTCAGCGTGGGGGCGTGTCTCACTGCAACCAATCATAGGCGCCGGTGGGCGGAGAAAGCAAGGAATACGAGATTGATTAATGAGCGGCTGGCTTTTTCAAAATAGTAAAAGCCGCCGGAGCAGTGTAAACGCCGTGCAGCACCGCGCCGGTGATCGGGGATCGGTGAGTATGAGAGAGGGGGGGAAACTTCAGGGACGGCACGCCTGTTTTTTTAATTATTTATTTATTTCAATATTCCTGAGAAGGACTTCTGGTCACACTGTTTGCAGCCCTGCTCTGGAACTAACTATAAAGGGCCGCAAACCTTTCCCTGAAGCAGCAACACTCTCCCTGCGCTGACTGTCTGGATGGCTGTGTGCAGAGCACAGCGCGCCCGCCGGTATAAAGGCTCTGTCACGCTGTGCGGGCCGGCCAATCACTGCATTTCCACAACTAACAGGGCTGTGGCATTGCAGTCGTCTGCCAGCCAATCCCTGCATGAGGGCTGGCTCTCAAAATAGCGCCAACATGCAGGGATGAAGACCACGAGTACAGCACGAGTATCGCGAGATTACTCGGTACCCGCTGAGTAGCCCGAGTACAGTGATACTCGTGCGAGAACCGAGTAGTGACAAGCGTACTCGCTCATCACTACTGGTGACCTATCTTATTCAATTTTTGTAGTTTTTATTTTTAAGACTCTTAAGAAAAAAAAGTAGAGTAAATATTACAAACATGTTATGGTTAAATTATAAGAAAATGTTTAGCTTAACCCAAACCTTGTTGCCACACTCAGGAACGAGTGTGATTAACTAAGGGGGTATGTGGCGCCCCTGTGGTTAGGCGCTACAGGGGAATGCAGCACCTTTTACAT
This sequence comes from Anomaloglossus baeobatrachus, assembly GCF_048569485.1. Classification (NCBI taxonomy): domain Eukaryota; kingdom Metazoa; phylum Chordata; class Amphibia; order Anura; family Aromobatidae; genus Anomaloglossus; species Anomaloglossus baeobatrachus. The sequence continues at coordinate 170,566,485 of NC_134354.1, read as the reverse complement.
CAAGGTGCAGTGCTCTTTGGTCACAGGTGAAAGAGAGAAGAAATGCAGAGTCTTATATTAGATTGAGTAACATTGACTCAGCAGCCCCTACCTTCATATTCCTGGGACTGTTTATATAGTAGGTTCATAGGGGGGTGGAGCCTAGCTGAGCGTGAGACACGATGTGGTTGCCAGGACGACTGGGTGACAGTCAGTTAAGTCAGTCAGAAAAGAGTGACAAGCAGAGACGAGAGTAAATTGATAACTGAAAGCAGGGCTAGAAATAACATAGGCCCGACGTCCTGAGCGAGGGTACCCCGAAGAAAAGAAAGACACAGGAAAAGAGGTAACCCAGACGGAAAGGGGACGCTTTAGGTCTGGTGAGAGCCAGCTGAAGAGTTCAGGTAGACACCGGTATAACGAAACCGAGGTTTATCCCCAAACCATTGACCATTAACCTGGCATCTTAAATAAGAGGAGTCCGGGTACCCATCAAGAGTCTCACTACTAACCCCAAGCCGAGTTCACGACGCTATTGTGGGATAGGTAAAGAATCCGTGCAGCATCAGACCCCTGGGAAAACCAGTGACGAGACCAACGAGTGGGTTAAAGAGGGAGTCACAGAGCCCTCAGAGCAGAGACCGAGAAAGAGACAAAGAAAGGTTACCTCAGAGAAAAAACTCTGTCATTAAATCTCCTCCTCTGAAATTTGTGACAATTGGCTTTCTGGTAACTGAACTGTTTGTGTACTGTGCAAAACAAACCAGATGTTAGTAAAAATGACTTGTTTAAGCTGATGTGGACTTGGTGTGTCATCTCTCCGCCATTCGACAGGAGCCTGCGACGTCAGAGAAGAAGGCAGCCATCACCGCTCGGTTGCTTCCCTGCTGGTTAGCGACCCGCCGCCCTGAGTTAAATAGCTCCACCTGTGGGGAGCTGAGAGATCTTAAGCTGCCGTCACCATCACCTTGGAGGGCGGCCGTGGGCCGCGCTGGTATATCTGCTTACCAGACACCACAGGTGACATCACGTATATCCCCAAAATCATCCCTGCACACCATTCACCAGCCGCAGAGTGAGCGCCCAGGGCACAAAGCCGGGTCCGACCACCTGTGATAACCCCATCGATATATATAATGTTTATTATGCCCTGGGGTTTGGAGAGATAAAGGACAATTGGAGTAACATTCCTTGCAAGACACATGAAGGTGTATATGTAGTAACCTCATATGTTGTGCAGCAGGGGTTGAGCTCCCAGCACCCTGTAATCCGCATTACAGTGGCTGAACACTGTACCACTCGTCTTTCTGTTCTCTCTGCTTTTCACTGTCCCCTTTTTGGTCCTCGGTGTATCTTTTCTTTACTGCAACCAAGCGCTAAATTCCTATCTTTTCACACTAAGCTCTGATGAGGTCGTAATTTTTCTGCTCAAGCAATGCCGTATCCTTGTGAACGCATGTGCATAAACATTTTAGGTCTCATCAGAGCCAGAAGTTCTTACCTAGCATGAAGAACCCTAAAATTCAGCAGTTGGCAGAGGTAATTGGATCTACCGAGGAAAGGACAGGGGACAGTGCAGAGCGGAGGGTCTGGAGAAGTGAACAAAAGCAATTTTTTTTATTTTTTTTAACCTATTGATGCATGTCTATTGTTCAGCATGGGAGTGAATTACAAAAAAAAGCTGCATTTTGGCAAATGCAGATTTTTGTAATATTCAAGTAGAATTTTACAATTGCTTAATATTGTACACATCAAAAAAGAAAAACCTACCAAAGATGCTAGACCAGGTGATATACGCACAAACAGAATGTGCTAGACCTTCCTCTTGAAGGCGGCTACAGCCCAGGTGCAAGATGCTGATGTCACAACCACTCAACCCATTCAACCTAGAGAAGAGGGGAGTGGCTGCTTAGCAAAAAACTTGCACACTCAGGTCAGGCGGGCTAATCAGCACTATACACATGCATCTCACACAGGCGAGATGCACAGTGTCTGAATTATGGCCTATAAATGACCCGCAACACTAGGCCAGGCGGGTCAGTTAGCACTATATGTATGCATGATTGTGGGTGGTATATTGGTGAGCCTGTCATGTGTGGTGCATGCATATAGTGCTGATTAGCCCGCCTTACCTGGGTTTCAGGCATCATCTATAGGTCATAGTTCAGACACTGTGTATCACACCTATCTATATGATGGGCTCCCAGTGCAAGCCTTATTAGTGTGTAAGTTTTTTGCTAAGCAGCCACTCTCCTCCTCTCTAGGTTGAATGGGTTGATTGGTTGTGACATCAGCATCTTGCACCTGGGCTGTAGCCGCCATCAAGAGGAAGGTCTAGCACATTCTGTTTGTGCATATATCATCTGGTATGGCTTCTTTGGTAGGTTTTTCTGCTTAATTTTGTACAGTGCTTTACAGACATCAATATTACCATCCCCATAGGGGCTCACAATCTAGATTCCCTATCAGTATGTCTTTGGAATGTGAGAGGAAACTGCAATATGGAGAGGAAACCCACACAAACACAGGGAGAACATACAAGTTCCTTGCAGGTGTTGTTCTTGATGAGATTTTGAACCCATGAATCCAATGCTGCAAAGCAACAATGCTAACCACTGAATGCTGCCCATAATTCATCATTGGAATTCAATTCCACTTGTATATTCCATTTCTAGTAGCGCATTTTGGAGAGTTCATACTATGTTTTATTATGCTTTGGGTTTTCAAGAAATACCTAGAACATATTAAGAAACATTTAATTTCCATCAAGTCACTTCAATACAAATCAAATTTCTTAGCTATATTCGAATAAACTGACAACTATTAACTTCAGCAGGATTGCTCTTCACTACTTTTAACCCCTTCACGACCGGCTGATTTTTCGCTTTCCGTTTTTTTTTTCGCCATTCTTTTTCTGAGAGACGTAACTTTTTTATTTTTCAGTCAATATGGTCATATGAGGGCTCATTTTTTTGCAGGACGAGCTGTACTTTTAAATAAAACAATCAGTTTTACCATATAGTGTACTAGAAAACGGCAAAAAAATTCCAAATGCTGAAAAATTGCAAAAAAAGTGCGATAGCACTATGGTTTTGAGATATTTTATTCACTGTGTTCACTATATGGTAAAACTGATGTGTGGGTGTGATGCCTCAGGTCAGTGCGAGTTCGTAGACACCAAACATGTATAGGTTTACTTTTATATAAGGGGTTAAAAAAAATCGGAAATTTGTCCGAAAAAAGTGGCGCACGTTTTACGCCATATTCCGTGACCCATAGCGTTCTCATTTTTCGGGATCTATGGCTCAATGATGACTTATTTTTGCATCTCGAGCTGACGTTTTTAACGGTACCATTTTTGCGCAGATGCTACGTTTTGATCGCCTCTTATTGCATTTTGCGCAAAAGTTGTGGCGACAAAAAAACATCGTTTTGGCGTTTGGAATTTTTTTGCCGCTACGCCTTATACTGATCAGATTAATTGATTTTATATTTTGATCGGGCGTTTCTGAACGCGGCGATGCCAAATGTGTGTATAGTTTTTATTTTTTTAACCCTTTAATTTTCAATGGGGCAAATGGGGGGTGATTTGAACTGTTAGGTTTTTTTTTTTTTTTTTTTTTTTTTAATTTTTTAAAACTTTTTTTAACTTTTTTTAACTTTTTTTTTTTTTTTTTTTTTATTTTACTAGTCCCCCTAGGGGGCTATTGCGATCAGCATTCCGATCGCTCTGCAGTATCTGCTGATCACAGCTACAAGACTGTAAACAGCAGATATGCTCTCTTTCTCTTTTGCTGTGCCGCTGGCACAGCGAAAGTGAAAGCAAGTCAGGTGTAGTACAGGAGTCATCACATGACCCTGTGCTACCATGACAACTATCGGGAGTCACGTGATCGCGTCACGTGACTTCCGGTATCAGGCGGTAAGGAAATGTTTAACGCGATCGCGCTTATAATGGCACTGTCACATATTGACAGCACCATATAAGGGGTTAAACGGCACGAGCAGATAACGATTCTGCTCGTGCCTAGCAGGCACACATCTCAGCTGTGAAAATCAGCTGAGATGTGGGCCGATCGCAGCATGATGCTGCCGGCAGACCACGGGCAGTAACATTATGACCGCAAGGACGTAATTTTACGGCCCGTGCTCGTTAAGGGGTTAATCTGTGTTGTCAACAATTCAGAAATTCCAGGACAGTCTGTAAAAATAGGGCGTATTTTTGCCCTTTCATTAAATCTTTTTAAAGCGTCTGATTTTTTGATGCTGAAGTATCTTACAAATTATTTTTACTGTAATTATCAGAATTTTATAGTTTACAGTCGATGAAGCTGAGATCTGTATATTAGGATTATAGGCTGTAGATATGGATCCCATATAATAATTACTTATGATGGTTTTACAATGTGTTCGTAAATAAAGCAAGTTGGTATCACTGCCTAGAACCCTTTTAATATCTTAGGCCTCTTTCACACATCTGTGAAAACCACGCACGTTTTGCATGGACAATTACAAGGTGCATATTGCTCTCCGTGTGCCATGATTTTTGCACACGAGAGTTCTCAGTGTGCGATTCGTGATAACACATGGAGAACAGGAACTTTCTGCTCACCTGTCCCTGGCATTGCTGTCCATGGTGCTGATCTATGGTCTCCAGCCCTGCCAACTCCCCGCTGCTGCTGCTTCCGGTCCTCTGTGTCATGCATATGCAATGAGCATAATGAGTTGGGGTCAGAAGCAAGTGACAGCAGCGCTGGAGAAGGTGAGTGTAGAAATTTTTTTTATCTCTCAAGCACGTGTGTTTTCTCCGGTACGTGTCACGCAGATCACTTCCGTGTGACACCTCTGCTGCCAGAGAAAAATGGACATGTTTACGTGTGGAGCACACGGACACACATATGCTCCACATGGACACACGGTAAGTGGCAAAACACGCACATTTGTGTAAACTCATTGACTTTATTGGGTCTACGTGTGTCTGTGTCAGAATTATCTTGGTTGGACCCCTGACGTCTCTGCCGCGACACCCGCAGTAGTGTGCGGAGCGCATCTAGGACGTCAGCGGTTCACTCGAGTTTATTTTGACCCAATGTTGCTGTGATTAACCTGAGTAATGTCACACTGATCAAGTCTCTCACCCCTGTCACTCCGGTGATTTGCTGTCACAGCTGGAGTCCTCCACTTGTGACTGCAAATCACCCAAGGGACTGAAGTGAGCTGCAGGTGGGGGACTCACCTGAGTGAGTCACCACAGAGAGCGTTCATGTTCTATGGCCGCTCACTGTCTATCTGTTCTTTCTAATTTATCTATTTTATATGTTTTATCTATCTATCTATCAATTATCCTGTGTAGAGATGAGCGAACCGGTCCCGGTTCGGCTCGAGGTCGGTTCGCCGAACGGAGCTCCCGTTCGAGTTCGGTTCGTCGAACGTTCGACGAACCGAACTCGAACCAATAGGCTATATTGGGAGGCAATCACAAACACATAAAATTGCATTATAAATGTACACATACAGTTAATAAACATTGCCATAACACTTACCGGTCCCCGCGATCCCTCCTGCACTCTGTCTCCTGCCGCAATTCCATCCGATGATCGCTGAATCCTCCCGGTGACCGGCACTGCCAGCAGAGACGCAGGACCTATCGTGACGTCAAAATAGCCATGTGACCAGTCACGTGGCTATTATCTCATTGGCTACAGACTGGTCACATGACTATGATGCGTCATGTAGGACCTGCGAGTGCATCTCTCCGGTACACGGTGCACATTTGTGTATCGCCGTGTACCGGCGACATGCTCTAGCACACGGTCGACTCCCCGTTCCGTTAGGGACAGGCTGACACAGCCGTTCATTAACGGAGATCACCGTTGCCATAGCAACGCAGTTAGCGGTGACGTCACCGCTAACCGCGGCTCCGAGAGCACCGTTGCTATGGTAACGCGTCTGTCAGCGTTACCGCTGTTACCGCTGACAGCCAGCAGCACTGATCTCTCACGGAGTGAAGGCTGCATGCTGCTTCCCGATTGTGGTGAGGATTGTAGTGAGGATGAGGTGCCCCAGCTCTTCAAATGATGAGCTGGGGCACCTCATCCTCACTACAATCCTCACTACAATCCTGAAGTGCAGTTTCTTCAAATTCATTTAAAGGCACTTGGAACGCTGAAATTGCTGCTTATAATTTAAGCCTCTATTAAAAACCTCTTATCAGCGCTGGTTTATTGGGGATTTATTGGGCTGACAGGGGGTAATAAACATGGAGTCTCTAATGTGTCTGTGTATTTATTTCTATTAAAGTATTTTTTCTCTGTGTGGTGTCTTTTTTTTAACCCTTTATTGGAGATTCTTAATGGCCGGGTCAAACGTGCCTGACATTAAGAATCTCTGGCTTAATACTGGCTAGTAAAACAAAGCCAGTATTAACTCATGATTACCCAACAAGCCACCCGGCTCCAGGGCTGTTGGAAGAGTTGAATACAGCGCCAGATGATGGCGCTTCTATGAGAGCGCCTTTTTCTGGGGCAGCTGCGGACTGAAATTCGCAGCAGAGGCGCCCAGAAACCTCGGGCTAACCTGTGCCGCGGATTCCAATCCCCAGCTGCCTAGTTGTACCTGGCTGGACACAAAAATGGGGCGAAGCCCACGTCATTTGTTTTTTAATTATTTCATGAAATAATTAAAAAAAACGGGCTTCCCTATATTTTTGGTTCCCAGCCGGGTACAAATAGGCAACTGGGGGTTGGAGGCAGCTCGTGGCTGCCTGCTGTACCTGGCTAGCATACAAAAATATGGCGAAGCCCACGTCATTTTTTTGGTGGGCAAAAAACTTCTGCATACAGTCCTGGATGGAGTATGCTGAGCCTTGTAGTTCTGCAGCTGCTGTCTGCTCTTCTCCATACAGACAGACAGCAGCTGCAGAACTACAAGGCTCAGCATACTCCATCCAGGACTGTATGCAGAAGTTTTTTGCCCCCTGAAAAAATTATGTGGGCTTCGCCATATTTTTGTATGCTAGCCAGGTACAGCAGGCAGGTACGGCTGCCCCCAACCCCCAGTTGCCTATTTGTACCCGGCTGGGAACCAAAAATAAAGGGAAGCCCTTTTTTTATTATTTCATGAATTTCATGAAATAATTAGAAAACAAATGACGTAGGCTTCGCCCCATTTTTGTGTCCAGCCAGGTACAACTAGGCAGCTGGGGATTGGAATCCGCAGCACAGGTTGGCCTGAGCTTTCTGGGCCCCACTGCTGCAAATTGCAGTCTGCAGCCGCCTCAGAAAATGGCACTTTCATAGAAGCACCATCTTCTGGCGCTGTATCCAACTCTGCCAGCACCTGCCTGCTATACCTGGCTAGCATACAAAAATATGGCGAAGCTCACGTCCTTTTTTTGTAGTTTTTTGGCAAAAAAAATAAAAAATGCTTCCCTGGATTTTCCATTGCCAGTGAAGGTAACACCAAGCAGTCGGGGTTAGCAGCCAGTAGCTGCTTGGATTACACTTAGCTAGCAATACAAAAAAATGCAGCGGGAGCCCATATATATTTTTTTTAATTATTTATTTAAATAACTAAAAACAAAATGGGCTTCCTTGTATTTTGATTGCTGGACATCACAGTGCTGTAAAAATAAATCTTTAAAAAAATGACGTAGCGCTCCGCGGTATTATTGATTCTCAGCGCAGATAAAGCAGACAGCTATGGGTTGCCACCCCCATCTGCCTGCCGTTACCTTGGTTGGCAATCAAAATACAGGGAAGCCCATTAATTTTTTCTATTTAAAAAATAGTTAAAAAAAAAAATGACGTTGGGTCCCCCCATTTTTGATAGCCAGCTAGGGTAAAGCAGACGGCTGTAGCCTGAAAACCACAGCTTGCAGCTTTACCGTGGTTGGGGATCCAATGTGGAGGTCCCCTCAGGCTCTTTTTTATAATTATTTTATAAATATTAATAATTACACAATAAAAGTAAGGTCCCCCCCAAATTGGATCACCAGCCAAGGTAAGCGGACAGCTGTGGTCTGGTATTTTCAGGGTGGGAAGGTCCATAGTTATTTAGCCTTCACAGCCTAAAAATAGCAGGCCGCAGGCACCCCAGACATGGCGCATTCTCTAGATGCGCCAATCCTGGCGCTTCACCCCAGCTCATCCCGTGCCCTGGTGCAGTGGCAAACGGGGTAATAAATCGGGTTGATACTAGCTGTAAAGTCACCTGAGATCAAGGCCAGCAGTTTGTGATGTCATGGCATCTATTAGATACCCAACATCATAAACTGTCAGTACTAACAAAAAAAAAATCGACAAAGGAAATTTATTTGAAAAAACAGTCCCCAAAACATTTCCTCTTTAACCAATTTATTGTAAGAAAAAAAATAAAGGGGTCCCACAATGACTCTGGACCGTCTAGAATATGGGGGGAGACACTCAGGGAATGTATCCCCCATTTTCTAGGAGTGCGGACCCTTCATGTGAGGAGTGTGGGTGCAATGAATCTGCACTCACTCTCCCCGGGTCCACAGCAGCAGAGTCCATGTCGTAATGGTTGCTTCCAAAGCTGCAATGCCCTGCTCATGAGGTAAGGGCATGCCTAATCAGGAGAACTACTGTAGAGGAAGCTCTGCTCACTGGTATATAGGTGCTCAGAGGTAATAATATATAAAATTAGTGAGTAACCTCGGCACTCTAAATCTCCCAGACTAAATCCCGCTTCACACGCTTCAATATATCTCACAATCCGTCGTTGGGGTCAAGTTGTAAGTGACGCACATCCGGCATCGTTTGTGAGGTATCTGCATGTGACATCTACGTGCGATCAGGATTGAACACAAAACCGTTGATCGCAAACACATCGTATCTTTGCCTAGAATTGAGCGTTTTGTTGCACGAACCTAGTCAATTGTGGCCGCGGGAAACCTCAGTGACACCTCAGTGACAGCTCAGCTGATCGCGCTACTCACCTCAGTTGCTGCGTGGAGGTGAGAGGAGCGGCGGTGAGTAGCGCGATCAGCTGAGCTGTCACTGAGGTTACCCGCGGCCACCGCTGCATCCACCGCTGGATCCAGTGACAGCGGGTAACCTCAGTGACAGCTCAGCTGATCGCGCGGCTGTCTTCAGTTGCTGTGTGAAGCTGACCGGAGCGGCGGTGTATTCTGCAGCTCCTGTCACCTCCATGCAGCAGCGCTGGAAGCGACGCTGGAGCATCCTGGATTCCGCCGGACATGGAGGGCTTTTTGGGGCTGATTAAAGTGGTTAACCAGGGTACATGTTTGTGTTTTTTATTTCTAATAAAGGATTTTTTCGGGTGTGTGTGTGTTTATTTACTGTAATTTACAGATTAATCATGGAAGGTGTCTCATAGACGCCTGACATGATTAATCTAGGATTTATTGGCAGCTATGGGCTGTCAATAACTTATTACCCCGATTTGCCAATGCACCAGGGCAAATCGGGAAGAGCCGGGTACAGTCCCAGAACTGTCGCATCTAATGTATGCGGCAATTCTGGGCGGCTGCTGACTGATATTGCTAGGCTGGGGGGCTCCCCATAACGTGGAGCTCCCCATCCTGAGAATACCAGCCTTCAGCCGTATGGCTTTATCTGGCTGGTTTTAAAATTGGGGGGGACCGCACGCCGTTTTTTAAATTATTTAATTATTTATTTCATTACACAGTATAGACACGCACACCGGCTGCTGTGATTGGGTGCAGTGTAACACCTGTTACTCAGTGTGGGGGCGTGTCTCACTGTAACCAATCATAGACGCCGGTGGGCGGGGAAAGCAGGGAATACGAGATTATTTAATGGGCGGCCGGCTTTTTCAAAACAGTAAAAGCCGCCAGAGCAGTGTGAATGCCATACAGAGACGCGCCGGTGATCGGGGATCGTTGAGTATATGAGAGCGGGGGGACACTTCAGTTACTCTGGAGTTTAGCGGTCACCGGTGAATCCTTCACAGGTGATTGCTAATCAGGGCGCGACACAGACAGAGCCGCAGCATGACAATGAAGTCGGGTGAAGTTCACCCGAGTTCATTCTGACAGTGCGGCTCTGTCTGTGTCTGCTGTCAACTACCATTCACCGCTGCTACATGGCTGTCTGAGTCTGCTGTCAGCGGCCATGTAGCAGAGCTGAATGGCAGATGACATAGTAAAAACGCATCTCTACACATTACACACGCTTGGCAAGTCAATAAATAAAAAAAAAAAAAAAGTTGCCCAATGCATACGTCACAGAACACATGATCTAAAGGATCGCACATAAAATTGATCAATTTAACATAGACTACTAACGCTCGTGTGACAGCAAATGAACGACCTATGAGCAATCTCATAAGATCCCGTATGCAACCTGGGCATGTCACATCGCAAATGCGATTGTACAACTAATTGCAACGTGTAAAGCAAGCTTAAGTCAGTAAGTCACAACGGATAGTAATGCAAAATCACTCTTTATTGGTCCATATTAAGAAAAAAAAATTTTTCATAAGCATACATGTTTTTGTCCAAAACAAGTTACAAATGACGTTTCGGCCTGAGCCTTCGTCAGATTGGACTTATCTGCATGTAATCATGAAAAATGACAATAATCAGTATCACATAAGAGTGAGAGAACAATAACATAAACTCGAACAATGTAGAGGTACAATTGGGATGCAGCAAAAAAATTGCAACACAGCAAGAAATGAAACACATGATACAAATGTCATAATACAGTACAAGGACAATATAGTAATGACAAATATGGGGTCAGAGTAGGCTTAGACAGCTCTGGTACGAAAGAGATGCCAATCATAAAGTAACATGTGCAGTAGGTGTAGAGCTACACTATGCATGGCAGAGCTAATGGGTAGACCGACCATAGAAAAAGAACAGAGAAAAAGTGGAGAAAAAGTGGAGAAGAAGTGTTTGTTCATGCCAGATGGGAGATAAATAATTTTTTACCGGCGCTGTCATTTACTGTAACGTGATCATCGGTGTACGGTGTATACCTGTGATCACGTGAGCGGGGACCGGAAAAACTGTCCTGAATCATGATCTCCAGGGTCTAAGCTAGCCCTGAAACCCCGGAGATTTTCTGACGCCGGGGGGCGTTATTCACTTATTTCTGCCTGCTGTTTATAAACGGCAGATCAGAATAAGGCTACATTAACACGACCGATCCATTTTTGCGGTCTGCAAAAAAGTCAGTTTTTTTTCACGGGTGCATCCGTGTGGCATGCGTTTCCGTTCCGTAGACGGTCCGTATGTCATCTGTTTGTCATCCGTGTGCCTTCCGTTTTTTTTGTGTACTGCAAAAAAACTGAAGGAGGGTAAATGCATAAATTTACCCAGGGTCCATAGCTTCATCCTACATGAGGCGGTCACATGTTCACTCCAGTGCCATTTTCTACTGCTTTTCACAGCGTAGAGGGCTCTGGTGATTTTCTTGTGCTTGTGCACTTCATATCAGTCTTTTCTGTCATTATAATGGCAGAAAGACACATAATGTCCCACTCTCCTGCATTTTGTAATTTTGCACCCTTTGGTGCCTTTCATGTGGCACTATGGGGTGCTTAGCTTTGTATTTAGCCAAAAAAATGAAAAAAAAAATGACGTAGGGTTCCCCCTAGTTTTGTAGCCAGCTAGGGTAAAGCAGACGGCTGCAGCCTGCAGACCACAGCTGGCAACCTCACCATGGCTGGTAATCCAAAACTGAGGGCACCCCACGCTGTTATTTTAAATTAAAAAAATAATTAAAAAAAAAAACACGTAGGGTTCCCCCCCAAAATTGGATCACCAGCCAAGGTAAAGCAGACAGCTGGGGTCTGATATTCTCAGACTAGGGAGGTCCATGGTTATTGGACTCTCCCCAGCCTAAAAATAGCAGGCCGCAGCCGCCCCAGAAGTGGCGCATCCATTAGATGTGCCAATCCTGGTGCTTCGCCCCAGCTCATCCCGCGCCCTGGTGCGGTGGCAAACGGGGTAATATATGGGGTTAATACCAGATGTGTAATGTCACCTGGCATCAAGCCCTGGGGTTGGTGAGGTCAGGCGTCTATCAGATACACGACATCACCAACCTTGTTAGTAATAAAAAAAAATAGACGACAAACACATTTTTATTTGAAAAAACACTCTCCAAAACATTCCCTCTTTAACCAATTTATTAGAATGAAAAACAAATGCAGGTCTGGTGTAATCCAAGGGGTTGCCATGACGATCCACACTGTCCCAGTCAATGAAGAGCAGAATGTTCCCCATTGGCTGGGAGAGCAATGCAGTGACCCGAGCTAATATCAATGGGTCAGCCCAGGTCACTGCAGGGGATGACAAGTGCTGCTGTCAGCGAGGTACATTACCTGCGCTGATCTCCTGCACTGCCGACAGCACCTGTCACTGAGTTCAATGACCGCCGCCTTCACAGCCAAGTATCGCGAGAGGCCCGTGACGTCACCGCTAGTCAGTCTCGGGTCGGAAGCGAGAGAAGGTGATGTGACAAGTGGCGGCCATGGAGGACAGTGACAGCGCTGAGGTCGGGATGGCGGGACTTCATCACCGCAGGTAAGCCGAGCGGGACCATGTGTGTGTGTGTGTGTGTGTATACGTGTGTACATGCCGCGGGCAGGAGGGGGCGATGTGAGCTGAGCGGGGAAGTGTGGGCTTCCTGCACATAACTAAGATAAACATCGGGTTACTAACCAAAGCGCTTTGCTTGGATACCCGATGTTTATCTTGGTTACCAGCTTGTGGCAGGCTGCCAGCGATGGCTCCTGCACACTGTAGCTGTAAAAAGCCCTGCTTTTTGCTGCTAGAACCGTTCTCGAACGTATCTAGAACTATCGAGCTTTTGCAAAAAGCTCGAGTTCTAGTTCGATCTAGAACAGCCCCCAAAATCACTCGAGCCTCGAACTGGAGAACCTCGAACCGCGAACCGCGCTCAACTCTAATCCTGTGGCATCATATTTTGTTTCTCCTTTAAAAAAATGCACCCAAAAATGCACAGAGATGCGGTAAAAATGCAGCAAAAATGCATATGGTTTTTTTTTATGCGTTTTTCAGCCAGTTTGCATTTTTCGCTGGAGAAACAAAACTGCAGTGTGCGCACATACCCTGAAATCTTCAGTTTCTTCAGCCTGATTGATACGTAATGTCCTGCATCATAATAAAAGAAACCTTAAACTTGTATATTTTGTATGATATTCTAAACCTATTATGTGATAAATCCAGCAATTATGTCGAAAACCTCCAGTGCTATCAAACAGGTATTAAATGGGCTACATGCATTTACTTGCTGTTCTATAAATCTTCTGGATATATAAAATATGCATGCCTTTCTTTGTCTCTTGGAGCTCTACGGCATAAAAGAACTACACAAAATACTGGGATACAGGAGTAGAATTGTAGTGAGTATATCTGGGATTAGCTATATGTGTCAGCGCAGGGAAGTAACATAGACGTCTGTGAATAATACATTCAGTATGATAGGATTCTTTCTGTGTAATAGCAAAAAGTGATATGTATTTGTGAGCTCGGAAATCGCTAAGTGAAAGTCTGTGACAGCATGCCCATGAATTATATATCTGCAAGGGACAGCTGAAGGAAAGCTGTACTGTACAGGCAGGCTTTTGTACTGAGCTTGGACCAAATGTGCGATAAAAGAAAAGAAACGAAGAATAAAGAACCATTTTGAGGTGAGATTTAGGTCAAGATATACAACATTTGAATAAGAAGCTTAGCTCCGGAAAGAAAAAAAGCAGCCTTTTTATCAGGCATGGTGAATGAGCCTGGCATCCCTATTGGATGTTACTATATACGCTGTTATTGGGTAGTGACATAGGAAGGAAGGCGTGCAGAAAAAAAAAAATCCTTCCTGGTTTCTATGGCAGTAGAGAAAAGGTCAGAGAACTGGAATAACAAATGTTTGCTGCGTGCAGCTCACTCGGATCCTGCAGCTCTGGGCTCGGAGGAGCTGGCACAGCCCAGAGAATGACACATTTCTCAGTATTATGTTGGAGAGGGGGGAAGCAGCCTACAGAGCAGAAAAGCCTCTGCTTTATGTGTCATCTGGCTCTATGCAACTACGTTATTGTTAGATATTTGCTTCCACTGTGGATTTTGTGCCAGCTGCTAAGACCAGCACTATAGGTGCTAGCAAATACGGTCCATTTTCGAAAGTCAACACTAATATTTAAATCAAAAAAGGTCTATGGAGCCTCTGTTAGGACTCGACATAGAAAATAGCCAGATATTCCTCCAGGAAGGACCTAGCCAAGGAGTGGCTCTGTTAAGGAGACCACCATAACCACCATATTAAGTGTCTCTTTTAGTCAATATCCAACTCTTTGATGAGTTTAAAGATATGACAAGGGAAATACCAAGGCCAGGTATCCATCCACAGACAGCTGTTTTGGGGTATTGCCCCTCATTAGTGTGGAGTACGATTCTGGCCAGGTGGGAGCAATGCCTAGTAGACTAGCAAGACAAAACAATCACTGATCTTGGGGAGACCAGCCAGAGAAAACACTGCCAGCAGCCAGCAAAGGCGCTCAACACAGTGAAATCCTAGGTGCATTGCTGCCTGGGACGTATGCAAATCAAAAAAGGTCCGTGGAGCCTCTAATATTACACTAATATTTACAAACAGAACCACAATCTTAGTTTCTGGTTAATATAAAATATTAATGCCCACATTGCAGCTGACTGTGATTATGGCCATATTTTCTCTATAACATGTGCCGTGGCATAGGTGGTAAATATATAACACATGACAAGACATACTGTAAAGTAAAATGTAAATGTACCATTCTATATATGTGCCACACAATTGTCTGCATACTGATGGAAGCCAACATTTATTCCTAGCATAATAATAATAATAATATTCACTTATATAGCGCTATTAATTCCATAATGCCTTGCGTACATTGGAAATACTGTCTCCATTAGGGCTCACAAGCTATATTCCCTATCAGTATGTTTTTGGAGTGTGGGAGGAAATCTGAGAATCCGGAGGAAACCCACACAAACACGGGGAGAGCATACAAACTCCTTGCAAATGGTGTCCTTGGTGGGATTTGAGCCCAGGACCCCAGCGCTGCAAGACTGAGCGCAAACCACTGAGTCACCAAGCCACCCGAGAAGAATATTTACTGGTTATCTTTGTATAGATAGTATCTTTTCTGATGTTTTTTGCTATTATTAACACTAGAACTACTGAGGTAGTCATCTTGACTACTTTGCACCATGTATTTCTATATAGGTGTCACGAGTCCAGTAGTTCTAGTGTTAAATTTAGCGCAGCAGTCTTGTAAAAGGAATTCTATCACTAGGATTTTGCTAACTAATCTGAGAGCAGCATAATATAGGTAGAGAAACCCTATTCCAGTGATCTGTCACTCACTGGGCTGCTTGGGGTGGTTATGATTAAAAATCTTGTCCACTACTTTAACAGTAGGATAGATCATTGATGTCTGAAGGGTGGGGATGCGACTCCCGACATGCCCGCCAATTAGCTGTCCCAGGTGGACTGTTCTGGTACAGAGCTACACAGTAATTGTGTCAATTTTTATAATAGCCACAGCTGGGTTCTGCATATCCGCCCCCTATTCAAATCAATAGGGGGCAGAGGTGCACTACCCATCTGTGGCCACTATTCCACTGTCCATGGCCACTAGTCCATCAGCAAAGCTGTGCTATGCAGCTCCATAACTGAGCCGTGATGGCCACCACCAACACCGGGAACAGCTGATCGGTGGGGATGTGGCCAATCAGACATTGATGACCTATCTTAAGGATAAAGCATCAATGTTAAAATAGTGAACAACCTCTAAATATTTTTATCAGCAGGCGGTAATCCAAGAGGACTAGTAACCCTGCTGTAATCTAGTTCTATATATTCATGAGCTAGGTATAGCAGCACTCCCACCACTGATTGACAGCTTTCTGTTTATGCACAGTGTACACAGAAAGCTTCCAATCAGTGGTGTGGGTGGGGTTATACAGAGCTGATCAATCAGAGAATTGGCATCAGAGATTATAGTGATTTTATTTCTATCAAAACTGCAATAATTAGTCAATTAAGTGACCCAAGGTTGGAATAAGGGTCTTCATCTCTTCCCCGGGGCAGCAAAAACGTGGTAACAGACGTATATTTTCTTAAGTCATATTAATCATAATAATATATTAGTGCATGAACAGTCAACGGGATACTCAAATGTCCAGAAATAATAAATTGACAACATATACTGATTTAAGGAAATGCAAAAAAGAAGAATTTTGACTCCATATGCTGCCGAATGTTAATGACACAAATACACCTGTAAATATGGCTGCATATGAGATGGAATATATATAATTGCTTCTGTCAATTGCAATTTTGCAACCTTTTTTCTGAATTTTAACATAAGGCACCATGCTAATGATCACTGAGCCCATAGATGACAAAGGCATGAGACTAATGATACACGTGACCAAGAGATCCTCACTGTGCGCGTCCTAAAGATAAAGACTGTAGAATCATGAATTATCCCCTAATCTTCATATAACAAATGCCCTGTTGTTTCTTTTCATTCAAAAATTAAATAAAATTGTAAAGAAGACGAAGTTATTGTCTTCTCTGGCACTTAACCTTGATACAAAGCTTTGCTATTTTGCTGTCATTTTTCTAGAACACAATGCAGCATCTGAATCTGTCCTTTTCTGCCTGTGGATTTCTTGGCATTTACCACTTGGGGGCAGCATCTGCTTTTATAAAACATGGTCAGAAGACATTGAATATCGTAAAGGTCTTTGCTGGGGCTTCAGCTGGATCCCTGGTTGCTACAGTGCTTTTAACAGCACCACACAAAATACAGGTAATTAAAGGTATAAGCTGAGAGTTCAAATAGCCAGCCAACACTTGGAGATATAGAGATAAATCTTTATCAGGCCCTCTGACTTAATAACTTGTTTACGCTGTTAATTAATGTTTTTTGATCAAATTAAATAATAATTACATCAAAACACGAAATATGAACCTAAATGCATTGAAATACATACATGAAGATAACGGCTTGGAGAATGCAGACATCAATTACTGATGCCTATATTAGAAAAATGTTAAAAACACAAACATTCTTTATTACAAATGTGATGTTACCGTGAAGGTCAAACTGAAGGTTAAAATGTATTATCATTATAGGAAGAGATTGTATGAGGCCTAAGCCACACGGCATGAAAATCGGACCAAGTGGAGTGCTATAAAACATCGCATTCCACTCGGACCAATATTGGCCTGTGTGTCAGCACACATGAGCGATTATTTTCTCAGCCCCAATCGGACCGAGAAAACAATCGCAGCATGCTGTGACTGTAATGCGAGACTTTTTCTCTCACATCCATTCAAGTCTATGGGGCAAGAGAAAGACGCACTGCACTCGCGGTACACCGGTGTACTGCGAGTGCGAGAATGCAATAGTCAGCTACGGAGGAGAGAGGGAGATAAATCCCTCCCTCTCCTCCTTCATGCCAGCCCACCCCTCCTCAGCACTGGCCCGCCCCTCCTCAGAGCTGGCCCGCCTCTCGCAACTGAGGTCCAATAGCATGATCGGACCTCAGTCGCAGGGATATTTGCATGACACTCGGCTCCTGCTGTGCTGCCAGCATGAGCCGAGTGTCATGCGAGGTCGCATTAGTCCCCGTGTGGCCTCGGCCTAAGTCTATTGTTCGGAATTACAATATTGTATTAAAACGGTTGTTCAAACCTTGTAAAATCCTTATTAAATGCTCAAATCCCCCGAATAAAATAGAAAGAACCTATACTCAAGACCCATACTGGCACATTTCCAGTAGCAGATATTTATCTGACATTTACATGTGATATGAGCGCTGCAGCCAATCATGCACTGATGGCCCTCAGTTCTCATACTTCACTTGGATGTCCAAGGTTCATCAAAGAGAAGTAAGAGCAGAGCAGCCCATTGGCAGCCATTGAATGGCTCCTGAGCTATATGACATAACAATGTCATTCAAGCCCTGGGCCGACATTGCTGCAACAGTATTATAGTATATAGACCTCAATGTGGTGGTAAAATAATTAGTCATAAAAACAAAAAATTACCAATCTTTCACCACCCTATAGGGTAAAATGCCACTTTTATTAATATTATTTTAAATAAATGCTATATAAAATAAGATTTAAATAATTCCTCATTGCAGGAACAGAATAGGTATGGGAGGTGAGTGTAATTTTTTCATAATTTACTTGCACGACTCAGGCATTTAATACCAGGTTGTCTTCAGTAGTGGATAACCCCTTTAACTCATTTCCCCAATGTAAATTGACTAATTGCAATGATACTATAAAAAGCTGGTACAACTGCGCAAGTTTGATTTCCCTTTCAATGACATTCAAATCTAAAGATGGCTGTTTATGGTAGTCCCCTTGGAGATGAGCAAATCAATAAGGTGCAAATCAAAATCATATGTGAACATATTTTTTTTATTTACTTTCCTCAACCACCATTTTTTACATTGCAGGAGATTCCAGCAACCAGAGTAAGCTGACATGACCTTAGGTTCAGCTGGGGGAAGGGTTTCTCTATAATGCTATGTTGCCATACCATCACATGGTATAACACAGCCAATCAGGATGAACTATCATAGCCTGTATAAAAACAGAAGCAGGAAATGCAGCAACAATTTTGTGATGAATCTGGATGTGGGGAATCCTAAAATAATAATGGGGGCCTACTGTATCTGTAGGATGTTAGTATTGTGACCAGGTATTGAAAAGTATTGTTATTTCTCTGTTTTGGATGTCATTTTACTTTTCAGTTAATTGATTTTAATTTATTTGTGCTTTAGTGTAGTGGCTCACAAGGCAGTGAGAACTCTTAATGTGGGTTGCAAACTTGTGAATTTTTACCAAAATATCAAATAACATCTCATGTATTTTATGACCTTTGCAGGATGCAGTCAGATTGTGCAATGTTAATGGGGGAATTGTGTGTTTGTTCTTGAGGATGCAGTTGTATAGTACTGGTCAGCTACCTGATTTAATAATATGGGTGTATACAATAGCCTTGTAGCTGGCATGATACCATAAGCATAAGGGTGTGCCTTGGGCCCTTTACAATTCTTATCTTTTGCATTTGTAATAATAATTAACAACCCTCACTTGTGAATGATACGTGTGAGTGGTTGTGTGATACTATTTATCTCATCGTTTTATCATAAAGTCCTGCTGCATCTTGCAATACATCAGCTCTAGCTATAAGCAGAACATGCTCATTTTATTATAAAAAGCATTATACGGCCATTCTTTTGTGAATTTACGATGTGAATACAACAGTTTCTAAGTGATCTATTTAATAATGTATGAAGCTACTGGTGACCGACCAGCTTTTAATGTTGTGAACACTTTTTCCTTAAAAAAAATGATTTTTTTTCCACAATCTATGTAATGGTTATCTTGCATTAAACGGGTAGTCAAGCTAGATTTAAATTAGTAAAGTAGAAATTGATAGAACAGTTTTAGTGTGAGGTCCCATGGTCTAGTCAGCACCATGTCTGCATTGATTTCCACACAGAGCGCTTACTTTTTTCCATGTTGGTGACATGCTTGAGTTGGTTTGCTGACTAGATAATTTCAATAGCTAAGCCAGCAGGACACATAAGACATAACATTACAGACACAAGAAGGAGAAGAATTTCTTTCCAATGTCAACACCAATGCAGAAGTAAAGCTGTCTGGACCACAGGACCGGCAGGGAATTCTCAACGTTAGAGAAGGTTCCTTAGTTAAAGTTTTTCATTCACTCTTAGTTCCAGACTAAAAGTGACTTAATAAATCTGAATGAAATTGAATTATACTTGAATTTTACTAAAATCTGCATTTGCCAAAATGTGGATTTTGTTCAAGTTTTATAGATAGATTCTGATTCAGCACGGATTCAGCAAAATGATGCACACTGGTTGCCATTTTTTGAGGGCCATCAAAAGGTTAAAAAAAGAAAAAACATCCTTATACTCTTTTTTTTTTTTTTTTTCCCCCCCTGCCTCTTTATGGTCATTGTTGCAACTTCTTAACTTTTGCTGCTCATGCTGGAATCCCAGGATATTTCTCGCTGAGCTGGGATTTCTGGCTTCTGAGAGATGATGTCTTGAAGGATTTAGTGCACGCATGTCAAGTCTCATGAAGCACGTTCTGACTTTTGAGCCTCATGGAAGCCAAAAGAGTCATTTGTGCATGAGAGGCCTGTGTATTCCAGAGTGAGTAGTGAGAGATCAGAAGATGCGTTGAGGACCGGATGGGTAGTGTGAGTAACAAAAGGTCAGAGAGGTGAGGTTAGTATAAGGATTTTTTTTTATTTACATATTACATTTATTATGCTCTAATGCTTAAAATGATACCTTGATATCTTCGATCTGATGTCATATTCCAGAAAAATATGATTTTTTTTCTTAATGTCTAAAAAAGCCATTATGATCTATGGGCCAGACAGAGAACTCCCAGAGAATCTGCCTCTAGAGCTTATTTTAAATAAGAGGTACCAGTATGAGTCATGTAGATTAGGAGAGAAGACTGTCAGTCATGACAAGTGTCTCACAGTGGTAACGCCTCCTTTAATTTAAAAAAAATGTGTTAAGGCAGATTCTCACTAAAATCTACGTTCAGCCCATGGATCTTAACTGCTCATTTACATATTGAAAAAAAATCAGTATTTTGCTTGAATAACACATTGGATTATAGATAACAGAGTATGACGCTATTCAACTGTCTGTGACCTGCATGACAATAGAGACGGATTAGGAAGGTTGACCCTACTGACAGATTCACTTTAAAGAGAATTAGCTTGGTGCATTTATTTGTTTTATTGGTCATATTCTGAAAAACTTTTGGAAACGTAGCAAACTAAATATTAGGCTATGTGCCCACGGGGGAAAGTGTCCTGCGGTTATATCCGCAGGACATTCTGCAGGATCTCCCAGAAAACCGCAGCACAACTTTGGCTGTTTCAATGCTGCAGTTTATTTGCGGAATGTCCTGCGGATATGGTGCGGGCATTCTGCATTGAGGATACAGTACCATGGCTTCGGCACTGCATCCTCAATGCAGAACAAATGCTGAGTGATCGAGGCGTTCATACCTCCATCATGCAGTACTTGTCTCTGTCTTCGGTTGTGTTTACACTGTGAAGGAGAAGGTGGGCGGGCCTGAACTAGCTCCGGCTGTCACATGACCAGAGCTTGTGCAGGCCCCGCCCATCTCCTCCTTCCTGCTCCTGTACACCGAGGGAAAATGACCGGGTGTCTGCTATCAAGGCAGGTAAGCAGGGGATTTCCGCAGGAATAATTGACAAGCACTTATGTGCGGCTGCGGGATATCCGCAGTATATTCCGCAACCTCACATTCCGCGTGAAACATGAACGTGGACACAGCA
This sequence comes from Anomaloglossus baeobatrachus, assembly GCF_048569485.1. Taxonomy (NCBI): domain Eukaryota; kingdom Metazoa; phylum Chordata; class Amphibia; order Anura; family Aromobatidae; genus Anomaloglossus; species Anomaloglossus baeobatrachus. The sequence goes on along the minus strand of NC_134354.1, from coordinate 170,545,107 downwards.
CTCCCCATGTCACATAGGATAACATGGGGAGTGTCTGTACATGCTGAAACCTGCGGATTTATCTGGAAAATCTAGATAAATCTGCAGGTTTTCCACTGCAAAATCCGCAGAAGCAAGCTCCCGTGGGCACAGGGCCTTAATCAAGTATTTACAGACAACAGCAGAAGATAAATACCATTGTGCTCCCATTTCATATCCATTAAACCATACTGACAGTTTCATGGCTCTCTCTAGTCTTTATTAAAGGTAACCTGAACGGTGCAATATGCACCCAGAACCACGAGTAGTTCTGGGTGCATATTAGTGATTCCTGGCTAACCGTACCTGTATATAATGGTATAATTAAACAGATCTTTAGAAAACCTTTTTCTACAGATTGTTTAGTACAATATATGCTAATGAGGCCAGCGACTAGTCACAAGGGCATTAATTCCCTTGGCTGGTCAGCCCACATAACATGTTAGCACGCCCCTGTCGGTGTACTAACATTCTAATGAATGCACAGCAACGCGCATATATCTCACTCTTGATGGCGGCCGGAGGAGGATAGATATGCATTGGGTATATTCCGGAGTCCCCTGGACTTCGGATTATGCGCACTAAACTGATTCCGGGTGTAAGCTTCCCGGCTTCACTGAGGTATAGTGTGACCAAAAGTGCTGGAGACTCCGGATCAGTGCGCAGTGCATATCCAGCCTCCTCCAGCCATCAAGAATGAGGTATGTGCATGTCGCTGCATATTCATTAGCATGTTAGTACGCCCACAGGAGAGTGCTAATATGCTATGTGGGCCGACTAGCCAAGGGAAGTAATGCCCTTGCGACTAGTTGCTGGCCTCATTAGCATATGCTACATGATCTTTAGAAATACTATTTCTAAAGATCTCCTTATTTATGCTAGTATATACAGGAATGGTTAGGTAGGAATCAGTCCAGTGTGCCACTGCTCGTGGCTCTGGGTGCATATTGCACCAGACAGGTTCCCTTTAAAACTCCTGCAATAACAAGGTTTGTCTTGTCATGTGACTGTGGCAGCCATTTATTGCCACAAACTTAAGATAAGGTTTTTTGGAATCAGAAAAGTAATAGTTTCTGTTATTATAACTTATATTGTATCATCACCTGGAACCTAAATATAAAAAATAATGTAATCATAGTTATTTATTCAAAAGTGTCAACCACACAATCTAAAAAAATCCAGTCTAAAATATGCATTAATATGCAATAAAATTTATAGCAGTAGTCAACAATGTTATGAATCAGTCTTATAAAATATGAATTCATAATTCCCCAATGTTTTTCATGGAACATCTGGCAGGTTTGGTAAAACACTGTAGACAAGCACCGCACGTGTGAGAACCAGTCCTTAATTACAAGCAGAAGTAATCTGTTATGTCTTTGTCTTTTATTTTTTTCTATCTTCGCTTTTTTACACACTGCATTTACATTTATACATTTATTGACTTGTCAGTAGAAATATTGTTTTCCCTTGGCTTTTAGGAAAGTAAGGATTTCCTCTACACATTCTCTGAAGATTTTAGAAAGCGATTTCCTGGAGTGGTTAAACCAAGATATGATTTTATGAAACACTTAAGGTGAGCAAGTATATATGACAGAACACTGCTTGTCTGAGAGGTTTAAACAGAGAAAGATTATAGTTTTTTGTGGCCCCAGCTTTTACTATTACCCAAAGACTCAGATGACTATTTTTTCACAACAATGGAATGCAAAGAAAGGCATTGTTCCCGAATCCACGGCTCAATGCAGAATACCTGTTAAATATTTATTGCTTGCTAAATAATTAAATATGAATAATGTTTATCATTTCTTTGCCATAGGGAAGGCATAGAAACGATCCTACCTGCTCAGGCTCATGAGATAGCTGAGAATCGCCTCCATGTATCAATCACAAACTCTAAACGCCTAGAAAATTGCTTGGTTTCAAGTTTTGCCTCTAGAGAAGAACTCATTAAGGTAACAACATTGTCATCATTGACTTTGCCAAATGTAAATGCAATATATTGCAGTAAACCTGATGAGCTCTATGCTTGATTTAATGGAAATCCCATTGTCCTTGATATAATCAAATATCTTGTGTTTTTATGACAAAAATTTCATCATGTGGCTGTTTATTTAGTTTCTTAAGAACTGTAATTGATTGAGGTTTTAATCAAACCTGCATAGACTGTAATTTACTGTATCACCTAATGCAAAAGTGAGCACTGCATTAGGTGATCAGCCTGTAGTGTATGACAGAAATTGAAATTATTTTTTGTACTCTCGTTTAGAGGTTAAATCTTTAAATTCATTACTAAACTTATTACTAAAATCATTAACTACTAAAACTCTTTTTAAAACTCAGAACAAAAGTTTCACATACCAGATCTACCTCATTTGTGGCACATGAATGCAACAGACGGAGTGAGGCTTGAGTTTACTGTATATTGTTCTACAGTATATGTCAACCTTATTGGCCCCAAACTTCCGGTATAAAAGAGTACATGGACAATTCATCCCTTGCTTTTCATGAGTGGGTATAAGTAGTTATGGATGTGAACATTGCTCGGCACTGCTCGTTACGCAATAGAGCATTAGTGTCCTCGGGTACTCGAAGAGCTCGGCTGAGTATTGTGAGTGCTCGAATAATTAATTTGTGAAACAACGACCATAATGCACAGGCTCGCTTCACTGTATGATGTGTGCAGGCACCCCACGAAGAGCCAGTCTTAGTCTCTGAATTGCTCTCACAGGGAATAATAGATTGTTCTTAGACATAGTGTGACCAAACTAAAAAACACGCCCTCCCTCCTCCTGGAAATGCTTTGTTTATAGCTATCTGTATGTGGGCAGAGACCCGAAAAGGCCAATGATTGACTTTACATAATGTTCGTTATTTGCGTCAAACCCATTCACTTGTCTTACCAGCTTGAATTGAGTAGCAAGCATTCAAACATTTTAGTGCTCACCCATCACTAGTTACAAGCTCCTATCATTATTAACTGCTTATGATTAGACGCGTTCCAATCATACAGTTATAATGATCACAGTTCATCTCCCTATCTCTAAACAGTAAAACCTCTTCTGTTGCTTAAATAGTTACTCTACTTCTCATTTTAAGTGGGTTGCACATGTCAGAGGCTGACATTCTTTCAGCAGTCCAGAGCCATCCTCTACTTATTTGAACAGTGCAGCAGAGTCTTTTGCTTTGAATTTTTAGGCAGTCGGACATGGTGGGCTTTATCATACATGTCTTGTCCTTCCTAAAGGTCCTGTGGAAATCTGGTTTTCTATAAGTTTGAGCTGTGTCCTCACCTTTCAGAGTATCATACTCTCCCTCATCATCTTCAGCTTCTGCTGTTATCCACTTTTATCATCACTGTTTTCCCCCTTTAAATAGGTAGAGTGATGGTGTATACATTCTCCAGACACATGATCCTATTTTAAAATTGGGCTCCTGCTATATCTTGGAGGTTTAAAATTTTAGAACATGATGTCTTCAGGAGATGGAGCTTACTGCTTTTTACAAAGTCTGAGACTTTTTAGCATCCTCTTGCATAAAAGAAGTCAACAGGTTGATAAACATTTTGTTAAATGTCCTCCAATGAAAAGTAGCTTTGAAGGTAAGCTTTTTTTTACATTTATGGTGACATGGAATCATAACATAAAACTAATAACATGTCTTGCAGTGACATAACTTGGATCTTGTAGGCCCAAGTGCAAAACCTCCAACAACATTCATTATCACAGATCTTTACTAGCAATGGTATTTTAATATGGGCAAAAAAAAACATTTGGGCCACCAGTCTCTAGAGCCTGGGTACGATTGCAACCCCTACACCTATTATAGCTATACACCTGATGATTTGTGGAAAGTAATAGAAATATATATTCTACAGAGATTTGTTACCCTGGGTTAAAGGTCCTGGGTTTTTTTTTTCCAATTGTTTTACACTTTTTGTAATTCTAGTCCAAATTCCCACCCTCCTTTTCCTACAAACAATTCAGTTTCTCTGACTGCAATATCTACTTGGGATCTCATTATATAGGAGTTTCATCATTTACAACCAGACCCTCGTCTTTATAATAGTCCAGTTGGCTGATCTATAGGTGGCCTCTATGGTATGCATGCCTTGTAGTAATTATGATAAAGCCAGTAAATACACAATGCAGAGAAAGTAGAGTACTCAACACTTCTTATAGATTCAAATAATACAAAGTTATTTTGTGTTTGCAGAAAAATGTTCACAAAAACAAAAAGCAACATCACTCTGCAAATATTATATATAAGAATTACACTTAAAATTTTAGATTCTTAAACATCAAACAAATGAAAAAATCCTGCTTCTAGATTCTATAAAAAGTGGAAAGCATGATGACCCTATAACTATTTGTTTTTAGTATAACATATTGATTATAATTTAAGGAATAAAAAAAAGCAGATTTTAGTTGTTTTTTTTTAACTATTTTATGATCAAGACATTTTTCATCTTTCTTGAATTGGCACATTTTCAGAATTATTCCTACAACTGCTTCTGATGGCTCAACAAAATATTAATGTTGAGATATTAAAAAAGGTTTTGCCTCTTTTTTTTGCAATGCTTAGGGCTTAATTTTTACTGCACTTTTGCTCCTTTTTTTAACCCTGATTAGAGATAAGTAGACGCGTAGAAGTTAGGTTCGGCAGGTGCTGCAAGACTTTTGAAAAAGTTCAGTTCGGAACCCAGACTTTACCTAAACCCCAATAGAAGTCACTAATTGAGCAGCTAGGTTCTCCACCCACATGCAGCCAGCCATAAAGAGATCACTTTCCCGGGGTGGGTGGATTTTTTTTTTTTTTTTTGGGTGCACACTGTATTTGATCATGCTGTTGTTACCTTCAGTGCGAGTCTATCAAACGCTACAAGCGGCTCACACTGGACTGAGCACTGAGCATACCCTAACACAGCAATGCTTGCGCGAGTGGTTTGCAGATGTAAAGCATCTGATCTCCGAACTCTGTTTTTTGGGGTTTTTTTTCTGTGTTCATTATGACCACCGAACATTGAATCTCAGGTTCGCTCCCCTCTAATCCTGATATCGGGGGGAAAATTTTAAAGAAAAAAAATAAATGCATGTCTATGTTTGAATTTTTTTATTTATTTATTATGACCGCAAAGGACTTTTACTAAATTTGTAGATTGTGTTCCGCTTTCTGTACAAATTGTTTTATATTGGATATTTTATTACAAAGCAGGGCTAGAAACAGCCATTCAGACTGACATTATCTTTTTATGATTTTTTTTTTTATCCTAATTTTTTTATATATTCGATCACTTAATTTGTCTACATTGGGGAATATTTCGGGGGATATTTACAGATAATAGATTTTTTTTTATTGCTGATTTCTCCTGAAGGAAGGATTGTTCTATTAGCCCCATGTCATGATGACTTTGAGATAGCTGGGAATGTCATGTGTCTTCTTTGTCATTCTTTTTTGAAAACCTGCTGCTATACATAGATTGCCTTACTCTTGTAGCCTGTTATATTGGTGAATTTCCTGATGAAGAAGAGGGGAGACAGATCGAAACGTGTAGAATAAAACCACCTTCATTTGATCTTCTTTGGATTTATGTAATATCTTTGGCAGCACTGTATTAGCTTCACGTCTCCTTTGTTCCTGATTTGCTTTGCTTTAAATCAGAGACAGTGTTTCTGTGTCTCTATTGCTCTACAAATAAAAAATAAAAAAATTGGCATAGAGTCCCCATAACATAGTACCCAGCACAGATAAAGTACATGGCTAAAGGCTGCAGCCCCCAGCGTATGCTTTTTCTTGCCTGTGTATCAAAATAAAAAGGATCATCACCCTGTGTGGATTACGTCAGACCTAGGTGATTTGAGGGTTAATACAGGTGTGAAAAAGAGTGATTTTTTTTTTTTTGTATTATATTTCAAATAACTTACTTTTTCAATGTTTGTGGTTTTTTTCTTTTTGCTTAAAGATTAGTAATGGGGGAGCCTCATAGACACCTCCCATTACTAATGTAGGGAGATTGCCACCACACCAGAACAATTGTGATGATCAGGCTAAAGTTTCAGGATTGTTGCATCTCATGGATGCAACAATCCTGGATGGATGCAATTTTTACGCTAGGGGTGCCCAATAATCATGGGCCTCCCGAGCCCTAAAAATACAGTTCACAGCTGTTGGCTTTGTGATTTAAAGGAGCAAGCAGACTAGTAGAGATTAACTCTTGCTAGCCTGCCAATGAATCAGCACACAGCAGGTTGACATCTAAAGGATACTTTACACGCTGCGATCTCACTACCGAGATCGCAAGAGATCGAACCCGCCCCCGTCGGTTGTGCGACACGGGCAAATCGCTGCCCATGCCACACAACCTCCCTTACCCCCATCACACGCACTTACCTGCCCTGCGACATTGCTCTGGCCGGCGATCCGCCTCCTTTATAAGGGGGCGGTTCGTGCAGCATCATAGCGACGTCACACGGCAGCCATCCAATAAAAGCGGAGGGGCGGAGATGAGCGGGACGTAACCTCCCGCTCACCTCCTTCTTTCCACATTGCCGGTGGAGGCAGGTAAGGAGATGTTCATCGCTCCTGCGGTGTCACACACAGCGATGTGTGGTGCCGCAGGAATGAGGAACAGCATCACTAATAAGCATTAAACGATTTTTAGTTTTAGGAAGACCTCTCTGCGGCAAACGATTTTGACCGCTTTTGCGATCGTTTAAGGTTGCTCATACTTGTCACACACTGCGATATCGGTAATGACGCCGGATGTGCGTCACAAACAACGTGACTAGAGTTGAGCGCGGTTCGCGGTTCTCCAGTTCGCGGTTCGAGTGATTTTGGGGGCTGTTCTAGATTGAACTAGAACTCGAGCTTTTTGCTAAAGCTCGATAGTTCTAGTTACGTTCGAGAACGTTTCTAGCAGCAAAAAGCCAAGCTAATTACTAGCTGGCATTCCACTGTAATAGTGTAAGTAACTCTGTGACTCACACTATTATGAAATTTCAGCGTATAGTTTGCGGGAACAGCACATTCAGATCACTGCTGCTGGGATAATGGCGATCGCCATTTTTTTTTTCTTCCTTGTCTTCCTTCCCTAAGCGCGCGCGTGTAGTGGGGCGGGCCAGCATGTCAGCCAATCCCAGATACACACACAGCTAAGTGGACTTTTAGCCAGAGAAGCAACGGCATGTGTGATAGAATATGAGAAACTTGAGTCAGTATCAATTTATACATATTTTCTTTTCTTAATTTGTTAATACATACAAAATATTTCTTGAAATTTCTTACACAAACAGTTAAAATATTGCACTAAGTAGTATAGCAATTAAATCCCAGTCAAAAAACAAGGCCGGTCCATGGGGTCCATAAATCAAGCTAATTAAGCATCAATGCGCATGGGCAAATACAGGGGAACAATTATATATATAATATGTAATAAGGAGATTCCCCTCAATATCTATTATCACAAACATAAATATTTGTATATCTAAGACTGAGAAGTTTCGCAAATCCAATAGGAGTGGAGGTACAAAAATTACCACAATAAAGTCATTAAAGTATTATTTACTATAATTTTTCAATTACTCGCATCAGCATTCAAATGTCCACAGCTACAGTGGATTTAGTAAATATAAAACAGATCCCCTAATATCCTGCTTTTACTATAATTGCGTCATGAAAGGCGACCGCCATACAACATATACTCCACCACTCTGTAGCAAATGCGGCAAGAGAATCTCAATATAACCAACGTGGCAAATACATAGTGCATGCAGTCACCCGTCAGGTCACAAATTCCCCAGGCTTTTTATAAAACCATTATAGTGCCCATATGCATATGACCCACAAATAGATGAAGTTAAATCAGTTTAATATTTACCCATTTACCCACTTCTATTATGGGTAAATATTAAACTGATTTAACTACATTGTCTGCAGTGATGCCCAGAACCTTTGTGACTCAGATTCAGGCCGTGATGAACAAGTTTCTGAGCATAATGTTAACCCTTATTCACAAACTGAAACACCTGTTGTAATAGACAATGAGGAACATACTGATGACGATGAGACGCAGATAGCAGATTGGGATGACAACTTAAATATTCGGTCAGGGCAAGAAGAGGCTCGGTCTGAGGGTGAGGGGAGTGCAAACACAACAATTGATGAGGAAGTTCTAGATCCCACCTACTGTCAACCCACAGTCAGGCACTCGAGGAGGTCAACAGAGGCGGTGGAGGAGGATGCAACTGACGACGAAGTTACCTTGCGCCTTCCTGGACAGTGTCGGAGTACTGGTAGCACGTCTACAACTGCATCCTTAGCCACCACTGTGCCTCTGAGCACTAGTCGGGGTGGATCAGCAGGTCGCATGCCCTCTAAGCCTTGCCTAGCCTGGTCCTTTTTTGACATAGCAAAAGATCGCCCAAATTATGTGATCTGTAAAATTTGTCGTGATTCTGTTAGTAGAGGCAAAACCTCAGCAGTTTGACAACTTCTTCCATGAATCGTCACATGAATAAATATCATATGTCCCAGTGGGAAGCTCACCGTGCTGCAATGCGGCCTAGCAGAGCGAACCATCCACCGCCTGACCCTTCCAGTGCATCCGCGCGCTCTTCATCCTCTAGGACTATGGGGACAGCTGTCACACCTGGTTTTCCACGCACAACTTCCACCACTGTAACCGCAACAGGCAGTTTGCTTGGTAAGTCATCAGTTGGTTTGGAAGGGGAAACAAGTGTGTGTGTACAGCTCTCTCATCGATATCGACATCGATAGCACCAACGTTGGATGAAGGCAACATCATGTCTACGCCTGCACTTTCCTCACAAACCTGCATTTTTCCAGGGACACCCTACTCAACACCGTCTACACACAGCAGCCAGATCTCTGTCCCTCAGATGTGGACAAATAAAAGGCCATTTCCTGCGACCCATGACAAAGCTAAGAGGTTGACTTTATCCCTCTGTAAGCTCTTGGCTACCGAAATGCTGCCTTTCTGCCTGGTGGACTCACAGGATTTTAGAAACCTTATGTCTATCCCTGTGCCCCAGTACCAGATGCCCAGTCGCCACTACTTCTCTAAGAAAGGTGTGCCTGCGCTACACCAGCATGTCGCACACAACATCACCGCTTCCTTGAGAAACTCTGTGTGTGAACGGGTGCATTTCACCACCGATACTTGGACCAGTAAGCATGGACAGGGACGTTACATGTCGCTGACTGGGCACTGGGTAACTATGGTGATAGATGGTGAAGGGTCTGCTGCACAAGTCTTGCCGTCCCCACGACTTGTGTGTCAATCCTCTGTCTGTCCAAGTTCCGCTACTGCTTCTGCCTCCTCCACCTTTTCTGGGTCCTCCACCTCTGCCCCAAGCCTGCCTGGTCAGGACACCAGTGTTGTAACTGCGCAGAAGGAATCACGCACCCATCATTACTATGCTGGCAGCAGAGCGCAACGGCATCAGGCGGTCTTTAGCTTGAAATGTCTTGGAAATAGGAGTCACATAGCGGCTGAGTTGTGGGCAGCTCTGGAGACTGAGTTTGGTAAATGGTTGTCCTTACTCAATCTGCAGCCTGGTAAGGTCATGTGCGACAATGCTGCAAACCTGGGTGCGGCCCTTCGCCTGGGCAAGGTGACACACGAGCCTTGTATAGCTCACGTGTTGAACCTTGTTGTCCAGCAATTTTTAACACACTATCCCGGCCTAGATGGCCGCCTGACCAGGGCACGAAAACTGTCTGCTCACTTCCGCCGTTCAACCACCGCTGCTGAGCAACTTGCATCGCTCCAGAAGTCTTTCGGCCTGCCGGTTCATCGCCTGAAATGCGATGTGCCGACACGCTGGAATTCGACTCTCCACATGTTACAGCGACTGTGGCAGCACCGTCAAGCCCTGATGCAATACGTCATGACATATAGCCTGGGCCAACGAGATGCAGAGGTGGGGAAGATCACCCTGATGGAGTGGTCTCAGATCAAGGACCTATGCACCCTTCTGCACAGTTTCGACATGGCGACGAATATGTTTAGCGATGACAATGCCATTATCAGCATGACAATTCCAGTCATTTACATGCTGGAGCACACGCTAAACACTATTCGGAGTCAGGGGGTGGGACAACAGGAAGGGGAGGAACTACAGGAGGATTCATATGCGCAAGACACAACAACATCACCAAGGTCCAGACGTTCATCATCACCAACGCGGCAGGCATGGGGCCATGGGGGACAGGGATTAACAAGGGGGCATAGTAGCAGGCGAAATGTTGAGGAAGGTGCAGGAGAACATGAAGAAATGGAGGACAAACTGTCCCCGGGTGAGGGAGACCTTAGTCAAATTTCAGTTGAAAGAGGTTGGGGGGAGATGTCAGAGGAAGAAACAACGGTTAGCACCTCTATGCCACAAACACAGCATGGACTTGGTCCGCATGGCTGCGCAAGACACATGAGCGCCTTCTTGCTGCACTACCTCCAACATGACCCTCGTATTGTCAAAATTAGAAGTGATGATGACTACTGGCTGGCCACACTATTAGATCCCTGGTACAAGTCCAAATTTTGTGACATAATTCCAGCCATAGAAAGGGACGCACGTATGCAGGAGTATCAGCAAAAGCTGTTACTCGATCTTAGCTCGGCTTTTCCACCAAACAACCGTGGTGCAGGGAGTGAATCTCCCAGTTGTGACTTGACAAACATGGGACGGTCTCGTCATCTTCAACAGTCTACCCGTACCAGTAGCACCGTATCTGGTGCTGGTTACAGCAATTTTATTGAATCTTTTCATAATTTTTTTTAGACCATCCTTTGCAAGGCCACCTGAGACGACAAGTCTGACACATAGTCAACGGCTAGAGAGGATGATACAGGAGTATCTCCAAATGAACATCGATGCCATGACTTTGCAAATGGAGCCTTGCTCAGTTTGAGCTTCAAATCTTGAAAAATGGCCAGAGCTCTCCACTTACGCCTTGGAGATTTTGTCATGTCCAGCTGCCAGCATTGTCTCTGAACGTGTCTTCAGTGCTGCTGGGGGTGTTCTGACAGATAAGCGCACTCGTCTGTCTAGTGACAATGTGGACAGACTAACGTTCTTCAAAATGAACAAGTCATGGATCCACAAGGAATTTACTACCCCTGTGTCATCCTGGGGAGAGTAAATGCTTGTGGATTTTGAATGTGCTTGATGCAATTCTCCCTGTGAAGTGTACAACTGGGGCACAAGTGCTGCCACTGAAGGGTTGTGTGCGTGTGTGTGTGCGTGTGTGTGTGTGTGTGTGTGGCCCAATTTTTGGAAAAAAGGGAGACTCCGCTTGGAGTAACTCTTGCTTGCTGTGTTTTTTAAAAGGAGCCAAGATGAACAAGTCATGATTCAGCAAAGACTTTTCTACCTACCCCGGGGTCATCCTGGGGACGGTTAAGGATGGCGTATTTTTGAATGTGCTTGATGCAAATCTAGCTGTGAAGTGTACAACTGGGGCACAAGTGCTGCCACTGAAGGTGTGGGTGTGTGTGTGTGGCCCAATTTCTGGAAAAAAGGGAGACTCCGCTTGGAGTAACCCTTGCTTAAATTGTTTTTAAAAATGATCCAAGATGCACAGAGCTTGCGGCGTTTTACATGATTTTAGAAGGGCATGCTATGCCTATATCTGTGTCTCATCCTCTTTTCCTTGTAACGCTGTTTTGTTTTCGCATGAGAATTTGTTCTTGTCACTTTCCCATGTGTTTGTATTGCTTGTGAGTTGTTTATCACCTTTTGGACACCTTTTGAGGGTGTTTTTATGTGTTTGTGATTGCCTCTCATTGTTTTCTATGCGGTTCAAGTGGTTCGCCGAACCGAACTCGAACGAGACCTCCGTTCGGCGAACCGAACTCAAGCCGAACCGCGACTGGTTCGCTCATCTCTAACCGTGACCCCGACGATAATTCATTAAAGATATTTTGCAGCATGTAAAGCCCCCTTAAGTGTCCCTGTTTTGATCCCAGACACCACAGAAACCCTCGAGCCGAGCATCAGAGTCTGCAATCTGAACAAAATCCAATGCCGCCATGACAGTTTGTGAAGTTTGTGTAAAACTCCTTGTAACACTTCAGTTACAGGGGAAAAAAAGATTCTGTTTTCTGGGTAGTGGTGAGTAGGCTTTCAAGCAACCAACTGTTTCTGCTCTAACCATATACCCAGATATTACATGATATCTTTTTTTCAGAAGAAAAGTATGGTCAGTGCTTCCTAATCTCTTTACTTAGCTCTTTTTCCACGCTGTGTATACAGTAATCGAAAGGATATAAATGATAATAAATCATATCATCCTTTTCTGCAGGGAGTCTAGCTGTGTTTGACAGCTACCTCCACCATTGTGCTCTTTTATGAAATTATATTTTAGTACATCACTGTGGAATAAAATGAACTTTTATAGTCTATGGAAGGTCAGGATGTGGGTAAATAGTATTTTCGATCTTCTAGCCTGAACTCATTTTATATTGATATTGCTGAATGTAGTTTATTCTGCCATGGAAATGCAGCTTTCATAAAGGAGAAGATCATAAGCATACTTGCTGTCCATGTCAGCCAATGTGAGATATATACTAATATATATTGAGAATATTCTATAGATTAGATGCCTATATAGCCACAAAGTGATTATTCTACAGTATATGTATTTTACTCCCCTTTTAAGCTTTTAGTAACACACAATGCATTAATTTTGTCATCTTGATATTACGGAAATAATAATTTCTTACCTATTATTGTGTCAATGCAGCCAATAGGAAGTTGTGGTTCATAGAGTGTGTATTATTTTAACCCCTTCACCCCTGGACGATTTTCTGTTTATAATTTTTTTCCTCCCCTTTTTCCACAAGCCATAACTTTTTCTTTTTTTACCTTTCTATCAATATAGCCATATGAGGGCTTGTTTTTTGCCGGACTAGTTGTACTTCTGATGACACTGTTCATTTTTCCCCATTTTGTACTGGAAAACAGGAAAAAAAAATTCTAAGTGAGGTGAAATTGCAAAAAAAAAGTGCAATTGCCAGAATGTTTTTTTTTTTTTTTTTTTTTTTTTAAATTTACCATGCTCACTATATGGTAACCTGGAAATATGATTCCTCAGGTCAGTACAAGTTCATAGATACCAAACATGTATAGTTTTACTTTAGTGGCAAAAAAAAAATCAGGAGTTTGGTTAAAAAAAAGAATTGTGCTTTTGTCACCATATTCCAAGACCCAAAGCATTTTTGTTTTTTGAGATCTTGCACTTTTGTGAGGGCTTATTTTTTCCATCTAGAGCTGACATTTTTCATTATACCATTTTCAGGTAAATGTGATGTTTTAATAAACTGTTATTGCATTTTAATTCAACGAAAAAACTTAATTCTGGCTATTTGATTTTTTTCTTACTACGCTTCATTTTATATTTTAAGAGATCGGGCATTTCTGAGCATGGCAATACCAAATACGTGTATTTTGGGGGGTTGTTTTATTTTCAATGAGCAAAATTGGAGTGATTTCAACATAGAACTTTTTTTACTTTTTGATACTTTTTAGAACGTTTTTACTTTTTTTATTAATTTTAGGGGATGTTATGCTTGCACTATCCAATCGCTTCTGTTGTTCAGAGAGATGCTTCATCACCGCTCTGAAAAGCAGAAATGCTGTTCTCCTGTGAATGCTGGTGCTCTGCCGTCATTCATAAGAAGTGAGTCATGAAAGCAACAGGGGTCATCAGCAGACTCCACGCTGTCCTGACAACCTATTGGTGCCCCGTAATGGCGTCACCGAGCCACCAATGGTAGTGGGATACAGCACAATCCCCGCCGGTTTGACAATGGGTCTAACAAGTAAACATGCTACACATGTCTGTGAATAGCCTTCATTAAAGGGGGATGGCAACCTACAATGTATGCATGTGTCCTAAAGGGGGTTAACATCTAGTTTAATTAATTTTTTTTAATCAAAGAGGAGTTAAATACTATAAACATATTTCATTTCTATTGTTTTCATCCTCTTAATCCCGTAAAGGCATAGTACTTACTGTATACCAAAATGTTGTGCTACGGTTGTGTTGGGAACGCTACTATTTATTACAACTCTTACTGATGAGGATTGTGGCCACATGGCATTGCTTGACCTTAGGATAATATATACTATACCTATATTACAAGAGGCCTTTGATAAACAGTGAACAGGAATGTTTTGGTTCTGAAGGAGGGTCTTAAGTTTGTGACCCCCTCCCTATTATATCCATATGGTTCAATAAGTGAAATGGAAGTTTAACTTCATGACACAACCCTATAAAAAAAATCAAGTATCCGTATAAAGTTGTACAAAATAGGTGACTTTGTAAAAACTACTACAAGGCTTATGTAATTCTTAAAGAATTCCTTTGCCAATTGTCTTTTAGAATGGTTATTATATAACCCGCAAACGATCATTTCTACAGTAGACTGAGTTTTTGTAATTTTCATTGCAATGTTAATAAGAAGTAGGTAGTAGGGTTCAGCAGCTGCAGACATAAAAGAAGCACAGTTGTGCTCTTAAGTGTGTGGATATGTACAGTGCGCACCAAGTAATTTATTCTCACTTGGACTTTTTAATGCCTCCCTAATTGGATATCTTGGAAAGGACACTCCTTCTGCTTTTACATTGACCTTAACATTTTAATTGTTTAAAACCTTAACTTTCTTTACTTGAAATCATATTTCAGTTTTCCCAAACCCCTAGTTCAGTTTTCATTTTATTCGTGACACAAATTTATAAATATCAAAGATTATTCAGTACGTAAGTCATTTCTCTTTTTTAGGGTCAATAAAATAATTTGAGGACACATGAAATCATACCTAAGAATGCAAGAAGTGAATATAATTGAGAGTTTAGAAGTTGATTTTTTATTTTTTAATACAGATATAAAGCCCAACATAGAATGGAAATACTACTACTAATAATAAAATTAACTCTTTAAATTTTTACCTTTTAAAGTGAGTATCAGAAAATGACCTATTGTTTAAATAATGCATATTTTAAGTGTTTTTTTTTTATTTAATGTTTTCATTTTTAATTTTTTTTTAGTTTTCTTCCAATAATCTGTAATAAAAAAAAACTTGCCATTTTTACACTGGGAGAGGACCCAATGAAAATTAGAACTTACATATTACAGAAGAGAGAGAAGACCCTCATGGCCACAAAAGCTTATACTTTACATGCGACAGGGAGAAAGAAACTTACTGATGAAAAGAGCTTAGAGTCTACAGGAGAGAGTAAAAGGACTATTCTGACCATAAGAGTTTACTCTACAAAAAGTGACAGGTCCCTGTTGATCATAACAGCCTACCCTTTACAGAATATAGAGTAAAAGGATGCTCCAGAGACTTGGGTCTCATCTGCACACTGTATCTTTTACTGCATTTTTAGTGCGCTTTTTGCGACGTTTGTGCTCTTAAGAGATGCACCTTAATGCATACATTACCTTCTCCCCAGCAAAGTCTATGAGATTTCTATTTTGCTGTCCGTACAGTGCATCTTTTTTTGGCTGAGTTTTTGAAGATGTAGCCAAGATGCAGCATGTCAATTCTTTTTGAGATTTGTACCTGCAGATTGCTCCACCACTGACTCGTGGTCGGCAGGATAGTGATCCCTGGTATCTGGCCAGATGCCAGTCCCTATATAAAGTATATGGGGACCAGAATACAGCACAAAGTAGAAGTGTAGGAGCAAGCGCTCCATACTTACCAATTCACCAGGGCAGCTGTCACAGAGCTCCAGCGGCCTCCCATTCGCTTCCCAGTCTGCTCATTACTTCCCTGAAATGCACTGCTTCCCACACCCACCAGCATCTGTGATTTGTTGCAGTCAGACAAGCCACCACACTGAGTGACAGCGTGTCTGAGGCTTCCAATCACAGACACCAGTGGGCAGGTCTATATCATACAGTAAAATAAATAAATAAAATTAGCATAGGATCCTCCCATATTATGATACCCAGCAAAGATAAAGCCCAACAGCTGGGGGAAGGTATTCTCAGGCTGGAGAGACCCATGCTTATTGGGCCAACCCCAGCCCAACAATATCAGCCTGCAGCCACCCAGGTTTGCTACATCCATTACATGCAACAGTCCGGCACTTTTCCCAGCTTTTCCCAATTGCCTTGGTGCAGTGGCAATCGGGGTAAGAAAGGGTTAATGCCAGCCCACAGCTGCCGCTAAGTTCTAGATAGTAATGAGAGGCGTCTGAGACCCCCCATCACTAATCTGTAAGTGAAAGTAAATAAATACAAACACCCAAAAAATCCTTTATTTGAAATAAAAGACAAAAAGGCACCCTTTTTCACCACTTTATTGACCTCAAAAACACCCCTGCAGGTCTAACATAATCCACACGAGCATAAAGAAACAAAAAGAAAAAGTAACAGATGGAATTCTAGTAATATGTAAATGGCCACTCAATATAATGGTGCATAAAAAGAAGAAACTGAGTTTGATAAGGCCATACATGGTAAGAAAAACATGAAAAGCGCACCCATATAGTATATATAAATTTTTTTATTTTTATTGCAAAATTGCAAATAGAGGCACTGTCATAAGAGGTGAATAGATAAAATACAATAGTGGCTTTAAAATACAGAAAAGTCAGAGGTATCCCTTACTAGGACCTCAACAGCATATAATATGTATAGGGCAGTCCCAAGGTTACATAGGTGATAAATAACAAGGCAGATCAATTATAAGAAAAGCCCTTAAAAGCATGTGATAGAAAGGAATTCCATGCTTTGTGACATAAAGCGGGACAACGCTTACCCGTAATAAAGTGCCAGTGCAGATGCTGTATCAAGGGTCCTGTAGAGAGAGGGAAGCCCCGACGCGTTTCGCAAGAGTGCTTCCTTGGGGAGCAGTGTGGGTAAGCGTTGGTCCCGCTTTATGTCACAAAGTATGGAATTCCTTTCTATCCCATGCTTTTTAGGTTTTTAGGGCTTTTCTTATAATTGATCTGCCTTGTTATTTATCACCTATGTAACCTTGGGACTGCCCTATACATATTATATGCTGTTGAGGTCCTAGTAAGGGATACCTCTGACTCTTCTGTATTTCCAAGCCACTATTGTATTTTATCTATTCACCTCATATGACAGTGCCTCTATTTGTAGTTTTGCAATAAAAATAAAAAAATTATATATACTATATGGGTGCACTTTTCATGTTTTTCTTACCATGTATGGCCTTATCAAACTCTGTTTCTTATTGTTATAATCCACACGAGGTCCCACAATGCTCCCAGCACTAGTACATCTAAAGCTCACAGCGAGCGCCATAAAATATAACTGCCTGCTGTGAGGTTAAGGCAGAGACTGAGCTGCTAACAGCGGTGATGTCACTCAGGTTAACCATGGCCACAGCTGGAGTTCTCAACTTGTGACCACAAATCACCTGAGTAATGTCATCACTGATCCTGTGGCTCACTTTTGTTGTTGCCTGAAGCTCACAGTGTCCAGTCATGTTCTATGGCACTTGCTGTGAGCTTCAGATGTAGCACTGCTGTAAGTGTCATGGGACCTTGTGTGGATTACGTCGGACCTTATGAATTTATGCAGAGACAGTAGAATATTTTTTTTTTTATTTCCTTGGACTACCTCCTTAAGTTTGTGAGAGTAACATGAAAAGAATATATTTCAGTATGGTGATTGATCCTGAAGAAGGAGTTTATCTCTAAAACGCAAAAAATAAAATCACTATCCAGGATCCTATCTGAAATTTTCTTTAACTAGCAGCGTGGTATTAAGCCTTCTTTCTCCACTGAAGCATCCTTTATATCTCTGGGGCTGCTACCACCATTTCATGTTATAAACAAGTAGTTATGTCGGATGCAACCCTTCCAGGTGAGCAGTCTTCTCTCATTACCATTAATTTATCCCTCAGATATAGCCCTATTGCGCTTTTGTGTCTCCCATATAACTAGTAAAATAAAAAGGAGAAAAGTTTAAGGGGTATGAATACTTTTTCAACGTACTGTAAAGGAATTAAAAGTGTAATCCTCTGGCCAGTCTTAAAATTATTTAATAAGAATACTAAATAGAACATAAAAATACTCCATAGTTTATTTTTTTTTTTTAAATAAAATAAATTTAATGTCTTTTTTTCAGATTACTATATTTTTCCTTTTTATAAGACACACAAGATTATAAGACACACCTCAAATTTAGAGATTAAAAAAAGGTTAAAAAAAATTCGAGTCAGTCTTATACTACTATGGTGTCTTATCGAGAGCGGGCGGCAGTGGTGGTGGAGTGAGGTCACAGGAGCCAGGGATGGCACTGGAGATGGGCAATGCTGCAGGCGATGTGATGGGGGCTGTGCTGGCTGCAGTGGAGGCTGTGCTGGCTGCGTAAGGCAGAGCGGTGCGGCAGGTGGCACAAGGCTGTACTGGCTGTGGTGGAGGCTGTGCTGGCTGCAGGCACCATGGCGGCTGTGTCACAGATGCTCTGTTCGCAGTGCGGGCTTCCAAGAAATGGCAACCAGAGCCGGCATGTGCACAGATTGAGCTATAGGCTCAATGATTAGCTGAGATCTCATCTGCGCATGCACCACATCATACAATTTTTCTTAAATTCACTGCTATTAGATCAATTGGCCGAAGGCAGTGCATGTGCAGATGAGATATTGAGCTGAAAGCTCCATCTGCACATGCGCTGACTCTGGGCGCATTATTTGTAGCCCGCACTGCCAACAGAGCATCTCACCTTTCACACCTCCCTACTCCACACCACCCCACACCGCCGACAGAGCATCTCACCTACTACACCTCACTGTTCCACAGAGCACCCACTACAGCCAGCACAGCCTCGCACCGCCGACAGAGCATCTCACCCACCGCACTGCCTTGCTCCACACAACCTTCATCACAGCCAGCAAAACCCCGCACCACTGACAGACCATCTCACCTATCACAATGTCCTGCCTCACGCAGCCAGCACAGACTTCACTGTAGCCAGTACAGCACCCATTCTCCACCTCCTGTTAAGCTACATTCCCATTATAAGATGCACTCCTCATTTTCTTCCTAAATTTTTTGGAGGAAAAGTGCATCTTATAATTCCAAAAAATACGGTATTTATTTTCAATAATTGCACTCCAAAACTTTTTTTGTGTATTTGATTAATAAAACGAGACATATTTAGCAAATATTTTCTTGTGACACCATAAACTCTTGCTGCAGTAAATTATTTTCACTGAATTCCCTCCAATTTAACATTTGCAAAGAGAAAAATATTGATGTGCTGCTGCTATTTTAGATACTAGAAAACGCCAATATAGGTAGTGCTGGTATACTGGATGCTGTTATCTGTTATGATTTTATTATTGTCAAACATGCAAGGGCTTTGGGATGCTGAGGGTATTGTGATTTTCTATGAGCAAAATCCATTTGTAAAAAGGACCCTTATCGCTGTCCTTGACATTCTCATCTCATAAATTTGTTTAGCTCGTAAACGGCATAGGAAAACTGCTGGATGATAATGATTATAAATTGTATGGATAAAAATATGCACCAATAAATACTATTTTATGGCTGACATGACCTTTTGCAAACTTTTTTTTCTCTTTGTGACATAGAATTTTTTATCTTATGTACATGAAGCTAAATTGGTAGATTTTTCATCAATAATTTAGCTATTTCTAACAATTACATTTGCAATTCAACATATTTATACATATCAATTTTGAAATCCATTATAGTTCTAAATGGATATGTACTAAGTGTGCTTCATCAAATGAATGCCTTTGGAGGTTTGTATATATAATGTAACATATCCAATATGGTAGCGCAAAAAAAGAAAGCATAGTTAGTTGGATTGCATGTATTGTCAATGCTTTGACTTGTTGGCCATTAATGATGATTGTTAAATCAATGTATGTTGGCATATAGCAATTGAAATTGTCGCTGAAGTATAGTACAATAGTTGTGGAAAAGGCTACAATCAATTGAAATCAGTCAAAGTAATGTCGGTTTTGTTGTGACGTTCGTTTCCCTTCAGATTTCTCACTTGAGAAACTACTCGCTGCATGTCCAAAAATACACAGACCTATTCTAATAAGTGAGTTATAGAATATAAGCTGCACATATCGTAACAAATTGCATATATCTGAGCATTCGGTCATGCTACTTTCATAGATATTTATCAGCAATAGTAGAATGGACTCTAATGAAGAGCTCAGAGACTTTCACAGCAGCACCGTCTGCACATTCAACAACAGTTCAGCACTTTTCTGCCGTGATAAGTTTGTTCAGCAGAAGAAAACCTTTGCTTTGAATTAATACTATGTAATGAGAACAGAGTATTCTATTATTAATAGATTAGCACATTATTTGTCAAGCCTCAGAAAAAGACGAAGTAGGCAAAACTTAAGTCCGATAGTTTATTTTATTCACTTATATTACGCTACTAATTATCACAGCACTTTATAAACCTGGTCATCACTGTGCCTCTACGTCCATACTAGTATGTCTTGAGTGTGGGAGGCAAACATGGGGTGAACATAAAAAATCTCATTACAAATGTCCTTGGTTGGGTTTTAAGCCAGTTCACTGTTACAAGGTAATATTGCTGACCGCTGAGCTACCATGCTGCCCAGATGGTTTGGCAATTTTTTCATTTCAGGAGCTTAACCCTTTCACGACCGGCCGATTTTTCGCTTTCCGTTTTTTTTTTTCGCCATTCTTTTTCTGAGAGACGTAACTTTTTTATTTTTCAGTCAATATGGTCATGTGAGGGCTCATTTTTTGCGGAACGAGCTGTACTTTTAAATGAAACCATCAGTTTTACCATATTGTGTACTAGAAAATGGCAAAAAAATTCCAAATGCTGAAAAATTGCAAAAAAAGTGCGATAGCACTATAGTTTTTGAGATATTTTATTCACTGTGTTCACTATATGGTAAAACTGATGTGTGGGTGTGATGCCTCAGGTCAGTGCGAGTTCGTAGACACCAAACATGTATAGGTTTACTTTTATATAAGGGGTTAAAAAAAAATCGGAAGTTTGTCCGAAAAAAGTGGCGCACGTTTTACGCCATATTCCGTGACCCGTAGCGTTCTCATTTTTTGGGATCTTAGGCTCAATGACGGCTTATTTTTTGCGTCTCGAGCTGACGTTTTTAACGGTACCATTTTTGCGCAGATGCTACGTTTTGATCGCCTCTTATTGCATTTTGCGCAAAAGTTGTGGCGACAAAAAAACGTCGTTTTGGCGTTTGGAATTTTTTTGCCGCTACGCCGTTTACTGATCAGATTAATTGATTTTATATTTTGATAGATCGGGCGTTTCTGAACGCGGCGATACCAAATGTGTGTATATTTTTTATTTTTTTAACCCTTTAATTTTCAATGGGGCGAATGGGGGGTGATTTGAACTTTTAGGTTTTTTTGTTTTTTTTTAATTTTTTAAAACTTATTTTTTTACTTTTTTTTTTTATTTTACTAGTCCCCCTAGGGGGCTATTGCGATCAGCATTCCGATCGCTCTGCAGTATCTGCTGATCACAGCTGGAAGGCTGTAAACAGCAGATACGCTGTCTTTCTCTTTTGCTGTGCCCCGGGCACAGCGAAAGTGAAACCAATTCATGTGTAGTACAGGAGTCATCACATGACCCTGTACTACCATGACAACTATCGGGAGTCACGTGATCGCGTCACGTGACTTCCGGTTTCGGCGGTAAGTAAAACTTTACCGCGATTGCGCTTATAATGGCGCTGTCATGTATTGACAGCGCCATTATAAGGGGTTAATCGGCACGAGCAGATAACGATTCTGCTCGTGCCTAGCAGGCACACATCTCAGCTGTGAAAATCAGCTGAGATGTGTGCCGATCGCGGCATGCTGCCGCCGGAGGACCGCGGGCAGTAAGATTATGTCATTTAGGACGTAATTTTACGGCCCGCGGTCGTTAAGGGGTTAAAAAAACATTTTCTTGGGATGAAATATTTTTGCATGACTACCATATTTTTGGGATTTTAAGATGCACTTTTCCTCTTAAAATTTGCATCTTAAAATTTGAATGTAGATTACTGGGGGGTGGTGAAGAGGGGTCACAGGAGGCAGGGGCAATGCTATGCACTGTGTTGCGGGTGTTGCACTGTGCCATTGCTGTGGGTGTGACTCTGTGCGGCACTGCTCTGCGGGGCAGACAGTAAGGCTCTGTGCAGTGGGCAGTGTGGGTCTGTGCGGCGGGCAGTGAGTCTCTGTGCGGCTGGCTGCAAGGTATGAGCCATTCTGAAGATGTCGGCGGTGAGGGCTTCAAATAATGGCAACCAAAGTCTGCACATCCACAGCTGGAGCCAATAACTCAATCTGCACAAACACCGACTCCGACCACCATTTCTTTGAGGCCCTCACCACTGTCTTCTTTATAATGGTCTATGCCTCACAGCCCACAATGGGCACCAGCACAGAGCAGCGCCCGCTTCCCCAGCACAGAGCAGCGCCCGCTTCCCCAGCAAAGAGCAGCACCCGCTTCCCCAGCACAGAGCAGTGCCCGCTTCCCCAGCACAGAGCAGCGCCCGCTTCCCCAGCACAGAGCAGCGCCCGCTTCCCCAGCACAGAGCAGCGCCCGCTTCCCCAGCACAGAGCAGCGCCCGCTTCCTCAGCACAGAGCAGCGCCCGCTTCCCCAGCACAGAGCAGCGCCCGCTTCCCCAGCACAGAGCAGCGCCCGCTTCCCCAGCACAGAGCAGCGCCCGCTTCCCCAGCACAGAGCAGCGCCCGCTTCCCCAGCACAGAGCAGCGCCCGCTTCCTCAGCACAGAGCAGCGCCCGCTTCCCCAGCACAGAGCAGCGCCCGCAGCCCCAGCAAAGTGGCGTAGCCCGCAGTGAGCATCTGGGCCCCCCTTTGCACCACCGGCTCTACCACCGCTGCTGTTCTCTTCCCTGTTAAAACATTACCAGATTATAAAATAATTATAACCCGGTGTCTTATAATCTGGAATGTTGTATAAAACGAAAAATACGGTACTTTTTGGCATGTACACTAGCTTAACTTAATGTGGTTCCTAATTCCAAAACTCCAACAATTGATTTTTGGTCATTTCGGCTGCAGGGACCAGTTGTAAACCGTGAACCTACTATACTGACACTCATGCCTGCGGGTTGCCTACTTGTTTTTGGTAAAGCCAAACTAACAACACTTTTGGATTTAGGTTGCTGATGGCTCAATTTTAGGAAAAATCATACATATCTATGATTCACAGGATTCTGCTATTTTTGTTTTTATTGAAGGCTACTTTAAGAATATTTGAGTATAACTTTCTTTAGACATTTATCTCACAATTAGGAGCTTAAACCCTTCGGGGCAAAGATTTCTATTACAGTGCTATAATTAGCCATTGCATTAATAAATTTAGATCTGTATCTTAAGGACATAAAGGGTTGAAGTTTCTGAGCAATGCACTTAGATGTAAGCTAATCTTTTCTGAAGTGTTAGTGTCCAGGAGCAGCAACAGCTTAGACATAAAGTAGTGTCCTAAAAAGGAAAAACATACCAGACTCTGAGTTGCAGTGTAAAATAATAGTAAAGTGTGGCTGGAATTATCTCTTGGAAAACACTGTGTATTTATCATTGTGGTCTTTTTGAAAAGTTTAAACTAGTAAGGATGGTGGTTGTACTACTTGCAACAACCAAAGTAGAAGATATAGAGTGTTACTGAAAAAGGAAGATCTATTTGCGCCATTGAAGGCTGGTTTATTTAAAGGGAACCTGTCACCAAGTTTTTCTCTTAAAAACTAATGCCACCACCAAAGCCCTTATATACAGTATTCTAGGATACTGTATATAAGTTCCCACCCGATCTGTATAACATAAAAAAGAGCTTTTATTATACTTAGTTATGGGGCAGTCCAGTTCGATGAGCCTCGCTGATTTTGATCTAGAGCCTTCTCTCTGTTTATGATTGCTGTTCTCCTTCCCTACTTCATATGGATGACACTTTCTCTGTCATCCATACAGTGACCTCCCTTTTGCTCCTGTGCATGCTTCCTTTTCTCTGCCTTGCTGAGGGCAGAGAAAACTATTGTATGGTGCATGAGCAGGTGTTCCTTGACCTTTCTCAGCGCCTGCGCATTACAGTACTTTGCTCTTCCCTCAGTAGGGCAGTGAGAAGTTCTCATGCACAGGAGCACTATGGAAGACTTTGTGTCGTTGACCTAGATTGCGTCATCTACAGGAAGCAAGGACAGAGGAGGGCAATATTAAAAAAGAGGAGGCGCCGGATTAAGAGCAGCGATGTTTATCGGACGAGACCTTTGCTCAGGTGAGAATAATAAAAATTCTATTTTATGCTATAAAGATCAGCTTGGGGACTTAGACGAGTATATAGTATTCTAGAATGCTGTATATAAGGGTTAACTGGTGATGGCTGCAGCTTTTAAGGGAAAAACCTGGTGACAGGTTTCCTTTGAACAGACCACCACTCAGTGTATAGGATCCACCTGGTTACATGGGGAAGGATGGACCATAGCAGTGTCTCAGGAGCGCAGTTATTTCCTTCAGAGCAAATGAACACCATACCAGTCTGCCACATAGCTCTGCGAACAAGGGAGTAGTAGCTGAATATAAATTCCAGGCATTGTACTCTTCTGTTTAATATTACTTTGTCATATTTCTATCATAACTATCAGCCAGCAATAACGTTTAGTGTATCACTATTTTGCGATCAGTCCATTGTGCTAGTATTTTCTCCCCTTACACAAAAATGAGTTCTGAACCTCTTGTCCCTATTGCTAGTACAATATGTGCCCTTGCTTGGACCACTTTTGGTAGGTACTCTTCATGGCAAACCTGGAACATCCCACAAGATCAGCTATTTTAAAGATGCTCTTGCTCAGTCATCTAGTCATCAATATTTCACACCTGTTAAGCCTAAGCCACACGGCAGGAAAATCGGAGCGAGTGGAACGCAATGTTTTATTGCATTCCACTCGGACCAATATTAGCCTACAATATGTCACAGCACCCATGAGAGATTATTTTCTCAGCCCTAATTAGACTGAGAAAACAAATGCAGCATGTTCCGATTGGAATGCGAGCCTTGTTTCACTCGCACCCATTCAAGTCTATGGGGCGAGAGAAAAATCGCACTGCACTCGCAGTACACCAGTGTACTGTGAGTGCAGGGTGAGAAAGGGAATAGCTGGAAATGGAAGAGAGAGGGAAATAAATCCCTCCCCTCTGCAGCGCCGGCCCTCCCCTCCTCAGTGCTGACCGTCCCTCCTCAGAGCTGGCCCGCTCCCCGCAGCTGAGGTCCGATCACATGATCAGACCTCAGTCGCAGTGACACTCGCTTGACACTCTGCTCCTGCTATGCTGCCAGCGTGAGCTGACTGTCATGTGAGGATTGCAGTAGATCTACATGTGGCCGCGGCCTTACAGTGACATAGAGCTTTTTCCTTTCCAATGTAATCTGCTTCCAACAAACCAATTTCCAAAGCAGATTGTTCATTTGCTGCCTAATCTCACTTCTTTATACCAGCCATTTTCACAACATTCACATTAAACATCAGTGGTTTTAATGTTATGGTTGATTGATATCTGTATACTTTACATTTATTACTCACAGCAAGTTGGGCTGTAGTGTGTACATCGCCCAGGCCAAAAGCTAATGCTCTTCCAGGATACAGCTAAACCCCCACTAATGTGGAAGCATCACAGGTGCAGGAGAAGCAGATCACACACACATGTCCATGGAATGGAGGGGAGGCAAATGCTGGATGATAAAACTGCACACTAGTGGCTTGCATAGAGTGCTGTTCACATGCAGATGGCACAGTCACAAACCCGCAGCCTATTAGGTGACGCCCGTCTATTAGATCAGGTGGGCTGCCAAGCCGTACCCCACTGTGTATCATGCACAGACAGACACTCTACAATGCAAGGCCCAACAGAAAGGGGCCTGGCTGTATCCTGTACAAATATAAAAATAGTACCAAATCATCTTGCATTCGCCTCCCCTCCATTTCTTGGACGTGTGTGTGTGATCTGCTACTCCTGCACCTGTGATGCTTCCACATTAGTGGGGGTTTAGCTGTATCCTGGTAGAGCATTATCTTTTGGCCTGGGCGATGTACACACTGCAGCCCAACTTGCTGTGAGTAATACATAATTTTTGGAGGACATTGTCCTCTTTTTGTTGCTATTTTTACATTTAGTGTAGGGACCTACAGACATGAAGTCCCATGACGAGGGTGTAGGCTTATGTTTTATGGCCATAAATACCAACAAAAACCTCATATATATTTTTTTTGTTTGTACAGGATACAGCCAGGCCCCTTTCTGTTGGGCCTTGCATTGTAGAGTGTCTGTCCGTGCGTGATACACAG
The DNA here is from genome assembly GCF_048569485.1 of Anomaloglossus baeobatrachus. Lineage (NCBI taxonomy): Eukaryota > Metazoa > Chordata > Amphibia > Anura > Aromobatidae > Anomaloglossus > Anomaloglossus baeobatrachus. The sequence continues at coordinate 170,518,738 of NC_134354.1, read as the reverse complement.
GTGGGGTATGGCTTGGCAGCCCGCCTGATCTAATAGTATGGGCGTCACCTAATAGGCTGTGGGTTTGTGACTGTTATTTGCATGTGTGAACAGCGCTCTATGCAAGCCACTAGTGTGCAGTTTTATCATCTAGCATTCGCCTCCCCTCCATTCCATGGACATGTGTGTGTGATCTGCTTCTCCTGCACCTGTGATGCTTCCACATTAGTGGGGGTTTAGCTGTATCCTGGTAGAGCATTAGCTTTTGGCCTGAGCGATGTACACACTGCAGCCCAACTTGCTGTAATACATAATTTTTGGAGGACATTGTCCTCTTTTTGTTGCTATTTTTATACTTTAGGCTATGTGCGCACAGTGCGTTTTTCACGGCGCTTTTACGCATTTTTCGGGTGCATTTTTGGCCTCAAAACTGCATGACTTTGCGTCCCCAGCAAAGTCTATGAGTTTTCATTTTTGCTGTCCGCACACAACTTTTTTTTTTAAGCTGCGTTTTTGAGCTTGAAAAAAAAAATAGACATGTCAATTCTTTCCTGCGTTTTTCTGCGTTTTCCCCCCATGCAATGCATTGGAAAAATGCAGCAAAATGTAGAGATCAAAAACGCAGCAAAACGCAGCCAAAAACGCACCAAATCGCAGTATAAACGCATGCGTTGTTTTGACGCGTTTTTTCGAAGCGGGTGCGTTTTTGTGCGTTTTTAGCGGCCAAAAATGCACAAAAACGCAGCGTCAAAAAAACAGTGTGTGAACTTAGCCTTACATTTATGCAACATTTTGCTAAAATATTACAAAAATACGTGCTGAGATTATTTCAATGCATGTTTCATTGATTTGGAATTCTTGTATGTCTACATCCATTTTTATCTTGTTTCTGCCTTTTTCATATTAAAAGCAAAACAGTAAGACATTACCTGCTGATTCTGTTGCTCCCAGCTCCAATGCAGACAAAGACCTTCTTATCAACAGCAGTTATTTTGTGATAACATAGCCACCTATTGTTTTTACCACAGACAGAAAGTAACATGCTATTGAGACCCACTGAGAAGAACTCCTGAGATAAGATCAGGAAAACTGTACTAGATGAAAGTCTTTATCCCAAAAAGAAAGGGAAACACAATATAGACATTTTTATAGTGAAGTCACTCATTCCACTTCCCTGATAAAGAGAATACACCAAACTTGGCAATGAATAACGTAAAGGTACCGTCACACTGAGCAACATCGCTGCTGAGGCACGACTTGCTAGCAATGTTGCTGTGTGTGACATCCAGCAACAACCTGGCCCCTGCTGTGAGGTCGTTGGTTGTTGCTGAATGTCCTGGACCATTTTTTTAGTTGTTGCTCTCCCGCTGTGAAGCACACATCGCTATGAGTGACAGCGACAGAGCAACAACTAAATGTGCAGTGAACAGGGATCCGGCTTCTGCGGACGCTGGTAACAAAGGTAAATATCGGGTAACCAAGAAGCCCTTTCCTTGGTTACCCGATATTTACCTTCGTTACCAGCATCCGCCGCTCTCACGCTGCCAGTGCCGGCTGTGCGGTGTGCGCTGGTAACCAAGGTAAATATTGGGTTGGTTACCCGATATTTACCTTAGTTACCAAGCACAGAATCGCTTCCACGCATCGCTGCTGGCTGGGGGCTGGTTGCTGGTGAGATCTGCCTGTACGACAGCTCACCAGCAACCAGTGTAGCGACGCTCCAGCGATCCCTGCCAGGTCAGGTTGCTGGTGGGATCGCTGGAGCGTCGCTTAGTGTGACGGTACCTTAAGAATAAAGAAATGTGACAAAATTGACATGTATGGTTTATTATTTTTCTTTGGTGCAATAATAATAATAAAAATAATTATCATAATATACAGAAATATAAAAAACATGACTTGATATCCATTACAAATCAGTGGTGGTGTCCCACAGTGTTTGTCTCTAAACTCATCAAGTGTTACAGCAGCATCAGACGCTGTTCAGACTATGACACTCCACACTATGCTTTCTTTGACTCTTCTGAGTTGCACAGGCAGACTTTGGCATCAACTACAGTAGCTGTATGCTCATTAGTAATTGGATTACCAGGGGTTAATTTCTACTAGCCTGTAGGTTACTTTTTGTATTACATGTTTCAAGAGATCTATCACAGTTACTCCCCGCCTTCTTAAGATGGACAAATCTGTCTTGCCATGTCAACTATAGCTTTTGCTTAACTGGTCCATGTGCTGTTGTTTTCCAGTATCTGGTGATTTAGTGCATATTGCTTGGTGTGCTGTGAAACTCCTGCTGTTGGCTTGTTTTTTCCTCCTTTTTTTATTTTCTGCTTTATCATTTGTTGTTTGACTATTCTGTGTGAGTGTACTGCGTGCTACAGTTTTGGCTTCTCCAGTTTGTCCATATATGTAAGCTCTACTACTCCTGCCCCAGTCCTCCCCTGAGGTGGAGTACAGGGTTTATTAGATCAGGCCTCGCCAGGAGCAGTGCAAGGAAGGCAGCCCAGACATTGTCACCATTAGACATATCTCTGGGAGTAGGGACAGCTTGTGCTCCCTAGCCTGAGGGCCAGTCTAAGTACCCAGGTTCCCTGTTTACCCCTCTCACCCCATTGACATGTAGGTAGGTAATATATTCTGGGAGTCTTAAATCTGAACTGCACATAATCACAGGTGGAATGCAGCTCATGGAAATCATATGGATCTGGAGGTAAACATAGTCATTATTTTTTTAACCTCACTGTAGCTATGGTCTTTTGATGATATCTTGTTTTTGGCAAAATCATTATGGAGTGAACAAAGTCCATAGCAATAAAATAAAACATACATATATAACACATATAAACACATATTCTACATTTTAGATGAAAGAAAATACAGGAGAAATTGCTGAGAAAACTGAGAAGTTTACCTATAACACTGGTCAACGCAATTTTTCTGGCAAAAGGTTTTAAAACATATGTTAAGTCAATTTTGCCTGCTGATTACGAATATGGACTCTGTTTTTGGCTATCACATCAGGATTTCGAGATATTTTCAATTGTTGAAGAAAATTACTCATATCGAATGTTTTATGATAAAAACACATGATTTTAGGTACTATATTTTGTATATTTTTAATCAAGGAATAAGAAAGAATACAAAGTCTATGTACAGCAAATCAAATATACTTAAAGAATTAAACAACAAAATATAAAAACACATATGGCACACAGATGAATGGCAAATGGCAGTTATTTGAACTTTCTTTTCTTGGCTGATCTGTGATGTACAGCTTCTGGGTTGTCTCTCATCAAGCTCCAGCAATAGTCGGCCATCATATGTGAGTCCTACGGGCCTTGATACCGTTCTTCCATTGTTTTAATGTCCTGATGAAAATACTCCCCTTGTTCCTCGCTCACATCCCCAAGGTTCTCTGGAAAAAAACTCCAAATGGCTGTGTAAATAGTGAATCTTGATACTCATTCTACATCCAAAATTTCGCAGACTCATTAGTAGCTCTTCCATAATCTCTTCATAGTTGTCTGCTTTCTTATTCCATAGAAAATTCTGAACCACATTACAAAATGCATTCCAAGCTCTTTCTTCTGTCTCATTCATTGATGTGATAAAATTTGGGTCTGTCGTAAGTCTTCTTATTTGAGGTCCATCAAATATTCCAGCCTTTTTCTTCTCTTCACTAAGACCAGGAAAAGTTGAACATATATAGTTAAAGAATTCTCCACTGTGATTGAGAGCTTTGACGAACTGCTTCATAAATCCAAGTTTTATGTGCAAGGGAGGAAAGACAATGTTCTTCCTATCTACTAGAGGATCATGGATGACATTCTTATCGCCAGATGCCAAACTCTTTCGCTGAGGCCATTCAGTTTTCACACAATGCTCTGCTGTAGCTCTACTGTCCCAGTAGCACAGCAAACAGACCCAAAAGAAAGCTAACCATTTTCAAATTAACACAAATTAACCACCCATGAACATTATATTGTAACCTCTCTAGAACAATCCTGATATTTTTATATTCTTCTTTAAGTTTTACAGAATGACCTATTGGTACAGAGCCATACTTATTTTCATTGTGTAACAGAACACATTTTAAACTTCTTTTGTAACTATCAATAAATAGCCTCCAATCCCTTGAATCGTATGCTGGAAGTACCATAGAGAGAAGTAGCCCTTCAACATCAGTACAATAGACAAGCTGGCCATCTGAATGGAAGTACTTACGCAGTTCTGCTTCCCTGTTACGATAAAATGAGACACTTGTTCTGGGTTTCAACATTCGATTCTCTTGTAGTCTTGAAGCCAATAGTTCAGCAGACTCTTTTGGTAGATAAAGATCTCTAACCAGATCATTCAAAGCAGACTGAGTAAACAGAATTGGTTTGTCACAATCTTCATTACATGGCTGAAAAATATCTGGACTGTCTCCTTCATCAGTATAACAATGTGAGGAGAAATCTGTGTCAACGTTTTCTGGAGGCACAGTATATTTTTGAACAGGTATGTCTTCACTATGGGCAACTGGTCGAATAGCTGAAGGGATACTCGGGTATTGCAAATATTGCTTGTTTTTCTTATTGAAACCTTTTACATCGACAAGGCAGAAATAGCAGTCTTCTAAATGATTGCTTGCTTCTCTCCAAATGATAGGAACTCCAAACTGATGTTTAGCATTCTTTTCTTGAGACCATGATCTCAAGCTCTCAATACAGGTTTTGCACACTGTGAGGAGCCTAATGCTTGTCTTTGTCTCCAAGTTTTACTTTGTTAAGACGGTGCATTTTGCGTACTTCAAAGTCAGTAATGTTGCGCCTCTGAGTCTTCACAGTAAAGTTTCCACAGATGTAACAAAAAATATTTGGATCATTTGAGCACTGACTTCTGTGAGATGTAGAGGCCATTGTTGAATCAGCAAAACATCCTGCAGAGAAATACAAGATAAAAGTTGTTAGCTACCTGAGTTGTTCATTGAATTTCTGTCCCACCCCCACACCTTAGGTATTGATTCACAAACAAAAAACAGAAAAACAGCAGGATAAAAACAATAAATATCAGAATTCATTGAAAATTTCCATAAATAAAACAGTACCTGCACATGACTGTTGTGTACGTTGAAAACTGTTTGTTTACTTTATGATAACAAATGGGAATTTATGCATGTTCAAAGAAAACAAAGATATTCTCACATTTATTGGGAGACTAAATGAAAACTAAATTTACCTTAGTGAACCGTATAAATTGGCACTTTTGATACACTACTCATATTTTTCATGGAATTCATGAAATGGGATATATACCTATAGCACAAGAACGTGATGTGATTGAGAAATTATAATTCAGATTTGAATTCAGCACCCTCAAATTTGTCTAAAACCCTAAAGTCCATGCCAGAATTTTTTTTTTTTTTTGTAGACCAGTGTAATTAGCCTTTTCAGCATTCACAAAATGTCATGTATCATATCAATTTGTCTTCATATGGGGTTAAACATTAGTAACATGAGGAACGACAGAGGATATTCCCCTTTGAAACTGTGGTTCTGTGCTAAATTTAAGCTCCTTCCAAGGAGAGTTTTTGATAATAGATTTCCTTTTATTATACTGGTAAAAAGACTTGTGGATAACGTAATTAATTTTCTGCGCATTTTTGACAACTTTGAATGACTTGACTTTTATAGTAACTCAAAAAATTTCAAATAAATCAAATTCAATATTTTTTTGATTTATCTAGTCACCAATTTAACATTTTTAAGCTGGACACGAAAATATCCAAAACACCGTTGTTTTATTTTGGCCAACCTGGAAAGAAAGGCTGACCATGTAATGATTATAGGGCCCTTCCTGCTCTCATCTGACAGATGGTATAGGGACAACAATGATTTCCTTTGATCATCTGTTTTAAAATTAACTGCTTCCACTACATAATGTACTAGTTAGTGATGATCAAACTGTTCGGTGCGCGGGTGCTTTGTTCGCTAAACACGCCTTTTGATTCTCGGGTGCTGAGTATAATGGAAGTCAAAGGGGAACTCAAGCATTTTTCCTGAAGATCTTCTGGAAAAATTCTTGAGTTCCCCATTGACTTCCATTATACTTGGTAAATGAGTACTGAGCAACCGAGCATCAAAATACTCATTATGCGTAGTGAACATCTTTGTTTGCTAATCACTTACTAGGCCACACACAAGGCCGACTGCAGCTGTGTTTTACAGCCAGCATCTGACTGTGTATCCAGGCATTTCTATTTATGCAACTATAGTGACAAGTAATCTAGTCTTGATGTTCACAAAGTGCAATGGTTGGCTATTGGCTTTATTCATTGGCTTTATTCAAGTTGAAATAAAACGTAAAAAATGCAAATGAATGAATGGTGTTGATCTGCAATATTGCACCCCAAAATATAGCATACTGGATAATTTGTTGCTATACTTGCAATAGGGGGGGCACCACTGTGGTACTGGGACCTTAGAAATTCCATATGGTATCAGAATCTACGGGGGGCACTGAGCAGAGCAGCAGGAATAATTTGATCTATAGAAAAGAGAGGGAGGGTTAGACGTGATCGGAGGAAACATGTTATGGAGCGACATGGTTGGAGGATGAGTGTTGAGCGGGACGGACATAGTAGGAACAACTTTTACCCTTAATGACTTTTTTGTTACTTTAATGATGTTAAGTAGTTAAATTGGTTAGTTTATGGAAAATCAAAATACTATCATAAATGTGTATGAGGAGTAATGGTATAGCTCTGCATAATATGAAGATGTTCAACTACTAGGATAATGTACATGTATGTTATGCAATGATCACATATCTGTTTTATACCCTTGTACCAGTGTTTAATTAATAAAAGAGATCTGATTTAAAAAATATATATTTCTGGGAGTTTGATCAGCTATTATTTGCTTCAGGAATAACATGATATGACAACCTTGTAGCGTATATCTACAAAATAAACTTTAAAAACTTTTGTGCTTTTGCAGAAGATGAGAAAATGTTCTACATTTTGTTTCTTTACATGACAATATTTCTATTTCCATATTCTATTTCTTTACATGTCAACGACCAACATTTAGAGATCTGGTTCTTTTTCATGTAACAGACCGCAGCATTTGGCTTTAGAAAACATTAGCAAAGTAATTTCTTCCAGGAAGACGAAGGGTTTTAGTCAATGGAAAAAAAATGTAAAAGCCAAGGTTGAGTCTCTTTTTGACACTGCCATACCTTGAATAATGCAGAAATGTAGCTATATCTCCAAGTAAAAAAAATGTGTTTCAGTTGCTAACAAGTATAACAAAGTGACTAAAAAGGGACCTGAGAAGTAGTGTGAAATTTCCAGCTTATTACTATTTCATGCCTTTTATATAACAAGGCAATGGCGAGGTTCATCACCTCCAACTATATTGCATAGCTCAAGACTGCAATTCCTGTTCTTCTTTAAAATAGGATTATATGGCACCTAGTGCACAGAAAAGATCGTCCTATTTTAAGCATGGTTGTGGTAATTTCATGTAATTGCACTGAAATAAAGGTGTTTAAGAGAGGCTTGCTAGCTCGAAAGTGATATTTTCTGTCACTGTGCTGTTAAAGTTTTATTAAATTGATCATTACAAAACCTTTTTCAATTTCTTACAGGTACTTTTGGCAAGTTGTTTTGTTCCGCTGTATGCCGGTGTCAGTGCTGTTAAGTACAAGGGAGAGGTAATGATCAATACGGAGACTATGACTTTTATTGATTCAGATTTGATGCCTTATATACTTGACATATATAACCTTAAATGATAAAATGCCTCAATCTTTTACAAGTAATATGTAAGTTTAAAAGCAGCCATGAATTTCTCTCTAAATCTTAAAGTGAATGTATGTATATTTTTAACATTATTTTGAATAGGGATCACTATCAGATGAAGACAGTTTACTAGATGAATACTGTTTAAAAAGAATTAATAATTATTATACCACCATTATATAAAGGAAACCTGTCAGATGCAATATGCAGCCAGGACCACGAGCAGTTCTGGGTTCATATTGCTAATCCCTGCCTGTCTGTCAATGTATCTAGTAGCATAGATAAAGAGATCTGTAGAAAAAATATTTCTAAAGATCCTTTATTTTATGCTAATGAGGCCAGAGACTAATCACAAGGTTATTAGTTCCCTAGGCTAGTAGGCCCCCTTAGCATCCTGGCATGCCCCTGTGGTTGTGCTAAAATGCTAATGAATGTGCAGCATTAGCGACATGGTTGCTCTCACCTCAGCTGCCGCCAATGGTTTTCAGCTCAGTGTACAAGATCAGAACGAACCCGGCTCTTTCGGTCATGCGCACTATACCAGTTTGAAGCCAGGACGAGTACACCCAGCTTCATAGTATGCAAGACTGGAAGTCCGGGACTTCTGATCATGCGCATTGAGCTGAAAATCAGTGATGGCAGCCAAGAGGTGAGCGCAACCATGCCTCTGATGCTGGCCATTCATTAGCATGTTAGTATGCCCACAGGGGTGTGCTAACATGCTAAGGGGGCCGACTAGCTAGGGGAAGTAACACCCTTGTGACTAGTTGCTGGCCTCATTAGCACATGATAAAAGATCTTTAGAAATACTTTTTTTAATGTTTGCTAATTGGTGCTGGGACGGTTAGGCAGGGATTAGCAATATGCACCCAGAACTGCTCGTGAATATTGCACCTGACAGGTTCCCTTTAAGCAATGAAAACCCAAAAGGGATTTATAAAGTTTTTCATGAAAGACATCATTCACGTATTCACAAGATAGATGTTTAATTCAAGGCTGCCCCCACTGTCAGAACCCTATTGATCACTGTCAGGACCCTATTGATCACAAAAACCAGGCAGGACCATGGTTCGCCATGGACACTGCTGTATGACCTGTCCACTCCTGCTAGATTGCAGTGATGGCCGGTAGCCTAGGCACCAATTGAAAAAAATTTAAAATAAAAAAAAAAAAAAACGTTCTTGAGAGTGAAGAAATGGATGTTTCAATATATCACATTAAAGAACATGGAAAAAAATGCTTTAAAGTAGCTTTATTCAGTGCATTTGTGTACATGAAAAAATATATTCCACTTCTAGTACTAATTATTAACTGCATGACCTAAAGAATATATCACAATAGGGAAGAGAACTGTTTAGAAGCTCGTAGACTAGGGTATCCATAGAAAGTCATGCTTAAAGTCCCTCCTAACCGCAGAGGTTGGCATCCTACATATGATGGCACTAGAGTGGGGGTGTCGCGGGCGGCGGGGCGCTGCGCTCGCCAATGCTCGGGTCCGGCGCTGCTGCTGCCTGCTGCTGGCTGCTCGGTGGCTCGAGCGGTGGGCCGGATCCGGGTACTCGAGCGGCACTCATCGCCCGTGAGTGAAAGGGGTGGTTTGGGTTTGGGGAGTTGGTCCGTGATGCCACCCACGGTGTGTGGTGAGGTTGGGACACCACCGCTGCTCTGGATGGGAATCCCGGGAGCGATGACAGGGAGCAGCCGAGATGTTTCTCTCCCCTCCGTGGGTAGGGGGGGTTGGTGGTCCTGGGGCCCGGTGAAGTGTGACGGGGAGGCAGGTTTGGCAACATGCAGGGTCGCGGCGGCAGCGCGGTGCCAGAAGGCACGGTGGTACTCACTCAGCCAATGATGGATACAGAGTCTCCGGTAAAACAAACGGCTGGATGGACGGGTCCCGCAGCCGGCTGCTGTGTTCACTCCCGGTAGGTTGGTGGTGGCTGCCTTTCCCTGCACCTGTTGTGTATCTTCGGTCCCGATGGCTTCCCACCAGTAACCTGCTCCCCAGCTTGGATATGGGCCAGAGGAGCCCCTTTTGCCCCCAGGCTCTGGCCCTGGGAATTCTAACTGTGGCAGTAGTTGTGTTTCCCTTTTCTCGGTTTGGACGGTTGCCTTCAGTCGGGTCTTTGCTGCTTGGAAACCTCGGAGGTTCCGGTCGCTAACGGATTTGACCGGTTTAACGGCAACTCCAAGCCTGGTCGGGGTCCGTAGGCCCTGCTGGTTAGTGCTGGCTTCTCTTCGCTCCCCAGTTCGGTACCGGTGGGCCACCGCCCGTCCCCGGTCCTACGGTTCCGTGTCGATCGGCCCCTCCTGCAGACGGCCACCACCGTCTGCCAACCTTGCTCTCGGTGTCCGGGCCACGTACCCGGACACAGACAGTCTGCTCCTCACTTGCCACTTCACTCCTTCTCCTTCACTCTCTGAACTACTGTGACTTCCTTTCCTGCCTCCAGGACTGTGAACTCCTCCGTGGGTGGGGCCAACCGCCTGGCTCCACCCCACCTGGTGTGGACATCAGCCCCTGGAGGGAGGCAACAAGGATTTGTGTGTGACTGGTGTGCCTATCTCGGGGTGTGGGGTGTGTTGTTGCAGTACCTGTGATTACCTGGCTTGTCCAGGGTGCCACAGGGGCTGCTGATTGTCTTTCCCTAATAACTCTAGCTTTCATTAGTATTAAAAATAAATCATGTCACCAACCTACCCCTAAAAGCTGCTTGATAGAAAATATATTAGGTTGTGCAGAGATTTTGCATATTAATATGACTAGTTTCTGAAATGGCTAAACCTTTACTATTACTGCAAAATATGATGAGATAATAGGCTGGCTGGTAAATATTAACTTGGGGGCAAGCAAGCAGCAGGGGCCAATGAGTGGTGTTTATTTAAGTTGCATCATAGGCTATATTTACACAACCAAGTTTTCTTGTGCTGCCTATGGAAAAAAAAACTGACCAGTTCAGATGGGCATTTTTTTATGTTACAGGGATTAGATTATCCAAGTAAAAAGAAAATCACAGCATGCACTAAGCTTCTCTCTTTTTTGGGTGAGACTCACTGTCACGAACCACCGGGGGGGTCACTCAGAAATCCCCCGCGCTGGCTACCAGTACGTCACAATCGGGGGGTAACAAGTGGGGGTCACCCCTCCTTTATACCTCCCGACCGACAGACAGAGCACGTGACGCGCTCTCTAGCGCCCCTCTTATAGTCAGGCCAATTATGGAATTGCCCGACAATAAGCAAGGAGGCCGCTATACTACTTATGCCGATTATTGAAGGGTCCCCGGTGAGAGTAGGGTATATATTCCCCCGACCTCCGCGGGCGGAATATATAAAACCTCCCCGAATCTCACTGGCCTCCCCACAATAATCCTTGGCACAACTCGCTGCCACCAACCGCTTCACGGTAACTATTAGCCGAACACACAGACGTGGGATTCAAGATCGAGATAACAGAACAGCCCAAGATTAATTATATATTTTAATCGGCCTAAAGCCACACTAGAAACTACAATATATACAATAGGGAATCTACAGAATATACATATGTCAGAGTACAGTTACAATCAAAGCATGGGTTACAAACAGGCATACACAGTTCCAGCAGTTACCTTGTGCGTCTGGCCACAGGGGGGCGCCATAGACCAGGTTTCCAGGAACTCCCTCACAGGTCTTTCCCAACCAGGCCCCCGAGCAGAAGAACACTGGAAAATGGCCGAAGTAGGGTTATCAACCTGGGCAAATCCAGGTCCCCTCCTACCTTAGTGACCTCAGAGGGAGCACTGCTCCACCCCTGGCTGGAGTTAGGGACAAAATCCACAACATGGAATATGGGCCATAACTTTGCCTGGGAGCGTCGTAGGCGGACATCAATGCTCTCATTGTGACAGTTATGAATTTAGCTACAGAATGAGAGGACTCATGACTTGTCTACTAGTTCCACATTGGCTGATATCACGTTTGGGGTATTTCCCAATGTCCTACTCCCATAAAAAAGGTGTGCCAGCATCGTCCGCATGCGGAGACACCATTTTTATGGTTGCCATATTTATCGGAAATATGGCTTGCGAGATATGAACCATTTTTTACTGGAGTCGTTCTGTCTGGATACTTCCATAGCCTTGCTAATTAGATAGCAGCCCCTACCACAGGGTCACGGCAGGGAGTCATCCTGTGTCCATTGTTCCCACATCATCTGATCTCCATATCACAGGAGATGGCCATGGGATGTGTTGCTGGGATGTGACACCTTCCCAGATGGTGGACATTGAGAACAAGAAGGGAGGGGGCACTGCCAGGGAGTGATGAGAGCGATTATGACTGGAAATCATAATTCATCTTCATATCCCAGGGTTTGCCTCACACCTCCCCCCTTTTGAGGGCGCTAGGGGGCAGCACACTCCGGTGTTCCCCCGTGCGCCCGTCCGCGACCTCTCCTTGTCGGGACAGCCCGTCTGCGTTACCGTGGTCCCGGCCCCTTTTGTGTCGAATGGTGAAGTTGTATTGCTGGAGCGCCAGGCTCCATCGCAACAATCGCCCATTCGTCCCAGAGACGGTGTGCAACCAGCTGAGGGGATTGTGGTCCGTCTCCACGATGAAGTGGCGCCCGTATAGATAGGGTTGCAGACGCTGCAGGGCCCACACTATGGCCAGGCACTCCTTTTCCATCGTGGAATAGGCCACTTCCCGTGGTAACAGCTTCCTGCTCAGGTACAAGACTGGGTGCTCTTGGCTCGCAGAGTCCACCTGGCTGAGCACCGCACCGAGGCCGAAGTCACTGGCGTCGGTCTGTACTACAAACGGCCGCGTGAAGTCGGCTGCCTGTAGCACGGGCGGGCTGGACAGGGCGTCCTTTAGGGCCCGGAAGGCTGTCTCGCAGTCCATTGTCCAATCGACTGCAGAGGGCAGCTTCTTCTTGGTGAGGTCCGTCAAGGGCTTTGCCAGGCTACTATAGCATGGAACAAACCTCCTATAGTACCCAGCGGTCCCCAAGAAGGACATCACCTGCTTCTTGGTCCTGGGGGTGGGCCAGGATGCGATGGCTTCCACTTTCTCAGGCTCGGGCTTCAGTGTTCTCCCGCCTACCCGGTGACCGAGGTACTGGACCTCGCTCATGGCCAGCTGACACTTTCCCGGCTTGATGGTCAAACCTGCCTGGTGGATCCGCCTGAGCACCTGTGCTAGATGCTCTAGGTGATCTTCCCAGGTGGGACTGAAGACGGCAATGTCATCCAGGTACGCGGCCGCGTACCCTTCAAGTCCCTTGAGCAGGGTGTTGACCATCCGCTGGAAAGTGGCAGGGGCATTCCTCATCCCGAATGGCATCACCGTGGACTCGTACAGTCCAAATGGGGTAATAAAGGCAGAGCGTTCCCTGGCCTTGCGAGTCAGGGGGATCTGCCAATATCCCCGGCTCAGATCCATGATGGTCAGGTACTGAGCCCCGGCCAACTGATCGAGCAGGTCATCGATGCGTGGCATTGGGTACGCATCGGCGACCGTGACAGCATTGAGCCCCCTGTAGTCCACGCAGAACCGAGTGGTTCGGTCCTTCTTAGGGACGAGGACTACAGGCGAGGCCCAAGCGCTGTTGGATGCCTGGATCACCCCCAGCTTCAGCATCTCGTCAATCTCCTGGCGCATGTGTTGCTGCACCTCCAGGGAGACCCGATATGCTGAACGCCGGATCGGGGGATGATCCCCAGTGTCCACGTGATGGACAGCCAAGTTAGTCCTTCCGGGCTGGTTGGTAAACAACCCCCGGAAGGGGTGTAGGGTGGCCCACAGCTGGGACCGTTGGTCCTCCAAGAGCTGGTGGCCAACCTCCACATCCTCAATGGATCCGCCTGCCCTAACCTGGGCTAGCATATCCAAGAGGGTTTCCGCTTCTCCCTCCTCGGGCAGGTTGCACACAGGGAGTGCACATGCCTCCCGCTCGTGATGTGCCTTCATCATGTTCACATGGAAGGGCTTCCGCCTTCCACGGGCAGGGTCCAGGGTGACCAGGTACGTCACAGGGTTGAGCTGCTGGTACACGAGGTATGGGCCTTCCCAGGCTGCCTGAAGCTTGTCCTGTGGTACGGGGACCAGTACCCACACCTTTTGACCCACTTGGTAGGTCCTCTCACAAGCGTTCTGGTCGTACCAACGCTTCTGATCGGCCTGGGCTTGAGCCATATTGTCGTGTACCAGTTGCGTCAAGGCCTGCATTTTGTCCCGGAAGCGCATGACATACTCGATAACCGACACTCCAGGGGTGGCCAAATCCCCTTCCCAAGCCTCTTTCACCAGAGCCAGGGGGCCCCGCACACGTCGCCCGTACAGGAGCTCAAACGGTGAGAATCCTGTTGAGGCCTGTGGAACCTCCCGGTAAGCAAATAACAGGTGTGGGAGATACCGCTCCCAGTCACGCCCATGGGAGTCGACCAACATCTTAAGCATCTGCTTTAAGGTGCCATTAAACCGCTCGCACAGGCCATTAGTCTGTGGATGGTACGGGCTGGCCACCAGATGTCGCACCTGGACTTGCTTACAGAGGGCCTCCATCAGCTGGGACATGAATTGGGTCCCCCGGTCAGTGAGCATTTCCTGGGGAAAACCCACTCGGGAGAAAATCTCCAGCAATGCGGTGGCCACCTTGTCAGCCCGAATGGACGACAAGGCCACTGCTTCTGGGTACCGGGTGGCATAGTCCACTACCGTCAGTATGAAGCGTTTCCCGGAGCTGCTGGGGATGGCCAGCGGGCCGACCAGATCCACAGCCACCCTCCTGAAAGGCTCATCGATGATTGGCAGAGATACTAGTGGGGCTTTGGGGTGTGGCCCCGCCTTCCCCACTCTCTGACAGGTTTCACACGAACGGCAGTAGGCAGCCACATCGGCCCCCATTTTTGGCCAGTAGAAATGCTGGTTTAACCTGGCCTTGGTCTTAGCGATCCCTAGGTGTCCGGCCATCGGAATCTCATGTGCGATCCGCAACAACTCCGTCCGGAACGGATAGGGTACCACCAACTGTCGGTCCCTGGGCCACGCCTCCGGTGAACCCTGCTGGACCGTGGCCCGGTACAGCCGTCCTTGGTCCCAGACCACTCGCTCCGGGTCCGAGTCCGAGGGAGGCTGTGCCGCCTGCTCCTTAAGAGCTTTCAGGCTGTCGTCAGCTTCTAACGCTGCCTGAAACCCCTGACTAGATGTGGCCAGAATCGACGAGACTGTCACATCTTCGGTCAGTACCCCGGGACCTGTGTCCTGGCCTCCACCTGACTCGGCTGCCACTTGGTCAGAAGGGGAAGAGCTATCGGACCTCCGGGAGGCCCCTTGGCTTCCAGCACTCCCACTGCGGGTGACAGCGGCCACAGCCGCTGCGACCGTGGGTCGTGCCTGCTCCTCCTCCGTTCCTGACCAAGTCGCCGGTTCAGGCAGACCTACCTGGCTTCCTGACACCCCGGTTGTGGGGGAACCATGCACCGAGATCTTACCTGGGAGCACTTCCGCTCCTGGACCGGCCCCAATCTCACCTGCCTGTTCCCCTCCTGCAGCAACAGAACCCCGCTGTGAAATCTCTGGGGACCCCACATTTGCTGTGGTAGCCCCCACCCCACACACTGGTCCTCCCCCTGCAGCACCCTGCTCTCTGCTTATCCCTGCAGAGGGCAACAGATCCCAGCTCACTGGCTGGTTACTTGTAGAGGCATTGTCACACCTTTCTCTGACCCCCTCCCCTGTCACAGCTGCAGCTGAGTGTGTGTCTATGGTGTCTATGCAAGCAGAAATATCAGAGTTCACTCCCTCCTCCCTTACATCATTCATAGATAACACATTAACATTGTTAGGAGTCATGTCAGTACGGGCTGAAGGTTCAGCCCTTGGGGGGGGCCCAAACTGGGAGGTTATCTGCCCCAAATCTGTCCCAAGTAGCACGTTTGCAGGGATCCGATCAGTTACCCCCACCTCTCTCACCCCTCGCCCTGCGCCCCAGTCCACATAAATGTCAGCAACAGGCAGCGCCGGGTCAATGCCTCCAATCCCGGAGACAGCGAGGGTTTTTCCCGGGATCAAGTCTTGGGGGGACACCATGTCAGGCCGCACCAGAGTCACCTCCGAGGCGCTGTCTCGCAGTCCTATGGTCACAGACCGGCCGACGGTGACAGGTTGGAAGCTGTCCAGGGACCTACCACCACCCCCACCCACACAATACACCTTGGGCGGCCCTTGGGACGGGGACGGAGCCGGGGCCTTGGGACGCTGAGGGCACATGGCCTTGAAGTGTCCAGGTAGGTTGCACTGGTGGCACCGTCTTGGTTCTGCCACGGGCCTGGAGAGGGGAGTTGAGGGGGACACCCCCTGCAGTCTAGGGGCAGGTGGGGCAGTCGTAGAATTCATCTTACCCCCTCTCCAGGTGCTGCTGGTGGCTGCTCTCCTGGCCTCAGGAGCCCGATTTGTTGGTGTAGTCATCGGCCAGGGCAGCTGTAGCCGTGGACCCCTTTGGCTTCTGGTCTCGGATGAACTGGCGGAGATCCTCAGGGCAGTTCCACAAGAGTTGCTCCGTGATGAACAAGTCCAGGATCTCCGATCCGGTGGAAAGCTGCAGGCCTTGGGTCCAGTGGTCGGCAGCTCGGGCAAGTGCCCGCCGGTGGTCAGCCCAGGAGTCCTTTGGTCCCTTTTGCAGGGTCCGGAACTTCTTGCGGTAGGACTCTGGAGTGAGGTTGTACTGTTGGATCAGGGCCCGCTTGATGGTGTCGTAGCCCTGATCTGCCTCAGCAGGCAAGTCCCCAAGGATATCCAGGGCCTTACCCCTTAGACGGGGGGTCAGGTATTTGGCCCACTGATCCTTGTCCAGATGGTGCTGCAAGCAAGTCCGTTCAAAAGCAGTCAGGAAAGAGTCCAAGTCTCCATCCTTCTCCAGCACGGGAAAGTCCTCAACACGGACCTTTGGAAGTTTGGTGTCTTGAAGGTCACGTGTGGCTGATGAGGGTCGGAGCTGAGCTAGCTGCAGCTGGTGGTCACGCTCTGCCTGTTGCTGTCGCTCTTCACGCGCTGCCTGCCGCTCACGCTCGGCCATGAGTATCTCGTAGGTATCCCGGTCTCCAGCCATAAGCCTGGCCAAGGCAGCTTGAAGGAGAGCCTCTGCACCTCTCAGGCCGGAGGGATTGGCAAGTGGTGATCTGCGGCACGCTGCAGAGCCAGGTGATTCACTGTCCATTGCAGAGCGGAGGGCTGGCATCTGGCTCGTTGAGGACCCTTGGGTGAGCTGCTCCTCATCTTGTCCATAATTGCCAGGTTGTGCGCTGTCCTCTGCAGAACGGTTTTCTGGCGTCGAGCTCCTGGAGGACTCGTGGGCAACCTCCTCATTACTGTCCACAGCACCGTCCTCCCTCTCTTCGGCTCCTGCTTTAGCATTGGCCAGTTGCCTAGCTCTGCTCCTGGTGCCATCAGCCATTCTTGCAGACTTTTGGTCACTGACACAGAACTGACACCTGATGCCTCCACACACCTTACAGTATCTGCACTCTGACACTCTAGTGTTGAGCTAGTCTGAAGACCCCAGCAGCCACAGCTGCTGCAGGCAGTCTTTAGTGTCTGGGAGTATGGGTCTCACACTCACACACACTATTATCTCGATCCCACCGCTATGCCACCAATATGTCACGAACCACCGGGGGGGTCACTCAGAAATCCCCCGCGCTGGCTACCAGTACGTCACAATCGGGGGGTAACAAGTGGGGGTCACCCCTCCTTTATACCTCCCGACCGACAGACAGAGCACGTGACGCGCTCTCTAGCGCCCCTCTTATAGTCAGGCCAATTATGGAATTGCCCGACAATAAGCAAGGAGGCCGCTATACTACTTATGCCGATTATTGAAGGGTCCCCGGTGAGAGTAGGGTATATATTCCCCCGACCTCCGCGGGCGGAATATATAAAACCTCCCCGAATCTCACTGGCCTCCCCACAATAATCCTTGGCACAACTCGCTGCCACCAACCGCTTCACGGTAACTATTAGCCGAACACACAGACGTGGGATTCAAGATCGAGATAACAGAACAGCCCAAGATTAATTATATAATTTAATCGGCCTAAAGCCACATTAGAAACTACAATATATACAATAGGGAATCTACAGAATATACATATGTCAGAGTACAGTTACAATCAAAGCATGGGTTACAAACAGGCATACACAGTTCCAGCAGTTACCTTGTGCGTCTGGCCACAGGGGGGCGCCATAGACCAGGTTTCCAGGAACTCCCTCACAGGTCTTTCCCAACCAGGCCCCCGAGCAGAAGAACACTGGAAAATGGCCGAAGTAGGGTTATCAACCTGGGCAAATCCAGGTCCCCTCCTACCTTAGTGACCTCAGAGGGAGCACTGCTCCACCCCTGGCTGGAGTTATGGACAAAATCCACAACATGGAATATGGGCCATAACTTTGCCTGGGAGCGTCGTAGGCGGACATCAATGCTCTCATTGTGACAGTTATGAATTTAGCTACAGAATGAGAGGACTCATGACTTGTCTACTAGTTCCACATTGGCTGATATCACGTTTGGGGTATTTCCCAATGTCCTACTCCCATAAAAAAGGTGTGCCAGCATCGTCCGCATGCGGAGACACCATTTTTATGGTTGCCATATTTATCGGAAATATGGCTTGCGAGATATGAACCATTTTTTACTGGAGTCGTTCTGTCTGGATACTTCCATAGCCTTGCTAATTAGATAGCAGCCCCTACCACAGGGTCACGGCAGGGAGTCATCCTGTGTCCATTGTTCCCACATCATCTGATCTCCATATCACAGGAGATGGCCATGGGATGTGTTGCTGGGATGTGACACCTTCCCAGATGGTGGACATTGAGAACAAGAAGGGAGGGGGCACTGCCAGGGAGTGATGAGAGCGATTATGACTGGAAATCATAATTCATCTTCATATCCCAGGGTTTGCCTCACACTCACCTATTCCAGTCTATGGGTATACAAAAAATACGGATCAACCCTTTGGCTCCTTATTTTCATGGATACATTACAATACTTAACATGTGAAACTGTATTTGATCTTTTATATGTTTTTTTATCACTGATATATAAAAATGCCTGCCTCATGGATGCCAAATAGATTAGAAAAGAGTGTGTGTGTCACGATTCTGTTGTGCAGAAAAATCTGTATTGTTCTGCCATGCTCTCCTGCAGAGCCAGCATATGTTGCCTGTGGTGCAGAGCGTTTTGCAGGATGAATGCTCTGCTGGTTGATTCACAGCACTGGGTTTCATGGGAGGTCCTGGGAGGTGCTATTGCAGATGCCTCTCATACCTGGTGATTGCTCTTCTTCTTTAGGGAATGTGTTAGCTTAGGAAGCCGCCAGTTTACAGTTGTGCTTTTGGCTCCTGTGGTGCTCAGTGTTCATATCTTTGTCTCTCGACTCTGGACTTCTGTTTACTTGTCTTTGCCTGTTTTGGCCTGTTTCTGTTGTGACTTTCTGGCTTCTGACCTCGGACTTTATCCTGATCGCATCCTCACCTGCTCCCTGTATCTTGTATTTACTCTCCTGGAATGCTGACCTTCGCCTTGTATCTCAACCTCATCTCGGTCTGCCCCCTGTGTACTGTTGTCCCCTCCTGGTTTATGATCTCAGCCTGTCTGACTAACTCTCCATATATTGCTTACTAGTAGTGTCTAGCGCCACCTTATGACAGTCATCACAGTGCTTTTTCTAGATGAAAATAGGATAGGTTTTTTTATATGCTCATGTCAAATTTGCCCTGAAGGGTGTGATGATGGGACCGCACTTGCATGTTAAATTCCAGAAACAGTAAATTATTCATAACAATGTTCTACATATTTTCAAAAGTGGTCAGGTTAAGTTATAAAATGAAATTTCAATGACACTTATCACTCAAAATAGTTGAACAATTCATAGCATTTTTATTATAAAGTTCTTGCAATGAAAAATAAAAGGTGGTTTGGTCAAGACAGACCTTCATTGGTACAGATTGCCATGAAATATGAAAGGTGCAGTGTAGCGCAATAGTGCAGTGTCTCCCATTCACACGGAGGCACGCCACTAGTATCCTTCACAGCACAATTCATATTCCAATGTAATCTGTACTGATGAAGGTCTGTCTTGACCGAAACATATTTAATTTTGGATTGCAAGCATGTTATAATAAAAATGCCACGTTTTGTTCCACCATTTCGAGTGTCAAGTTTCATTGAAATTACATTATGGGATTGGATGTAGCTTGTGCACAGAAGTGCAATGGTAACTTCACGGTTATAAAATGAGACGACTCATAATGATTTTGACTCTATGAAGTCAAATCTAACTAAGAAAATGTTTTAGTTTGCTATTGTTTCTATATCAAAGCATTTTCCTCCTTCTGCAGGGCATTCAGGGATTCAGTGTTCAGTAATATATGACCCTTTAACTAAAGTCTTGTACATGCTACATCAGCATCAAATACATAAAACTAATAGTTAACCACTGAATAAAATGCATTATTAAATAGGTATAATACATCACACTCTATATAGAAACATCTGCACCAAAGATCTGACACTAACAACACAAATACGGTACTAGAACAAAGCTAAGTACATAAAAGCAGCAAAATAACCAAATCTTCTACATTGAAATGGTACCAGAACAAAGATTAAAGGGGTTTTTACACACTGCAATGATTCATACACTGTCACAAATTTCCATAGCAATAACTTGTCATGTGGCTTTGAGCACTAATTACGCCTGACAACAACATCTCATACTGTTTATAAGTTGAGTTATTGTCTGCTGAGGTTTGGCATTCCACTCTTTTTGAAGGGCAGCCCTTAGGTCATTGAGTTTCTGGGGTACAGAGTTACAAGCCTCTACATGGCAACCTAGCTGGTCCCATGGTTTTTCTATTAGATTCAGGTCTTGAAAAAGTGCAGGCCACTTTAATTGAGGTATCCTATTTTCTATCAGCTGTTCCCTAATGGTATCACCTTGATGAACTAGTGCATTGTTGCCTATAAATATGAAGTTATGCCTGTGTTGTTCATGCAGAGGCACAGCAACTGGATTCATGATGTTATTCAATTAAGAGGGGCTTGTCACTGTACCAGTCACAAAGTGTAGGGCAGTTTTGTACTCACTAGAGACACCTTTCCAGATTATAACACCACCACCAGCAAAGACTCGCCTGGTGACAACAGTGGCTGATGAATTGTATTCTCATTGATGTTGCCATCTTTTCTTCTGAACATGAATTAATTTAATCAGTGAACAGCACAGAGGCTCACTGGCCCCTCGTTCAGCAAGATGATGATGCTTGTGCATAGTGGTGTGCTCAAGTACCCTTGCATGTCATTTAGCATGCAGAAAACACTGATGTTTATGATTTCAAATAGTCTGACATGACACTAGAGTGCCTCACACCTCACTTAAATGTGCCTGGATTTGTATGGCATTTATCATCTGGGTCTGAAGGCCATTGTTTACAATGAAGCGGTCATTAGTATAGGATGTGGCCAAAGAATGTCCACTTCTATGACTTTCTCAGACCCTTCTTGTGTTTCTGTATTTCTGTTGCAACCTGCTGATAACACTCTGTGACACTCTAAGCTTAGTAGCCACTTCCGTCTGAGAACATCCTACTTGAAGCCTTACAATAGTGAGGTACTCTTGATTAGAGATGAGCGAACCGGTCCCGGTTCGGCTCGAGGTCAGTTCGCCAAACGGGGGTCCCGTTCGAGTTCGGTTCGTCGAACGTTCGACAAACCGAACTCGAACCAATAGGCTATAATGGGAGGCAATCACAAACACATAAAAATGCATTATAAATGTACACAAACAGTTAATAAACATTGCCATAACACTTACCGGTCCCCGCGATCCCTTCTGCACTCTGTCTCCTGCCGCTATTCCATCCGATGATCGCTGAATCCTCCCGGTGACCTGCACTGCCAGCAGAGATGCAGGACCTATCGTGACGTCAAAATAGCCATGTGACCAGTCACGTGGCTATTATCTCATTGGCTACAGACTGGTCACATGACTATGACGCGTCATGTAGGACCTGCGAGTGCATCTCTCCGGTACACGGTGCACATATGTGTATCGCCGTGTACCGGCGACATGCTCTAGCACACGGTCGACTCCCCGTTCCGTTAGGGACCGGCTGACACAGCCGGTCATTAACGGAGATCACCGTTGCCATAGCAACGCAGTTAGCGGTGACGTCACCGCTAACCGCGGCTCCGAGAGCACCATTGCTATGGTAACGCGTCTGTCAGCGTTACCGCTGTTACCGCTGACAGCCAGCACTGATCACTCACGGAGTGAAGGCTGCCTGCTGCTTCACGATTGTAGTGAGGATTGTAGTGAGGATGAGGTTCCCCAGCCCCAAGTGATGAGCTGGTGAACCTCATCCTTCCTCTCTACAATCGTCACTACTACTACACTAGTGAGGATTGTAGTGAGGATGAGGTTCCCCAGCCCCAAGTGATGAGCTGGGGAACCTCATCCTCACTACAATCGTCACTACTACTACACTAGAAAGAAAGAAGACAGAAGAGCAGGATCGTGGAGGGCTGACAGAGGGTAATAAAGATGGAGTCTCTAATGTGTCTGTGTATTTATTTCTATTAAAGTATTTTTTCTCTGTGTGGTGTTTTTTTTAACCCCTTATTGGAGATTCTTAATGGCCGGGTCAAACGTGCCTGACATTAAGAATCTCTGGCTTAATACTGGCTAGTAAAACAAAGCCAGTATTAACTCATGATTACCCAACAAGCCACCCGGCTCCAGGGCTGTTGGAAGAGTTGGATACAGCGCCAGATGATGGCGCTTCTATGAGAGCGCCATTTTCTGGGACGGCTGCGGACTGAAATCCGCAGCAGAGGCGCCCAGAAACCTTGGGCTAACCTGTGCTGCGGATTCCAATCCCCAGCTGCCTAGTTGTACCCGGCTGGACACAAAAATGGGGCGAAGCCCACGTCATTTGTTTTTTAATTATTTCATGAAATAAGTGAAATAATTAAAAAAAACGGGCTTCCCTATGTTTTTGGTTCCCAGCCGGGTACAAATAGGCAACTGGGGGTTGGAGGCAGCCCGTGGCTGCCTGCTGTACCTGGCTAGCATACAAAAATATGGCGAAGCCCACGTCATTTTTTTGGTGGGCAAAAAAATTCTGCATACAGTCCTGGATGGAGTATGCTGAGCCTTGTAGTTCTGCAGCTGCTGTCTGCTCTTCTCCATACAGACAGACAGCAGCTGCAGAACTACAAGGCTCAGCATACTCCATCCAGGACTGTATGCAGAATTTTTTTGCCCCCTGAAAAAATTATGTGGGCTTCGCCATATTTTTGTATGCTAGCCAGGTACAGCAGGCAGGTACGGCTGCCCCCAACCCCCAGTTGCCTATTTGTACCCGGCTGGGAACCAAAAATAAAGGGAAGCCCTTTTTTATTATTTCATGAATTTCATGAAATAATTAGAAAACAAATGACGTAGGCTTCGCCCCATTTTTGTGTCCAGCCAGGTACAACTAGGCAGCTGGGGATTGGAATCCGCAGCACAGGTTGGCCTGAGCTTTCTGGGCCCCACTGCTGCAAATTGCAGTCTGCAGCCGCCTCAGAAAATGGCATTTTCATAGAAGCGCCATATTCTGGCGCTGTATCCAACTCTTCCAGCACCTGCCTGCTATACCTGGCTAGCATACAAAAATATGGCGAAGCTCACGTCCTTTTTTTGTAGTTTTTTGGCAAAAAAAATAAAAAATGCTTCCCTGTATTTTCCATTGCCAGTGAAGGTAACACCAAGCAGTGGGGGTTAGCAGCCAGTAGCTGCTTGGATTACCCTTAGCTAGCAATACAAAAAATGCTGCAGCGGGAGCCCATATATATTTTTTTTAATTATTTATTTAAATAACTAAAAATAAAAAGGGCTTCCCTGTATTTTGATTGCTGGACATCACAGTGCTGTAAAAATAAATCTTTAAAAAAATTACGTAGCGCTCCGCGGTATTTTTGATTCTCAGCGCAGATAAAGCAGACAGCTATGGGTTGCCACCCCCATCTGCCTGCCGTTACCTTGGTTGGCAATCAAAATACAGGGAAGCCCATTAATTTTTTCCATTTAAAAAATAGTTAAAAAAAAAATGACGTTGGGTCCCCCCATTTTTGATAGCCAGCTAGGGTAAAGCAGACGGCTGTAGACTGAAAACCACAGCTGGCAGCTTTACCGTGGTTGGGGATCCAATGTGGAGGTCCCCTCAGGCTCTTTTTTTATAATTATTTTATAAATATTAATAATTACACAATAAAAGTAGGGTCCCCCCCAAATTGGATCACCAGCCAAGGTAAAGCGGACAGCTGTGGTCTGGTATTCTCAGGGTGGGAAGGTCCATAGTTATTGGGCCTTCACAGCCTAAAAATAGCAGGCCGCAGGCACCCCAGACGTGGCGCATCCACTAGATGCGCCAATCCTGGCGCTTCACCCCAGCTCACCCCGTGCCCTGGTGCAGTGGCAAACGGGGTAATAAATCGGGTTGATACTAGCTGTAAAGTCACCTGAGATCAAGCCCAGCAGTTTGTGATGTCATGGCGTCTATTAGATACCCAACATCATAAACTGTCAGTACTAACAAAAAAAAATCGACAAAAGAAATTTATTTGAAAAAACAGTCCCCAAAACATTTCCTCTTTCACCAATTTATTGTAAGAATAAAAATAAAGGGGTGCCACGACGACTCTGGACCATCTAGAATATGGGGGGGAGACACTCAGGGAACGTATCCCCCATTTTCTAGGAGTGCGGAGCCTTCATGTGAGGAGTGTGGGTGCAATGAATCTGCACTCACTCTTCTCGGGTCCACAGCAGCAGAGTCCATGTCGTAATGGTTGCTACCAAAGCTGCAATGCCCTGCTCATGAGGTAAGGGCATGCCTAATCAGGAGAACTACTGTAGAGGAAGCTCTGCTCACTGGTATATAGGTGCTCAGAGGTAATAATAGATAAAATTAGTGAGTAACCTCGGCACTCTAAATCTCCCAGACTAAGTCAGTAAGTCACAACGGATAGTAATGCAAAATCACTCTTTATTGGTCCGTATTAAGAAAAAAAAAATGTTCATAAGCATATATGTTTTTGTCCAAAACAAGTTACAAATGACGTTTCGGCCTGAGCCTTCGTCAGATTGGACTGATCTGCATGTAATCATGAAAAATGACAATAATCAGTATCACATAAGAGTGAGAGAACAATAACATAAACTCGAACAATGTAGAGGTACAATTGGGATGCAGCAAAAAAATTGCAACACAGCAAGAAATGAAACACATGATACAAATGTCATAATACAGTACAAGGACAATATAGTAATGACAAATATGGGGTCAGAGTAGGCTTAGACAGCTCTGGTACGAAAGAGATGTCAATCATAAAGTAACATGTACAGTAGGTGTAGAGCTACAGTATGCATGGCAGAGCTAATGGGTAGACCGACCATAGAAAAAGAACGGAGAAAAAAGTGGAGAAAAAAGTGGAGCACCTTTTGGTGCCTTTCTTGTGGCACTAAGGGGTGCTTAGCTTTGTATTTAGCCAAAAAAATGAAAAAAAAAATGACGTAGGGTTCCCCCTAGTTTTGTAGCCAGCTAGGGTAAAGCAGACGGCTGCAGACCACAGCTGGCAACCTCACCTTGGCTGGTAATCCAAAACTGAGGGCACCCCACGCTGTTATTTTAAATTAAATAAATAATTTTTAAAAAAAAAACACGTAGGGGTCCCCCAAAATTGGATCACCAGCCAAGGTAAAGCAGACAGCTGGGGCCTGATATTCTCAGACTAGGGAGGTCCATGGTTATTGGACTCTCCCCAGCCTAAAAATAGCAGGCCGCAGCCGCCCCAGAAGTGGCGCATCCATTAGATGCGCCAATCCTGGTGCTTCGCCCCAGCTCATCCCGCGCCCTGGTGCGGTGGCAAACGGGGTAATATATGGGGTTAATACCAGATGTGTAATGTCACCTGGCATCAAGCCCTGGGGTTGGTGAGGTCAGGCGTCTATCAGATACCCGACATCACCAACCCAGTCAGTAATAAAAAAAAAATAGACGACAAACACATTTTTATTTGAAAAAACACTCCCAAAAACATTCCCTCTTTAACCAATTTATTAGAATGAAAAACAAATCCAGGTCTGCTGTAATCCAAGGGGTTGCCATGACGATCCACACTGTCCCAGTCAATGAAGAGCAGGATGTTCCCCATTGGCTGGGAGAGCAGTGCAGTGACCTGAGCTAACATCAATGGGTCAGCCCAGGTCACTGCAGGGGATGACAAGTGCTGCTGTCAGCGAGGTACATTACCTGCGCTGATCTCCAGCACACTGACAGCCCCTGTCACTGAGTTCAATGACCGCCGCCTTCACAGCCAAATATCGCGAGAGGCCCGTGACATCACCGCTAGTCAGTCTCGGGTCGGAAGCGAGAGGTGATGTGACAAGCGGCGGCCATGGAGGACAGTGACAGCGCTGAGGTCGGGATGGCGGGACTTCATCACCGCAGGTAAGCCGAGCGGGACCATGTGTGTGTGTGTATATGTGTACATGCCATGGGCAGGAGGGGGCGGAGCGAGCTGAGCGGGGAAGTGTGGGCTTCCTGCACATAACTAAGATAAACATCGGGTTACTAACCAAAGCGCTTTGCTTGGATACCCGATGTTTATCTTGGTTACCAGCTTGTGGCAGGCTGCCAGCGATGGCTCCTGCACACTGTAGCTGTAAAAAGCCCTGCTTTTTGCTGCTAGAACCGTTCTCGAACGTATCTAGAACTATCAAGCTTTTGCAAAAAGCTCGAGTTCTAGTTCGATCTCGAACAGCCCCCAAAATCACTCGAGCCTAGAACTGGAGAACCTCGAACCACGAACCGCGCTCAACTCTACTCTTGATCAATTGTTAGGTGTCAGCTTGGTCTCATGATTTTAAAATGTGTACAGCATAATGAGCAGGACTGTTTAAATACCAATTCAAATTGAACCCCAAAATTTTGGGAACAATTCATGCCTCAAACACCTATTGGGATTTTTTTTTCACTAAACTCCTTGTTAAAGACCAGCAAATTGTGCAAAAGGTATTAAAACATTAAACAACACTGAAATTTCAAAGTGAATTCAAAAGTTTAGCAAAGGTTACAGATTACAGGTTTAAGTTCACCTGACTAGGTTAGAGTGCATTTTATGATCATTTTGAAAGTTCATCCAAAAGCTAAATATTAGGGATGGGCGATCCTGATCTGTAAAGATCGGGGATCGTACCGATCACATAGAGATTGTGTGCACGATCTTGATCATGAGCTTTCCTGGAAAGCACGGGTTACAGATCGGGTCCAGGGGCCGAAAGCACATTATTAAAAACATTATGATCATACTTACAGGTTCTGCGATGCGTCCCGCAGACTGTCTCCTGGACTTAATGGACTTTCAATTACATCATAGCCACGTGACCAATCTGATGTGAATGTTGTACAGACATTGGCTTACAGACTGATCACATGACTATGACATTATCAAAGGTCCTCTTAACTTCCGAGGGTTTTCACTGCACTGCTCGTCACTCGGCAGTCATCGGCTGTTTTCGTCCATGTTCGCGGTGACGTTAGGGTTCACCCAAGTCCATGGCTCATGGACTAGATTAAACTTTGACTGTCACTGTGCGAGTGTCGCATCAGAATCTCCCGACAGCAGTGGGTCGGTTGCATGTTTTTCCATGCAGCTGAAGTGCTTCTGTCCTGAGATCAGTCCATGTGGGGTAATACCCATGCGAGACGCAAGTGCAATCATCCCCTCACTGTCAGCCTGCTTCTTGCTCTTTAGAGAGCGATGTAGTAGAGCTGACTTGGCCCTCTGTGTTTCTCATTGTGCATAGACTGTCTGTACAGAGTGATGAAGCTGACAGTGCTCTACCTGTGGATTACGTTGGATTAAGGATTTTTTTTATAAAGATGGAATCTCTATATGTTTTTTTTCAAATAAAACAAAAATGTTCTATGTGTTGTATTTTTTTACTGTTTACTAGAAATTCATGGTGGTCATGTCTAATTTGGCGTGACACCATGAATTTCGGGCTTAGTACCATCTGAAAATGCAAAGCTGGCATTAACCTCTTTATTACCCAGTGTACCACCACCATCAGGGCCGCTGGATGAGCCGGGTAAAGTGCCTGGAAATGGCGCTAAGAAACAATGCTCCATTTCTAGGGGGTGAATGTGGGCTGCCAAGAATCCCAGCTCCCAGCTGCCTGGCTTTACCTTGGCTCGCAATCAGATTACAGGGAAGCCCATTTTTTTTTTAGTTATTTAAAAAAATGATAAAGAAATGCGTGGGCTCCCGCTTCCTTTTCTATTGCTAGCTAAGGGTAATCCACTCCTTGGTGTTACCTTCACTGGCAATGGGAAATCCAGGGAAACTTTTTTTTTTTTAAAGTTTTTTTTATCAAAAATAAAAAAAAATGACATAAGCTTCGCCCTATTTTTTGTATGCTAGCCAGGTACAGCTGGCAGGTACGGGCTGCCCCCAACGCCCAGTTGCGTATTTGTACCTGGTTGGGAACCAAAAATACAGGGAAGCCTTTTTTTAATTATTTCATGAAATAATTAAAAATAAAAACGACGTTGGCTTCGCCCAAGTTTTGTGTCCCGCCAGGTGCAACTAGGCAGCTGGGAATTGGAATCCGCAGTGCAGGGTTACATAGTTACATAGTTACTTAGGTTGAAAAAAAGACCTAGATCCATCTAGTTCAACCTTCCTCCTCCAGTTCTACATTTGGTCACTAAGTAATTTATAACCAACAATGTTGTGTGTACTGAGGAAATCATCCAGCCCTTTTTTAAAAGCTGTTATAGTATCTGCCATTACTACCTCTTGTGGTAGGGCATTTTACAGTCTGACTGCTCTAACTGTAAAGAACCCTTTCCTATTTAGCTGTCGGAATCGCTTTTCTTCCTCTCGCAGGGAGTGTCCCTGGTCTTTAGTATTGTCCTTAGCTTTCTGGCCCCCTCGCTGCAAATTGCAGTCTGCAGCCACCCTAGAAAATGGCGCTTTCATAGAGGCACCATCTTCTGGCTCTGTATCCAACTCTTCTAGCGACCCTGCTGTCGGGTGGCCCCCTGGGTAATAAGGGGTTAATACCAGCTTTGTTTTACCAGCTGGTATAAAGCCCGAGATTCTTAATGTCAGGCAAGTTTAACATGGCCATTAAGAATCTCCAATAAAGGTTTAATAAAAGACGCCACACAGAGAAAAAAATACTTTATTAGAAATAAATACACAGACACACTTAGGGACTCCATCTTTATTACTCCCTCTGCTGCCGCTCCCCATGCTGTCTAATCACTCAATGAGTGATCAGAGGCTGCGGGTTGGTAAGCGGTGACGTCACCGTTGCCACTGTTGCCATAGTAACCTAACGAGCGGGTTGCTATAGCAGCGGTGATCTCCGATCATCTTATTCCCGGCACCGCTGCTCATCACCGACTGTGGCAGCCAATCCCTGCATGTGGGCTGACTCTGTAAAGAGCGCCAACATGCATGGAGGGGGAGCCGAGCATGTGCCCAATCATCTCGCCGCTACACGGCGGTCGCCGAGTAGTGAGGTGCTCGGGCGAGCCCCGTGTACAGGCGAGTGTACTGACACTACAGGACCTTTGCATGATGACATAGTCATGGGCCCCAGTCTGTAGCCAATGAGATAATACAACATTCCTACGTGACTGATCACATGGCTATGACATCACGGAAGGTCCTTTTGGTTACCAAGAGGGCACAGCAATGATCATACTCGGAAGCAGAAGTGGTGGGAGAAAGAGTCTGCAGGACGTGTTGCAGAACCTGTAAGTATAATGACAATGTTTATTATCTGTATTCTTTATTTTACAGCTCCCCCGCCCCATTACATAACTATAGAGTCTGATTGGTAATCCGACGCAAGATCGTGATATCTCGATCCCGATCCCAATCTTTACAAAATGATCAGACGAGTCTCCTCGATCCCGACCATCGGGGGGGATCGCCCATCACTACTAAATAAATATCTCTAACTTTTTGTAAGTCCTGTACATGTTTTTGCATTTAATTTTTCATTGTTCACTTAACCTCATACAACTCGAAAAAGAATTATTTGTATATAGACTCTATTGATTTTCTATTACATTTTTGCGTTGTGTGATGGTATTCTTTAATGATCTCCGAGTTTATGATGTCATTCCCATGGAATGTACTATATAGAGAGATAATGGTTGTCTTATTACACTGCTGATGAAAGCTTGGGAGGAGTTGAAATGTTCAGGTGAGGTTCAGAATAAAAGAAAAACTTCAATTATAAGTGAGTACCTAGAGGTTTCTTATCTGCAAAGCACTGTGGGGCATAACCTCAGGCTTTGCAGCCCATACATTAGGCAATTTTAGCTTGTATGTAATAGTCTGATGTGCTCAGTCCATCACCTAAAAATATTTAGAGGTACAGTCTGGGTTACCCAGCGGCCTTGAACAGTTTCTTGGAGAATGGCCCAAGTGCCATATGCCCTCTGGACCAGCCCACCCCTGAATGAGATGATAATGTAAAGTATCTTTAAAACCAATTAGCTATTATAACTCTGAAAAAATCAATACAAATGTATTCATAATGTTATCATGTACAGCAATAGAACTGCTTTTTTCTGGAGACATATACCTGAGAAAGTCACTAGCTAACTATTTTTACTATGATATCCATATATCTTTAGTGATATTTTGTATTTATTTTTTCAAAACAACTTACTGCACAGGCTGTCAGTTATACAAATACTACTGTCTAGGAGAGATATTAATTGACTACTGTAGACTAATCCAAAAGATGTAAATGTAGCAAAGATATCACGTATATTAGTAAAACTGCTTTCTACTGAAGGCTCCCGAGAGCTATTGTCTAAGGAAGAAAAACACTGACTTTCTCAGACCGTAGAGGGAACACCGATAAATAGTGTCACATATTTCAGTAAAACTGTTTGCCATATAAGCCACTGATTCGGAATGTATCTCTATCCAATTGGCACAAAGACAATTGTTCTTACAAGAAATAAGCAATTTTCTTCATTAAAGAACATGAAAATAACCCTTTAATGTAGTTTTCATTTCTCCTTACTAGAGATGAGCGAACCGGTCGTGGTTCGGCTCGAGTTCGGTTCACCAAACGGAGGTCTCATTCGAGTTCGGTTTGGCGAACCGCATAGGAAACAATGGGAGGCAATCACAAACACATAAAAAAAACCTAGAAAACACCCTCAAAGGTGTCCAAAAGGTGACAAACAACTCACAACACAACTCAAACACATGGGAAAGTGACAAGAACAAATTCTCATGCGAAAACAAAACAGCATTACGAGAAAAAGGAGGACGAGACACATATATAGGCATGGCATGCCCTTATAAAATCATCTAAAACACCGCAAGGTGACTCCAAGCGAAGTCTCCCTTTTTTTCCAAAAATTGGGCCACACACACACCCACCCCTACAGTGGCAGCACTTGTGCCCCAGTTGTACACTTCACAGGTAGATTTGCATCAAGCACATTCAAAATACACAAGCATTTACTCTCCCCAAGATGACACAGGGGTAGTAAATTCCTTGTGGATCCATGACTTGTTCATTCTGATGAACGTTAGTCTGTCCACATTGTCACTGGACAGACGTGTGCGCTTATCTGTCAGCACACACCCAGCAGCACTGAAGACACGTTCAGAGACAACGCTGACAGCTGGACACGACAAGATCTCCAAGGCATAAGTGGAGAGCTCTGGCCATTTTTCAAGATTTGAAGCCCAAAATGAGCAAGGCTCCAGTTGCAAAGTCATGGCATCGATGTTCATTTGGAGATACTCCTGTATCCTCCTCTCCAGCCGTTGACTATGTGTCAGACTTGTTGTCTCTGGTGGCCTTGCAAAGGATGGTCTAAAAAAATTATGAAAAGGTTCAATAAAATTGCTGTTACCAGCACCAGATACGGTGCTGCTGGTATGGTTATACTGTTGAAGATGACGAGACCGTCCCATGTTTGTCGAGTTACAAATGGGAAATTCACTCCCTGCACCTGCACGGTTGTTTTGTGGAAAAGCCGAGTTAAGATTGAGTAACAGCTTTTGCTGATACTCCTGCATATTTGCGTCTCTTTCTATGGCTGAAATTATGTCACAAAATTTGGACTTGTACCGGGGATCTAATAGTGTGGCAAGACAGTAATCATCATCACTTCTAAATTTTGACAATACGAGGGTCATGTTGGAGGTAGTGCAGGAAGAGGGCGCTCATGTGTCTGGCGCAGCCATGCGGACCAAGTCCACGCTGTTTGTGGCATAGAGGTGCTAACCATTCTTGTTTCCTCTGACATCTCCCCCAACCTCTTTCAACTGAAATTTGACCAAGGTCTCCTTCATCCGATGAGTCTTCTATGCCCATGGACAGTTCGTCCTCCATTTTTTCATGTTCTCCTGCACCTTCCTCAACATTTCGCCTCCAACCATGCGCCCTTGTTGATCCTTGTCCCCCATGGTCCTATGTCTGCCGCCTAGGTGATAATAAATGTCTGGACCTTGGTGATGTTGTTGTCTATTGCGCATATGAATCCTCCTGTAGTTCCACCCCTTCATGTTGTCCCACCCCCTGACTCCAAATAGTGTTTAGCGTGTGCTCCAGCATGTAAATGACTGGAATTGTCATGCTGATAATGGCATTGTCAGCGCTAAACATATCCGTCGCCATGTCGAAACTGTGCAGAAGGGTGCATAGGTCCTTGATCTGAGACCACTCCATCAGGGTGGTCTGCCCCACCTCTGCATCTCGTTGGCCCAGGCTATAGGTCATGGCAATGAACCGGCAGGCCGAAAGACTTCTGGAGCGATGCAAGTCGCTCAGCTGCGGCGGTTAAATGGCGGAAGTGAGCAGACAGTTTTCGTGCCCTGTTCAGAAGGCCATCTAGGCCGGGATAGTGTGTCAAAAATTGATGAACAACAAGGTTCAACACGTGAGCCATACAAGGCACGTGTGTCACCTTGCCCAGGCGAAGGGCCGCACCCAGGTTTGCAGCATTGTCGCAAACGGCCTTACCAGGCTGCAGGTTGAGTGGAGACAACCATTTACCAAACTCAGTCTCCAGAGCTGCCCACAACTCAGCCACTGTGTGACTCTTAGTTCCAAGAGATTTCAAGCTAAAGACCGCCTGATGCCGTTGGGCTCTGCTGCCAGCATAGTAATGAGGGGTGCTTCATTCCTTCTGCGAAGTTACAACGCTGGTGGCCTGACCAGGCAGACTTGGGGCGGAGGTGGAAGACCCAGATTAGGTTGAGGAGGCAGAAGCAGTGGCGGAACTTGGACAGACAGAGGATTGACACACAAGTCGTGGGGATGGCAAGACTTGAGCAGCAGACCCTTCAAAATCTCTCACCATAGTTACCCAGTGCTCAGTCAGAGACATGTAACGTCCCTGTCCATGCTTACTTGTCCAAGTATCTGTGGTAAAATGCACCCGTTCACACACAGAGTTTCTCAAGGAAGCGGTGATGTTGTGTGCGATATGCTGGTGTAGCGCAGGCACACCTTTCTTAGAGAAGTAGTGGTGACTGGGCATCTGGTACTGGGCACAGCGACAGACATAAAGTCTCTAAAATCCTGTTTGTTCTCCATGCGGAAAGGCAGCATTTCGGTAGCCAAGAGCTTACAGAGGGATAAAGTCAACCTCTTAGCTTTGTCATGGGTCGCAGGAAATGGCCTTTTATTTGTCCACATCTGAGGGACAGATATCTGGCTGCTGTGTGTAGACGGTGTTGAGTAGGGTGTCCCTGGAAAAAAGCAGGTAGGTGAGGAAAGTGCAGGCGTAGGCATGATGTTGCCTTCATCCAATGTTGGTGCTATCGATGTCTGAGAGAGCTGTACACACGCACTTGTTTCCCCTTCCAAACCAACTGACGACCTACCAAGCAAACTGCCTGTTGCGGTTACAGTGGTGGAAGTTGTGCGTGGAATACCAGGTGTGACAGCTGTCCCCACAGTCCTAGAAGATGAAGAGCGCGCGGATGCACTGGAAGGGGCAGGCGGTGGATGGTCCGCTCCGCTAGGCCGCATTGCAGCACGGTGAGCTTCCCACTGGGACATATGATATTTATTCATGTGACGATTCATGGAAGAAGTTGTCAAGCTCCTGAGGTTTTGACCTCTACTAACAGAATCACGACAAATTTTACATATCACATGATTTGCGTGATCTTTTGCTTTGTCAAAAAAAGACCAGGCTAGGCAAGGCTTAGACGGCATGTGACCTGCTGAGCCACCCTGACTAGTGCTCAGAGGCAGAGTGGTGGCTGATGATGCAGTTGTACATGTGCTACCAGTACTCCGACTCTGTCCAGGAAGGCGCAAGGTAACTTCGTCGTCAGTAGCATCCTGCTCCACCGCCTCTGTTGACCTCCTCGAGTGCCTGACTGTGGGTTGACAGTAGGTGGGATCTAGAACTTCCTCATCAAGCGTTGTGTTTGCACTCCCCTCACCCTCAGACCGAGCCTCTTCCAGACGTGAACGAATATTTAAGTTGTCAGCCCAATCTGGTATCTGCGTCTCATCGTCATCAGTATGTTCCTCATTTTCTATTACAACAGATGTTTCAATTTGTGAATAAGGGTCAACATTCTGCTCAGAAACTTTGTCATCATGGCCTGAATATGAGTCACAAAGGTTCTGGGCATCACTGCAGACCATTTCCTGGCCTGTACTCACTGTAGCTTGGGAGCAGACCTCTGATTCCCAGGCTATAGTGTGACTGAACAGCTCTGCAGACTCAGCCATCTCAGTTCCACCATACTGTGCAGGGCGGATGGAGACTTCAGAGCTGGGAGAAAGCAAGTGTGATTGGGATGACAACTCAGAGGACTGGTGTTTTTTGGATGTGGTAGTTGAGGTGGAGGAGAGGGCACCTGTTGGACCACTTAAGATCCATTCAAGCATTTTCTTTTTTTGGGCAAAATCTACCTTTGTTCCAGTTGTTCGTGTTCGTAAAAAAGGGAGCACATCCGATTGTCCACAGAAAGTAGTAGACATCTTACTTTTGCAGGAAGATGGCCTATCTTCAGCAGATGTTAATGGAGCTTTGCCACCTTCCCCACTGACACAACCTTTTTTTCCTTTTCCAACACACCTGTTCCCCTTTCCACCAGCATTTGCCATTTTGCCCCTCATTTTGCTAGCGACAAGAATGTCCACTTAAAATGTGGTAGTAAAAATTGAGAGGTGGTGTAGATTGCAGCGGTGGTCTACCTTTATTGACAGCAGAAAAAACAACAATAACTATCCCGGACAATGAAACTATGGCCCTTAAAATGGCAGCACAGTTTGCTAGTATAATAGCTTAGTAACAATGAGCTTGAGTGTGCAATGCAGAGGTGCTGCAAATAGATTTGCACCAGTGGGACACTAATGGAATTCCAACAGCCACTTTTAGGATGCCACTAAGTTTCCTCAGTGTTTGGTATTCTAATGGCTTTGTAACAATGAGCTTGAGTGTGCAATGCAGAGGTGCTGCAAATAGATTTGCACTAGTGGGACACTAATGGAATTCCAACAGCCACTTTTAGGATGCCACTAAGTTTTTCCTCTGTGTTTGCTAGTATTATGGCTTAGTAACAATGAGCTTGAGTGTGCAAATGGCAGGAGTGTACAGTGCCCGGATTGTGGGTCAGTGTAGAGGAAATGAAGCCTCACTTTCTATCCCTCCTAATGGTGAAATGCAGCAAGGAACTCCCTGACCTTAGCTACACAGACGCTCTTATCTGTAGCTGTTAAAAACTCTTTCCACAGGCCTGACTTTCACCTATGGCTCTGAGTCTGCTGTAATTAGCCCTTACAAGTGCTGAAAGAAACTTCTATCCCTATTCTGTATAGCGCTGTGTGTAGAGTGTACACAGCAGTATCGGAGACAGGAGCTGCAACTGCGGTGACTGAAACCCATACGCAGAAGGTAGATAATGGCATCCAGACGCTGTTATCTGTAGCTGTTAAAATCTGTTTCCATGGACCTGACTGTCACCTATGGCTCTGAGCCTGCTGTTATTAGCCCTTACAAGAACTAATAGAAACTTCTATCCCTATTCTGTATAGCGCTGTGTGTAGAGCGTGCACAGCAGTATCGGAGACAGGAGCTACGCCAGAGGTGACTGACACCCAGACGCAGAAGCGATAATGGCATCCAGATGGGCAGATACCCGTATTTATAATGCAGGGACATGTGACATGGACATCCTATCACACATGCCGTTGCTTCTCTGGCTAAAAGTCCACTTAGCTGTGTGTGTGTCTGGGATTGGCTGACATGCTGACCCGCCCCACTACACGCGCGCTTAGGGAGGGAGGGAAGAACAGAAAAAAAAACAAAAACGTTAGACTGCTAGAACCGTTCTCGAACGTAACTAGAACTATCGAACTTTAGCAAAAAACTCGAGTTCTAGTTCGATCTAGAACAGCCCCCAAAAATCACTCGAACTGCGAACTGGAGAACCACGAACCACGAACCACGCTCAACTCTACTCCTTACTGTAAATCAGTGTATTTGACAACCCATCGAAAAAATTCCAGTTTTCTTTCTTACATGTTGGCAGTGACTGGTATGTCCACTTAATGTACTCTTTGTGTAAATGGGTGCTTTGAAATCAATGCACAAGTGCTTTTATACACTAGTTATTTTTCCATGTCACCAGTGCTATTAATGTATCTCTGCTGGCAGACTAATTACAAAGCCATCATGATGCTCAGCTCACATTGACAGTGATGCTCCAAGTTATGTTAAATAGAATTTTACAAATGTAGTAATGTTTCTTGTCTTTTACTGTTAAGTAATTAATTTTTATGTTTTCTTCATTTTTTTTAATACTAACAACATCTGGTTTAACATAGCACTGGGATTTCTGTAAATGTCCACTTAAAGGTCTAAGAGGTTGTTTCTTGTATTCCTTGCACTCTTTAAAACATATAATTATAACTACAATACTAAACTCATCCTCTTTTATACAGTACTGAGAATGGAGTTGCTTCACTAGACCTGTTAGTATCATTAACCTCTATATGACCTTGAATGTACTGGTATGTCAAAGATTGTGTCCCTGCCTTTGATGAGGGCTTAAGGCCCCGTTACACGCAATGGCATATCTAATGATATATCGCCGGGGTCACGGATTCCGTGATGCACATCCGGCATCGTTAGCGAGGTCGTTGCGTGTAACACTAACGAGTGACAATTAACGATGGAAATTACTCACCTAATCGTCCATCGTTGACACGTCATTCTTTTTCAAAAAATCGTTGATTGTTGAGGACGCAGGTTGTTTGTCATTCCCGAGGCAGCACACATCGCTGTGTGTGAGACGAACTATAGCTTACCTGCGGCCGCTGGCAATGGGGAAGGAAGGAGGTGGGCGGGATGTTCGGCCCGCTCATCTCCACCCCTCCGCTTCTGTTTGGCGGCCACTTAGTTACGCCGCTGTGACGCCGCACGAACCGCCCTCTTAGAAAGGAGTCGGTTCGTCGGCTACAGCGATTTCGCTGGGCAGGTAATTCCCGTGTGACGGCTCCTAATGATATTGTGCACCACGGGCAGTGATTTGCCCGTGATGCACAAACTACAGGGCGGGTGCTTTCACCAGCGACATCGCTAGCGATGTCGCTGCATGTAAAGCCCCCTTTACACACCAAGCCCATATTTTTCCCAGCACATGTTGGCTTATATGATCAGCCAGCTTATGTATCTAATAGCTGCAGGTGGACCAGAATGTGTTCGGAAGTGTCTTTTCTTTTTAAATGTTTGAAATTTAATCTAAAAGTTTAGCACCATATCTCCTATGCTGTGATCGCATCAGTTGTGAACTGGGCATGCCCTGAAGATGGAGCTCAGTGCCTCTGGGTTATAATTTCCCTCAGTTAAATATAATTATTGTGATATGATCAGAGCCGTTGTGTCATTGCAGCTGCAGTGCTCAGACAAAAGTAATTACCAATGAGTGCTCACTAGATCTGTATTGGTGATTTCATTCAGTGACATTTACTCAATGCTGTTTGAAGTCACCTAGACATTGCTGGTTCCCGAACATGGTGAGCGCTCACCAGTAATTATTGTGATTATTAATACTGCAGCCATAAAGATAACATGGCTCCACTCTGATTACAGTAATTACCACTGAGCGGTGTATCTAATCCTATCAAAAGTGAGACAGTCCATTAAGATTTATATCTAACACGATCATAGGTGATACAGTTCATTCAGCCAAGTGTCAAATCATATATTATATGTAACCTGAGCCATAGATCTAAACCTATCATGTGTGATACAATCCCTTGAGCTGTGCATCCAAGAATATCATGTGTGATACTGTCAACTGAGCTGTATATCTAATCCTTTCTTTTGCAATAAAGTTTAGTCTACTGTGCCATGTATCTAACCCTATTATGTTTCATACAGTCCACTAAGTTGTGTATCTAATCCTGTTATGTGTTATACTGACTGCTCAACTTTGTAACTACTGATATCTGAGCACTGCAGCCCCAATGATATGACTGCTCCACTTACGGCTGGTTTCAGATGTCCGTGTTTAATCGGGACCCAGTCACACGCATGGTTATGGTCATATGTGTGTCACATGTGTGACATCCGTGTTTCCATACGTGTGACAGGTGGCAGAGAGAACACGGGTCCGTGAAATAAAAAGATTTTTCATATTTACCTTTCTTCAGTTCTGCTGCCTCCCGCTCACGACCGCCACTCATTATATTCATCGATTATTCACCGCACTCAGGACCTGAAAGTCGGAGCATCACGGGGACAGCACTGACTACAGCATCGCCAAGGACAGCACCGCGGGGACAGTTGAGTATTCTGCAAGCACAGTGACATCCAAGAGGTCATCGGCGGCATTCCCAATGAACTCTGATGACATCCTGATGACCCCCATGATACTCGTGCTACAGCTTCACGGTTTCATCAGAGTTCATTGGGAACTGTGATGAGTCCCCGATGCTGTCCCCGCGATGCTCCGGCTTCCAGGTTCTCACTACACACACACACACACACACACACACACACACACACACACACACACTCTGCTGCATACTCACCCAGCGATGCGATCCCCGGCACTGAAGTCCCTGCGATGCTCCTGGCTCCAGGTCCTCAGTGCACTGAATATTCAGTATAATGAGCATGGGTCAGGAGCGGGAGACAGCAGAGCCGGAGAGAGCATCTCTGGAGAGAGCTAAATATAGAAAAACTTTTTATTAAAAAGACCCGTGTTTTCTCTGGTACGTGTCACACTGATGACACACGGATCACATCAGTGTGTGATCCGTGTGACACCCGTGCTGCCGGCGAAAAAACGGATATGCCTGTGTGTGTGCATGCGGGGTCATGAGAGGTCACACAGTCCATGTGAAAACACGGATGTGTCAGTAACCGCAAATAATAACATGGGTACTTGTGACATCCGTGTTAAAAACGGATGTCACACGTACCTGAAACACAGACGTCTGAAACCAGCCTACATTTCTATAAATACCAGTGAGCATCAAAGCATTAAATAACTACCTCCTCCCTAATGCCGATCGGCTTACCCAGGAATAGATACAACTGTTAGCAGGTGAAGAAGCTAACTGTTTCTGGGAAAGTAATGTGTGTTCAGCTTTCCTGGAACAGATACAATAAAGAAATATGTTTTTAAAACAATGAAGATATGTAGCATGATCATACTCATAAAATCCCAATCTATCCTATCAAAACATAAAATTACTTCTACCCTATGGGAAATGCCATAAACCGAAATAATAATGTAATGAAAAGGCCATAATTACATTTTTTTATCACCTCATTTTTCTAAAGTATTGAAATAAAAAACACAATCAAAACATTACATGTATCCCAAATAAACTTGTCAGCACCCAAAAAAATGCTGTCACATAAAAATGCCACAGAAAAATAAAAATGTTACAGGTCTCAGAAAATAAGTAAGGGCTAGAGAAGATGGAGCACAATAGGGTCTTACCTGGTAAACTCAAGGGGGTCACAATAGAATTAGGGTGGCTTTACATGCTGCGATATCTGGCCCGATATCGCTAGCATGACACCCGCCCCCATTGTTTGTGCGCGACGGGCATATCGCTGCCTGTTATGCACAAAATGACGCATAGGGATGATCGAATACCTCAAATATTCGGCTTCGCAAATATTTGCCGAATAGGTTGCCACTATTCGCGAATATTCGATGTGCAATGTAAGTCTATGGGAAACCCGAATAATAACTATTCGGAACTATTCGGGCTTCCCATAGACTTACATTGCGCATCGAATTTTCGCATAGCGGCAACCTATTCGTTGGATATTTGCAAAGCCGAATATTTGAGGTATTCGATCATCCTAATTGTAAACTTCATCCTTCCTTATCCATTTGCCAACACTTAGAAGGGGAAGTGAGGAGTCACATCTGACACATGCTAGCAGATCCTGTTCACAGTTATTGCATTCATAAAATGAGCTAGTTTCACATTTTGTTTTCCAGAAAATGTCAGAAGCTTCTCCCTCTAGTGTTAAAAAGGTGAATATATAAAAAAATAAGTTTCTATATTTTATACACTACTTATTTTTTAAGCACAAATTAAAAAATTCAGTCCTTTACTTTTTTTCAGTTGTTGAAACAACATTTTTTTATGACATTCTTTTTAACCCCTACACATGGAATAGTATTAGGAGTCACCGGTCAGTCTAGTTGTGCAAGTAGAATAATTGAATGGAAACATACCTCTGGACAAGTCACCTTTTCCCTGGCCACACTTTCAACCATGGTTTTCTCTGAACTGCCACAACATTTCACAGTAAAGTTTATTGCATGACTGCTATACCTTTGTCATGTAAAGGTACTAGAGGTTTAGCAACGGCTTCAGCTCAGTTGGGGGTTCTTACTGGGCTCCTAATCAAGTAGCCATCTTTACAACTAAAGTCGTGCACCCTAATTGTTGGTAAAAGGGAACCTCAGCAGATGAACATGCTGTTACTGAAAATAAATCTCTATATAAAGACCAATATACATATTACCAACAAATAGTAACATATAGTGATAGATACCAGTCCTGCAGAATATGTGATTACAGTACAATTATACAGTGCTGGCCAAAAGTATTGGCACCCCTGCAATTCTGTCAGATAATACTCAGTTTCTTTTTGAAAATGATTGCAATCACAAATTCTTTGGTATTAAGGTGGTGTCACACATGGCGACAACGACGTCGCTGCTAAGTCACCATTTTCTGTGACGTAGCAGCGACGTCACATCGCTGTCGCTGTGTGTGACATCCAGCAATGACCTGGCCCCTGCTGTGAGGTCGCCGGTCGTTGATTAATGTCCTGCTTCATTTCTTGGATGTTGCTCTCCCGCTGTGAAGCACACATTGCTGTGTGACAGCGAGATAGCAACGAACTGAAGCAAGCAGGGAGCAGGGAGACGGCGTTTGGCAGCCTGCAG
The DNA here is from genome assembly GCF_048569485.1 of Anomaloglossus baeobatrachus. Classification (NCBI taxonomy): domain Eukaryota; kingdom Metazoa; phylum Chordata; class Amphibia; order Anura; family Aromobatidae; genus Anomaloglossus; species Anomaloglossus baeobatrachus. Next base: position 170,477,435 of record NC_134354.1, on the reverse strand, counting down.
TAAGCTGTAACCAAGGTAAACATCGGGTAACCAAGCGAAGTGCTTTAATGGTTACCCAATATTTACCTTTGTTACTAGCGTCCGCCGCTCTCAGGCTGCCAGCGCCGGCTCCCTGCTCCCTGCACGTGTAGCCAGAGTACACATCGGGTAAATAAGCAAATGTTTGCTTATTAACCCAATGTGTAATCTGGCTAGGAGTGCAGGGAGCCAGCGCTAAGCGGTGTACGCTGGTAACCAAGGTAAATATCGGGTAACCAGCAAAGCATTTTGCTTGGTTACCCTATATTTACCTTAGTTACCAAGTGCAGCATCGCTTCCACACGTCGCTGCTGTCTGGGGGCTGGTTGCTGGAGAGATCTGCCTGTTTGACAGCTCACCAGCGACCATGTAACGACGCAGCAGCGATCCTGATAAGGTTGGTCGTCAGTCGTGATCGCTCCTGCGTCGCTACGTGTGGCTCTAGCTTTATTATCTTCATTTAATTTGTCTTCAATGAAAAAAAGAAAAAAATTGTCATAAAGCCAAATTGGATAGAATTCCCCACCAAACATAAAAAATGGAGTGGACAAAAGTATTGGCACTGTTTGAAAAATCATGTGATGCTTCTCTAATTTGTGTAATTAACAGCACCTGTAACTTACCTGTGGCACCTAACAGGTGTTGGCAATAACTAAATCCCACTAGCAGCCAGTTGACATGGATTAAAGTTGACTCAACCTCTATCCTGTGTCCTTGTGTGTACCACATTGAGCATGGAGAAAAGAAAGAAGACCAAAGAACTGTCTGAGGACTTGAGAATCCAAATTGGGAAGCATGAGCAATCTCAAGGCTCCAAGTCCATCTCCAAAGACCTGAAAGTTCCTGTGTCTATGGTGCGCAGTGTCATCAAGAAGTTTAAAGCCCATGGCACTGTGGCCAACCTCCCTAGATGTGGAAGGAAAAGAAAAATTGACAAGAGATTTCAACGCAAGATTGTGTGGATGGTGGATAAGGAACCTCGACTAACATCCAAACAAGTTCAAGCTGCCCTGCATTCCAAAGGTACAACAGTGTCAACCCGTACTATCCGTCGGCGTCTGAATGAAAAGGGACTGTATGGTTGGATACCCAGGAAGACCCCACTTCTTACCCTGGGACATAATAAAGCCAGGCTGGAGTTTGCCAAAACTTACCTGAGAAAGCCTAAAACGTTTTGGAAGAATGTTCTCTGGTCAGATGAGACAAAAGTAGTGCTTTTTGGGAAAAGCCATCAACATTGAGTTTACAGGAAAAAAAAAAAGAGGCATTCAAAGAAAAGAACACGGTCCCTACAGTCAAACATGGCGGAGGTTCCCTGATGTTTTGGGGTTGCTTTGCTGCCTCTGGCACTGGACTGCTTGACCGTTTGCATGGCATTTTGAAGTCTGAAGACTACCAACACATTTTTCAGCATAATGTAGGGCCCAATGTGAGAAAGCTGGGTCTTCTTCAGAGGTCATGGGTCTTCCAGCAGGACAATGACCCAAAACACACTTCAAAAAGCACTAGAAAATGATTTGATAGAAAGCACTGGAGACTACTAAAGTGGCAAGCAATGAGTCCAGACCTAAATCCCATAGAACACCTGTGGAGAGATCTCAAAATGGCAGTTTGGAGAAGGCACCCATCAAATCTCAGGGACCTGGAGCAGTTCGCCAAAGAAGAATGGTCTAAAATTCCAGCCGAGCATTGTAAGAAACTCATCGATGGTTACCGGAAGCGGTTGTTCGCAGTTATTTTGGCTAAAGGTTGTGCTACCAAGTATTGGGCTAAGGGTGCCAATACTTTTGTCTGGCCCATTTTTGGAGTTTTGTGTGAAATGATCAATTATTTGATTTTTATTTCATTCTCTTTTGTGTTTTTTCAATGCAAGCAAAATAAATGAAGATAATAATACCAAAGAATTTGTGATTGCAATCATTTTCAAGAAGAAACTGAGTATTATCTGACAGAATTGCAGGGGAGCCAATACTTTTGGCCAGCACTGTAGCTGGTGACTTACAGAAGACATATTTTCTGATGGAGTCATTCATTTTTCCCATCTTCTACACCTGGCCTAGACCAATATGACAACTTCTCCAGCCACGACTCATCATCAGAGTTTACAACAAAGACGCATGTGATTTATCACATTTCCAACACCTTCCCCATCTATTCTTTTCTGCACAATCTCCTTATCATAATGAGACCCTAATTTTGAGCCTCTACTGCCATGCGTGTTTTTATTACTTCACCTGATGTGTGGTACAAAAACAGTTCTCCTCTTGATGCCTCACATGATAATGCTAACACTGTTCCCGTTACAAATTAAAATGCCTTCATTGTGCCCTCTAGATGGTTAAACTGACCCTTAAAATATATTAATGCTCTGTTCAAGTGCCCTAGAAAGCAGTGCCCACATTTGCCCCCTATAAAGTAATTATGTCTCTTTTGTGCCTTTTTGACAGTCATAATACCCCAAGTGTTCCTATAATATGCTTTGCCTAAATAGTTCAGGGTGGTAGTGGCTCCAGGTGGGACCCCCCAAATCAGGGACTCAAGGTGAATACCCCCTCTACTTCCCTGGGAGCTATGCTATTGAGCAAAATCATTTACTGTGTACCATACACAGCTTACACATTACTGTCACGATTCTCTTTGCAGAGCATCTCACAAACTTGGAGATGCTCTGCAATATATACTGAACTGGCAGCTTGGTCACTATATTGGAGTCCAGGTTGGTTCTGGGAGGTGCTGGTTACTCAGGTGTTCCACCTTTTGGGTAATTGCCCAGGCTTCTTTACTGAGTGTCCTTCCCCAGAACTCTGCCATTTGTATTGTCTGGCGCTGCTGTGTTGCTGCAGATTGTGTGACTGTTTGTTTTTTTTGATCTTGGTATTCTAACCCTGGACTTTCATTGGACTTCTTTGTGCCCGCTTCCTATTCCTGTCGTGTTCTCCTTCCTTTGACTCAGATTGTTAATTGACCACATCTCTGCTTGCTCCCTTTATATACTATGTTGTCTCCTGGTATTTTGACCCTCGGATTGTGACTTGACTACACCCCTGATTACCCCTTATGATCATACATGCCTTCCTGTTACCTGACCTCGGCTTTCCTAACTATCCTGCTGCCCATGCGATGAGATGAGATAGTGACTAGCGTTACAATTTTAGTATATTATCCTTGTCAGACACATATATATAACTTAGTAATCAATTCTAGTTCATTAAAACTGTTGTGAATAAAAACTAGCAACCAAAGTAATCAGATTTTATCTTTCATCCTCAAAATGGGCTGTTTCAAAATGAGAGCTGGATTGGTTGCTATCGGCAGGGTTTCCACTTTTCGTTTGCAGTTTTAGTTGGTTTGGACCAATTCCATCACATAATGTGCTCAGCTCTAAGGTACAATGTACTGGGCAAATTACACTGATCTTATTTCATTTGAGAACACCTTTGTTGAATTGCACATTGGATATCATTATTTGTTAACCAAACTGTAATTTTAAAGTTACACCAAAGATTGAGAAATTACATGCCTGCTGCTTTTTTCATATATTCATCTGTTATTATCAGTGGCACATTGCATCCTTAATACTGCTGTTACTTGTGTGGCATTATCTTGGCAGGTACTGATTTTTATGTCTATGAGTCACAACTTGAAAGCTCTTCAACCTTTAGCAATGCCATGTTATCAGTGTACATTATGTTTTATCTGCTCTCCTCTTGCATGTTTTGCCAGTAAATGTTTGGCAAATGTAATGTCCCTTTGATAAAGGTCACTTTCCTTTACTGTGTTAATTATAGTACAGTGATATATTGGATTGAATATTTTTCTTTTTTTTTCTCCATGATTGTTAAATGTATTTAAATTAGTTACTTTTTTATTGATCATTGAATTGATTTACCAAAATTCATTAAATGAATTTAGTTAAATTACAAACTTTTTAAACTTAGCAATAAAAGTAGCACGGCACATATTTGGGATTTTCATACAATTCTTTGCACAATCTTATGTTAATCACATCATGTTTTGAAAATGGCATGAATTTTACAGTACACGCCGAACAGAGAGCATAAAGATTTCATGACCAGACTACTACGCAGTTGGAAACACTGTCTAAAATACACAATAATTAAGACCCCAAAGAATTGACAGGCATTTGTTATGCATCGTTAGGCTATTGTACAATGTCCATGTATTAATGTGAAAGATATTACACAGTGAATTGATTACAATATTTAATGCTCTGTACAATTGTAATGATTTATAGGCTTTTAATAGTTCAGTTACACAATCTCTGCATGCTCATGTATATTTTCACAGCAAAGTCCATCATAAGCTAAATAATAATAATATTTAGTTATAAATAAGCAAAGTATATGTAAATAAACTCCACAAACTGCAGGTGAAACTAATGCTATGCAGAAAAAAGTTTGCTTTGACTCTATATATATATATATATATATATATATATATATATATTATATATATATATATATTTTAATTATTATGATATCACTGATACTATTAATAACCGCACTAATCCCGATAATTTGGTCCATTTCAGTGATTTTATCATATAAGTTATGCCTATCTATACTGTTTTCTATTCTGTATGAATACAAAGTTTTATTTTTGCTTCTAAGCACAAGTCTCTAATCCCAATAAGCAGGATCTTGGAATAAAGTATATTTAAGGTACCGTCACACTAAGCGACGCTCCAGCAATCCTACCAGCAACCTGACCTGGCAGGGATCGCTGGAGCGTCGCTACACGGGTTGCTGGTGAGCTGTCAAACAGGCAGATCTCACCAGCAACCAGTGACCAGCCCCCAGCCAGCAGCGACGCGTGGAAGCGATGCTGCGCTTGGTAACTAAGGTAAATATCGGGTAACCAACCCGATATTTACCTTGGTTACCAGCGCACACCGCTTAGCGCTGGCTCCCTGCACTCCTAGCCAGAGTACACATCGGGTTAATTACCCGATGTGTAGTCTGGCTATGTGTGCAGGGAGCAGGGAGCCGGCACTCGCCGCGTGAGAGCGGCAGATGCTGGTAACGAAGGTAAATATCGGGTAACCAAGGAAAGGGCTTCTTGGTTACCCGATATTTACATTGGTTACCAGCGTCCGCAGAAGCCGGCTCCCTGCTCACTGCACATTCAGTTGTTGCTCTCTCGCTGTCACACACAGCGATGTGTGCTTCACAGCGGGAGAGCAACAACTAAAAAATGGTCCAGGACATTCTGTAACAACCAGCGACCTCACAGCAGGGGCCAGGTTGTTGCTGGATGTCACACACAGCAACATCGCTAGCAACATCGCTGTTGCGTCACAAAAGTCATTCCTCAGCAGCGATGTTGCTAGCTATGTTGCTTAGTGAGACGTGGCCTTTAGTCAAACTGGTCACTTGTGGTTCTGGAAAAACAATAGAACAGCAGGTGTGGACAATTAGTTTTTCACAGAGGCCACATGGGAGACTGTGACTATGGAGGGCTGAACATGAAGGCCAAACCTAATTTTTTATTATTATTATTATTATTATTATTATTATTATTATTATTATTTTATTTTGAAGAATGTTATCACTTAAGGCTATGTGTGTACATTGCAGTTTTATTTCTTTAGCAAAAAAACGCACCTCTGGCTGAAAAATGCATAAAAAAAGCATGCGTTTTTGACACGTTTTCAGTGTGCTTTTTGACATGTTTCGGTGTGGTTTTGCCCATACGGTTTTGGCCATGCGGTTTTTCACTATATTCAATGAAAAAACGCAGGGAGAAATCCAAAAATAATTGACATCCTGCTTCTTGTTTCTACACCCAAAACTGCAGGCAAAAAAGAAGCAATGTGTGCACAGCCTTTCTGAATACTGCTAGACTTTACTGAGGAAGGCAATGCATGCAGTTTAGGGCAACAAACTGCACCCAAAACTGCATCAAAAACTGCACTGTGTGCACAGGGTCTAATATTGAGCAGAAAAAGCATGTTCACTAGCTGCTACGCAAGGGCTTATTATAACATGTCTTCTTACCTGAAGGAAATCAATGAAAGGAGGAGGGCACAAGTCCCTTTTGAGGATCACCACAGGCACATCAAAAACTACACAATCACTAGAAGAAAAATAAATGTGCCATATAAGGCTAAGTTTACACACTGCGTTTTTTGACGCTGCGTTTTTGTGCATTTTTGCCGCAAAAACGCACCTGCAGCAAAAAAGGCGGCAAAAACGCATGCGTTTTTACCGCATTTTGGCGCGTTTTTTGCTGCGCTTTGCTGCGTTTTTGCTCACTGCATTTTTATGCGTTTTTTATCAGTGAACATTGCCATTAAAGATTGTTGAAAAAAAAAAAAAAGGTCTGATGTCATTTTCTTCTTCAATATGTTCTTCATTCTCTACTAGTGTATGCAGGAGAGCAGACAGCTGCAGAACTACAAGGCTCAGCATGCTCCATCCAGGACTGTATGCTGGAGGGAGAACAGGGGGAGCAGACCTACAAGGCTCAGCATACTCCATCCACTAGTGGATGCAAGAGAGCAGACAGCAGCTGCAAAACTACAAGGCTTATTATCCTTCATCCAATAGTGTATGCAAGAAAGCAGACAGCAGCTGCCGAACTACAATGCTCAGCATCCTCCTTCCATAACTGTATGCAGGATTTCTTTTCCCCCCAAAAAAATGACTTGGGCTTCACCATATTTTTATATGCTAGCCGGGTACAGCAGGCAGGTACTGGCTGCTCCCCAACCCCCAGCTGCCTATTTGTACCTGGCTGGGAACCAAAAATATAAGAAAGCCTTTTTTAATTATTTCATGAATTTTATGAAATAATTAAAAAACATTTCGTGGGCTTTGCCCAATTTTTGTGTCCAGCCAGGTACAACTAGGCATCTGGGGTTTGGAATCCGCAATGCAGGGTGCCCAAGCTTTCTGGGCAACCCCAATGTGAATTGCAGTCCGCAGCCACCCCAGAAAATGGCGCTTTCATAAAAGCGCCATCTTCTGGCGCTGTATCCAACTCTTCCAGCTGCCCTGATAATGGGTGGCTCGCTGGGTAATAATGGGGTTAGGGCTAGTTGTGTATTATCAGCTGGCCCTAAGCCCGAAATTCATGGTGTCACACCAATATTAGATGTGGCCACCATGAATTTCTAGTAAAGATAAAAAAAAAAACACAACACACAGAAAAATATTTTTATTAGAAATAAAACACAACACAATTAGTGACTCCATCTTTATTGAAATAAAGAACCCCCCTCCGCAGTAATCCTTGGTCAAGGGTCACGCACCGTTCAATCCGGATCCAATATCATCTGATCGGTTTGCTGGAAGGCAAAGCGATCAGATGATGTCAGGTTCAAGGCCTGAATCACATGACACAGCTGCTGATTTGTATAAATGGCTTTTATACAATCAGCTGATGAATCAGTGCAAAAAACAAAAAAAAAACAAACACACACTTCTGTGCAGCGTCGGACTGGCTACCAGAGGAAACTCCAGTAATGCCAGGCCTGGATTCAGGTACCTGCACTGCACTCCGGAGCTCTCACCTGAGCTCCGGGGTGCGGCCTGGACTTTACAGCGAGCGCCGAGTGATTGATTCCCCGGCACTTGCGGTTCAGTTCATGACAGCTGCAGACATCCCTGGCTAATCTCCGGTGCTCTCACTTGAACTCCAGAGATCAGCCCGGCCTGTCTACAGCTGTCATTAACTGACTGCAAGTGCCGGGGAATCTGTCACTCGGCGCTCGCTCGCTCTACACTCTATACACATGTCCGTGCTGACTCCCGTCCAAGTGCTGCAGGAGCTGCCGGTAATCAGCTGATGAAGTCTCCTGATGGCATCAGCTGATAGCCAGCCGGGCGGTAAAATCCGACGTCACCGCGAGACTTACGATCAGCTGATGTGTCAGGTGACCACATTAGGTGATCACTGCCAGGTCCTCACCGCCAGGTCCTGCAGCTATCGTACATACCTGGGAGCCGGCACACAGCCAGAGCGGGGGTGGCGGTACCGGGAAGAGGAGCTGAGAGCATGGCACCGGGAGTCGGCAGACAGATGAGTATCAGATTTTTCTACTGTTCACTTTTGATTTAGCAGCCACTTCCACCTCCTGCACGGGAGTGGACATGGCACCGGGTAGGAAATGGAAGCAGCGGTGGCGGTACCGGGAGGATTTATGCTTCTGTATTTACTGACAGAAGGAATCCTCTTCCTGTACATGTCACTTTACTTACGCACCCCTTGCGTTTATAGCTGCATTTTTAGTCATGAAAACACACTAAAACGCAGCTATATTTGCGTTATTCATTGTAGTTTTGAACATCTCATTGAACTCAATGGGTGGAAAACGCAAAAATAAGTGACATGCTGCGTTTTTGTGGTGCCCACACAAACGCAGCTAAAAGAAAAAAGCTGTGTGCAGACAGCAAAAATGAAAACTCATAGACTTTGCTGGGGAAGCAAATTCATGCAGTTTTCTGAGCAAAATTGCACCCGAAAAACGTGCAAAAATGCTGCGAAAAACACGCTGTGAAGTTACCCTAAGAGGGATCACCCGAAATAAATACATTTATATTTAACACATGTAAATTACAAGCAAAGAGATAACATACAATTTAAAAACATTTAAAATGGCAAAAACAGGCTAAAAAATTAATTCTAAATCCGCTCTTGTAATAAAGTGCTAAAGAAAGTAGTCTCCATAGTTAACAGCCTCAAATGAAAAAAAAACAAAAAAAAAACAAAACACTAACAGGGAATAGAAGTTTGGATAACAACCCCCGAAGGAGAGTGAGTAAATTGTAATATTATGTGTGTGTGTGTGTGTGTGTGTGTGTGTATATATATATGTGTGTATATATATGTATATATAGATAGATGGATAGACAGATATATATATATATATTATAGTGTGTGTATGTATATATGTGTGTATATGTATATATATATATATATATATATATATATATATATATATATATATATATATATATATATATATATATATATATATATATATATATATATATATATATATAATATACTCTCCATACTAAAAGCAAAAATGCTGCAGAGTAATGAATGAAATGTTGGTTGCAATTATATAAATACCGCACCAGATTCCGTAATCTATGAAATGTGCAGATGGAGGGCTGAATGGAGAAAAGGGGATGCAGAGGCCACATGGGAGACCCCGACTATGAAGGGATGAACATTATTGACCCCCTCAGCCCCGGGGCACTTTCCGTTTTTGCGTTTTTGTTTTTTGCTCCCCTTCTTCCGAGAGCCGTAACTTTTTTATTTTTCCGTCAATCTTGCCATATGAGGGCTTGTTTTTTGTGGGACAAGTTGTACTTTTAAATGAAACCATAAGTTTTACCATATGGTGTACTGAAAAGCAGCAAAAAAATTCCAAGTGTGGAAAAATTGCAAAAAAAGTGTGATGCCACAATAGTTTTTGGGATGTTTAATTCACGGTGTTCAATATATGGTAAAACTGATGTATGGGCATGATGCCTGAGGTCAGTGTGAGTTTGTAGACACCAAACATGTATAGGTTTACTTGTATCTAAGGGGTAAAAAAAATTCACAAGCTTGTCCAATAAAAGTGGAGTACGTTTTGCGCCATTTTCCGAAACCCGTAGAGTTCTCATTTTTTGGGATCTATGGCTCAGTGATGGCTTATTTTTTGCATCTCGAGCTGATGTTTCTAATGATAGCATTTTTGCGCAGATGCTACGTTTTGATCGCCTGTTATTGCATTTTGCGTAAAACTTGTGGCGACCAAAAAACGTAATTTTGGCGTTTGGAATTTTTTTGCCACTACGCCGTTTACCAATCAGATTCATTGATTTTATATTTTGATCGGGCATTTCGGAACGCGGCGATACCAAACATGTGTATATTTATATATTTATTTTTTTTAACCCTTTAATTTTCAGTGGGGGGAAACGGGGGAGATTTGAACTTTTAGGTTTTTTGTTTTTTTTTAATTTTTTAAAACTTTTTTTTTACTTTTTTTATTTTATTTTACTAGTCCCCCTAGGGGGCTATAGCGATCAGTAATCCGATTGCTGATCGCTATCTGCTGATCACAGCTATACCGCTGTAAACAGCAGAAATAGTCACTTTCTTTTTTCCTCTGCTCCGTGCCGAGGAAAAAGGAAAGTGAAACTTAGTAGCGGCAGGCGTCATCACATGACCCTGTGCTATGATGGCAACCACCGAACGTCACGTGATCACTCACGTGACGTCCGAAGGGGGCGGCGGTAAGTAAAAAACATGGCCGCGCGCATATAGATCTCGCTGCCAGATTTTGTCAGCAAGATCTAAGGGGTTAATGTTCCGGGTGGAATGCGATTCCACTCGGAACATGTAGGCACACATGTCAGCTGTTAAAAACAGCTGATATGTGTGCTGATCCATGCCGCCTGCCTGCGGCAGGGGGCGGGGCTTACCGGGACACGATCCATGACGGAAAGATCCGTCCATGGTCGTGAAGGGGTTAAGAAGGAATAAGTATGCTCACTAACTGCTAAGCAAGAGTTTATCATAACTTGCCTTCTTAATTGTAATAGCTAATATAAACCATATAGATTTATATAAAGTCTATTGTCTGAAAGTTCTTTAAACATAATTTAAAACAAGTATGAATTAACAGTATAACAAGTAGATTATTATATTCTTTATTATATTGTTCTCATCCAATATACTGTCAGAGTGACAAACCTTGTGTTCTATTGTCTTGCATTTATTCGTGTCAAATATTCTGTAATGTATTCATACAGAAATGGATTGATGGGGGATTCACAAACAGTCTACCTGTCTTGCCAACCGGGCGAACAATTACAGTTTCACCATTTTGTGGTCGACAAAATATATGCCCAAGAGATAATGGATATTTTTATCTGTATTTGAACATTGGAAAACAGGAAATACAGGTAATTTGTGTATATATACTGTATATATTTGGGTGTGTGATTCAATCATTGCAACAGTCTTAGATTACAAAAACAATAAAATCAATGATGGAAAATATTTCTGTCATTCTAAAACTGCAATATTGTCCCTGGCTGGCCATAGGTCAAAAGTACCCCACACAGATTAGATATAAATTGTCTGAACCCGGAGATTTTGGGAGGGATGGAAAACCATTTAATGAGTATGGGAGCTGATCTCTATTTTATGTTCCAAAAAAAAAAAAACTCAGGCAGCAGCAGTCTTCCATAAAACCCAGGAATACGAATTATTTTTTTTGTAACTCGCTATTACATTTCATTTTTACCCATCTTACACCATCATATACTTCAAATTTATCTTCAAAATAGTATAAACTCCCAATTTTTTAATGAAATCTATCACCTTAGGTCTCACTTAAGGCCCCGTTACACGCAACGACATCACTAACGAGATGTCGTTGGGGTCATGGAATTCGTGACGCACATCCGGCCTTGTTATCGGCGTCGTTGCGTGCAACATGTATGAGCGACAGCTACCGATGTAAAATACTCACCAAATCATTGATTGCTGACACGTCGTCCATTTCCCAAATGTCGTTGCTCGTGCAGGACGCAGGTTGTTCATTGTTCTTGAGGCAGCACACATCACTACGTCTGACACCCCAGGAATAACGAACAACACCGTACCTGCAATGAGGTGGGACTGTCTTTCATTTGCCCATGATGCACAAATGACGGGGGGCGGGTGCTTTCACGGGCGACATCGCTAGCGATGTCACTGTGTGTAAAGCCCCCTTTAGACTTTCATTGTTCACATACATATTCTATTCACATTTTTCCAAACAAAAAGATACACCTTCCTTAATCATTAACTTACTGCAACATACTGTACATGTAAAATTGACATTGTGATGAATTAATATTCTATGATAAAGTTTTGTGTGTGTGCTATCCATTAAAGGGAACTTGACAGGTCTAATAATACTATCAATCTGCAGATATAGGCTTAATTTGCAGGTTAATTGCATTATGAATGTACATGAGTCGTGACTTCGATACTGAAAATGTGTCACCCAGGAAAAATGAACTTTGTCTCCAGGGTGCCGCTGACTTTCAGTCATGCAGATGTGCCCAGAGCAATTACAATGACTACTCACTATAATGTTAGCGGCGGCTGTACACACACCCCAGCACTCCTTGATAACTGGCTTTGCAATGATGCTTTGCTGAATCAGCTGTCAATCATTGTTGGGGAATACTTACTGACGCCACTCACATTATAGTGAGCAGTGACGGTAATTTCTCCGGACATGCCTGAATGACTGAAACATGATGGCTCACAGAAGAATTAAAGTTATTTTTTTCCTAAGTATCGCACTTTAGTATTACACCGTCATATCCTTATTAATAAGCAGATTAACATCATACCTGCAGGTTAATAACATTATCGGATCGGATAGGCACTGTTCGAACATCCAACCTTTTTACTCATTTTGGTTCTAGATCTAAATGTTGTTCTTCTAAGCAAAAGCATAACTTGGCGATAAAGGGTATATCTAATTTTTGTAATACCTCTTACATTAAATTATACAAATGTTGTGATTAACCAAAAAATAAAAATAAAATAAATTTCTCTCAGTACTTCTTTCTTCTTCTCTCAGGCATCCTTTTCTATAAGTCATAGTGACTGTAGTTTTTCTAAGACAGAAAAGTAAACATTACGAGCTAGTTAATGTATATTTGTAAACATCTTCTTTTTTTTTTTCTACATTTTAGCAAATTAATACATTTTTTCCATTCTTAATTAAAAATGTTGTTCATGGCAATGAATGGTAATTAAAACTTGCATACACACGCAATGTACACTATTAACTTCAGTTAGCGAATATTGTAAAAATCTCAAGTTTGTAATTAAAAATTTGCAGTATAGTACATTGTTTAATGATTGTTACATTTTGGAACGACTAGAGACTGGTTAGACAAATAAAGTAATTTATTTTATTTGTCCTCATTTAAACTTCTGCCACAGCTATCTGCTGCCAATTTGGAAAGACTCAATCAGACGTTGTTTCCCCCAAGCCGAGCCAAGATGGAGCTCATATTTCAAGATGGATTTGAAGATACAGTGAAGTTTCTAAAATCAGAGAATTGTTATGAACCAAGTGACTGATGTTCAATTGGACACCATCCTTTTTGATTAGTAATTGTTGATGTTGCTTTGTATTAAAGCAGAATATTTATTTGAATGCCTATTCAAAGGCAACATACAGTATTACAATATTATCAGACCAAGCCGTAGTTTTATAGCTTTAGGTTTTGATTAATAATCTCTGGAAATGTAGTAATATCAATTATCCTTCCTATATCCAATCAATGTTGATGGTTGCTGTTTATCTGGATTCACTGTATACACTATTTTCATTAATCATTTGGAGAGGTAATTAAGGAGATGAGCTGATGAGCATAGCTGACTGTAAACGTAAGCTGTAGTGATGAGCGAGCACTTCCATGCTCAGATGTGCTGTACTCATAACAAGCAGTTAGATGCTCAAGTAGGCACGATTTGAGTACCCAAGTATAATAAAAGTCAGTGGGGGATTAAACCATTTTTACTGATGATTTCTTCCAAAAATGCTTGAATACCCATTGACTTCCATTATACTTGGGTATTCGAGTTGCGAACATTCAGCCATCTAACTGCTCTATAAATACCAATCTCCTCAGCATGGTAGTGCTTGCTCATTAATAGTAAGCTATATGCTTTCCTAGCAGCTGTTAACCAAATGGTACAATATTTTTTACAATGTTAGTAGACTGCACCTGTCATTAAAAATTACTTAAATATACTGTACCTTAAGTGGTTCTATCATGTGTTAATTCTGGTATACATGGACTCAATTGGATTCTGAAGGCTATACTGGACCTTCAGCAACTCTAATTCCCTACCAACCACAGTATCTGCAGCCCACTGTCTTATGTACATAGCAATAGGATGAAAAAGTCAACACGCTCATGAATACACTTGGGCCAATAATATCCAGAAAAAGAAGTGTGAAAGCATCAAGGGCATTCTTCCAAATAATTCATTCATTTTCCATCAGAAAACCAATAAAACACAAGGTTTCAATACTCCTAGGGTTGAAAGTACGATGTCATTCTCCAATAATGTGATATAAACTTGTTTGCTTCAATATCCTTCACCAATTAATAGAAAAACCTCCCTTTCTGTATAACGTGCACAATTAAATGCCTACATTAATAATGTGATATCCCTCAATTGCCTAACAAACAATATTAAAGCATGCTACACACAGTAAAACAGGAATTAATGACAGGACCAAAGAGTGCATGTGCTGCCAACTTTCTGCACTCATCGTTCAGTTGCTCTCTAGAAATGAACCAGGTCCCAGTTTTTCTTTTAGATGCGAACAGTTGCCTACATCATTATAAACAGGAACCCTGTTTGAGCCAGTCAAAGTGGAGAACTTGTCATCACGAAGAAAAGTTGTTTGAGCAATACAAGGTTATTCGCTATTATTGGATAAAAAGAGCAGACACGTTAGTGTAGATAGCAATCTTCTATACAAGTAAAATCTCAGCCACTGCATTGACATGGATATGGCTAATAGGAAACATAGCTATTTCTTGAGCTAACATGCATAATATAGCAAATGCATTGCTGTATGTATCAAATCTACAAGGGTGCATATGTGTGTGTATAGAATCTTTTACGATTATATTTTTATTATATGTGGATAGGTAGAAGAGGGTAGATTTAATAGCTACAACAGTCACCAGACCATAACAGTTTCTTTTGAGTAGTTAGGATTAGGTATATTAAAGAAAACCATACAGAGTTGATAACATGATTATACTGTAACTACAATTTTTATTCTATATACCTGTTTCTGCACTCACTGTATTCCAACATATCTTGGACATAATAGGATCCTATATAATGTTCAACAGTGTGTTTACATAAGCTCTATTTTTCTAGCCATTGTGTAGAACTATATAATATTACAAACTACTAGGTGAGGTAGGAAATAAGGTACGTGCATTTTATAGACAGGCAAATAAAGCCCAAAAGAAAAAAAAATTACCATTTTCCTTCAGACACCATATTACAGATATTTTTCCTTATAACTAAGGCTCCCAGGAAGCTCTACAAAGGCATTATATAGCTCATAGAGAACTCAGAAAAAGAAAAGGACATGAACACAGTTGGATACAGCAATCCTAAAAGTCATTAATAACCTTTAACAAACTTTTCCACATGACCTTAGAAAAAAGCCAAATCAGACCCTTCATTTCCAGACACGTGTTCCTGGAAGTTTGCCTGCAATAAGTGCAAAGCAGGAGCTCTCTTCCTCTAAAGAGGCTATTTGAGTATTTAAATTCCAAAGGACCATTGTACATGTTGCACAGTTCTTCTTATACCATATTGGCACTCTTCATAAAGAGAGACAATTCCCCATAGGCAACATTTTTAATAAATAGTCACAAGGACTTTATGTGTTTATGAATTAGTCCTGTGTGCATTGCACAACTTCAAAGATTTCAGTTTTCACACAAAACATAATTATTTTTCAATTTCTTACTCTATAGTTTTAGTTCATATTACAAAAATTTCAGCCTGCTATCTTCATTCCTTCATTCATTTTCAGAGCCCTTAATATGCAGATTGCAGCCTCATCAAAGTTTAACATTTGTCTTCATTTGTAGAGTCTCTCGTTAATGTAGGCTGGATTTGAGGTTTATGAGCTGTCTTAAGTACTTCATATATCAGTACAACTTATATGCTGCACTTATTTCCTATTTATATTCTTTCCTACTTTTCTATAGTTTGTTTTCGGTATCCTCCCTGAGATTTGTTACCTTCCCTTCGCTCCACACTGGAGATCTGCATACAGCCTATTTCCCTGTTGCTATCTCTAACAACAAGTAAAAGGAAAAACAGAGAATGCCATCATAGCTGACCAGGATCTCTGATAGATTTGCCACATTTTACAAAACACTAAGGTAGAAAAAAGACTTACAGAAACCCTTAAGCTGCAAATTTTTTGAAAATGTTTAGTGAAGTAGTGAAGACTATTTAGAGCAATATCTGCCTTACATACAAAAAAAAATCATGAATATAGATGCGCGAACTCAAACTATAAAGTTTGGGGTTCATACTGAACACTGGGTGTCTGGGGCTTAAACCTGATCACGGACTTTTTTAAAAATCTGTGTCTGTGGTTGGGAGCTTTACTTATGCTAACCACTCAATCGAGCATCGGGCTGCTCAGGGACGCTCGGTGCTTAGCCCAGTTAGAGCCGCAGGTAGTCTTTGAATGGTGGGTGTAAAAACAATATTTGTGGATATTGTGGTAAAAAAAACACCCTTAGTCCCCCAAAAATGTTTTCTTTCTTGTTGGCTATATGTGGGCAGAGAGTCATAGTTACATGGGTTGGAAAAAGACCAGGGTCCATCTAGTTCAACTTTCCTCCACTCAACTGCCCAATCATTGACTTCCATTATACTCTTTACTCCAGTCAACCCTATTAGATCAGGGTTCAAGGGAAACAAGTTTAAGGCAAGTCTGGGTCCCAAAATGTATTTTTAACTAAAGGCTGGCTGAATTCGGCGAACCAGAACATACACGGGTCTGCTCATCTCTATTCATGATTAGTAATGAGTGGACTCGGAGTTCTTACTGAAGAATTTACAAAAAAAAGTTGGTGTTCTCTGTTTGAGTGCTTTATGTATGCAAACCACTTGCAAGAGCATCACTGTGCTTGGGTACACTCAATGCTAAGCCCAGTGCGAGCTGCTTGCAGTGTTTGAACGGCTCATACTGAGAGTTAATACCAGCATGATCAGATGTAGTGTGCACCCACAAAAAACAGGAAAAACCCCATGCACCCTCCCCTGGAAGTGTTCTGTGTTTATTTCTGGCTGCATGTGGGTAGAGACCCGAACTGTCCAATTATTGGCTTCCATTGGGGTTTAGGTCAAGTCTGGGTCCCAAACAAAACTTTATTTAAAGTCCGGGTAAACTGTCCTGAACCAAACTTCAAGGGGTTTGTGTATCATTTTTCTTGAACTAAAAAAAAATAGTAAAAAATAGGAGAAAAGAAGATATAACTTTTAAATCACAAT
Organism: Anomaloglossus baeobatrachus; assembly: GCF_048569485.1. Classification (NCBI taxonomy): domain Eukaryota; kingdom Metazoa; phylum Chordata; class Amphibia; order Anura; family Aromobatidae; genus Anomaloglossus; species Anomaloglossus baeobatrachus. The sequence goes on along the minus strand of NC_134354.1, from coordinate 170,460,326 downwards.
AATCAAATAATACTACATAAACTATAAGCAGTTGATCCAGATATGTATCTTATCACACTAACATATCAAATAAAAAAAAAAGTAAAATAATGAAAATCTGAATTTTCAAGCTAAAGATTGTGTCTAATAAAATAACATAAGCCTACAAGCTGACATAGTTATGGTTCTGTCACTGGTACTACAGTATTATAATAAATATAAGCAAGTGCATTTATTAAAAGATAAATTCATATTGCATTAAATCAAAATCTGTGCACTGAAATATAAGGTGTTAAACTGAGATGAATAACTGTGCTAGTCTAAAATGAGACGCATTCATCATTTTTCTAATATTCTTTAAGAACATAAAAAACCCTTTCTGTAATTATGCACAATACAGTCTGCATTTCATATGCGAGGAGTAACCAGATTTTTATTGCTTATATATTTATGATGAGCATTAAATCTTCTTTTTCTATGTAAAGACATTTTAAATTAGATATAAATATTGCCAAGAGATGATAAAATGAATGCATATAATGATATGTACCATACCCTCACTGTGAAATGCACTGAAAATAATAAAAAATTTAAACTAATAAAAAAAGTGTATGATTGAGAATTTTTGGAATTACCCTTTTGAGAAGTATTGTGGGGTTTCACAGTATTTTAAATTGATGACTATAAAGTATTTTTAGGTGGCAATGTTCCCATGTAATTAAATAAGATGAAACAACAGTGGTTGATGTTTCCCTGCATACTTGAAAGTTTAATTTGTCTTTTCTTACAAATATGTAATGTTTATGGTTACGGAGTCTCCTACAGGACAATGTACTTGCAGGTTACAAACATGCACAAATAGCAACAACTTGAAAAGAAGTAGATGCTGGAAAGTAGTGGTCCCCAACCTTTCTTACCTTGAGAGCCACATTATGCTCTGAGAAATATTTACAAGCCATATTGAAAGCCTATCAAGTAGTAACATCCAGATTCCCCTCGCTCTATCAACATTAGTAATACGAAAACCCTTCTTACAGGTATAAAGACATTCAAACATTCCCTGTACAAATCCCATTGAGCCCTACAGTTGAAACACATTGTTTTTTGCTGAATTAACACTGCCTTTTTATCTATTATGATCCTAAAATTAAACATACACTTTTTTCAAGGCCATTCTCCTGCTGGGTATCTTCCTTTTTACAGAGGCAGGAAACTTACAACTAAACATTTCCCGCCTTAAGGTCATTTGATATTTTCCCATCAAGGACTCTCATCACACTATTACATCCAATAACAAGCACGTATTGACGCATCAATGAGATCACAAGGGGCACAGGAGCAGTGGCTACATAATCGCCTCCAGGAGCTTGACGTAAGGTACAGCCAACTCTGGCTGTCACAGCCAGGGACAGTCCCAATGCCACCCCTGGCTGATTAAACCCCTACATGATGCGACTAATAGTGATTGCAGCATTTAAAGGGAACCTGTCAGGTACCATATGTATTCTAACCTAGAAGCTGGGTGATTTGTGGCCTAGTAACCCCTTCCTACCACGGAAACCATGGAAATGTCCACAGGGCAATGCGACGCCTAGGGGATAAGAGCCTCTGCTCATTTACATAGGTAACATGTAAGTAATAAAACATATTTTTATACATTCATATTACACACTATTACAACACAGGGTTGGGTAAGAAGGGGTTACTAGGCCACACATCACCCTGCTTCTAGGTTAGAATGCATATGGGACCTGACAGGTTCCTTTTAAGTGGCTGGGCGAGGAAGTGCGCTCCCTCTCCATCCGCTCGGGACCCCAAAACGTGATCACAGGTGCCCAATTGCTGCCTTGGCAACCTTCAAGTCAGTCATCTACAACAAGCATCTTGGACCATGCCAATAGCATGGTCTAAGAGGCTTTTGTCAGTAAAGTACTGACAAGTCTATTGTATTGCAATGCTGGTGCATTGCAAGACATTATACCAGCAATTAGAGAAATAAAAGTTAATGTCCCATGTAGGAATTAAGTAAAAAGTTAAAAAAAAAAAAGTAAAACAAATTGTAAAACTATTTTAAAAAAATCAAAAAATCAAGAAAAAAAAATATATCAATAAATAAATATATTTATCTGAAAGAAAAATAAGCAAAAAAGTACACACAATTAGTTTTGACACTTCAAGAACAAACCGATCTATAAAACTTTCACATCGGTTAACCACTTCAGTGAATACCGTAAAAAAAACTAACATAAACAATTACTTTTCACAGTTTTTTTTCCACAGATTTTACCATCACACAGCTGGCAAAAATGGGTAATAAAATGCAATCAATCAAAAGGCTGTATGTAAACAAAAATGGTATTGATGAAATCATTATCTTGTACCACAAAAAACAAGCCACAATACAGCTGTTAGCAAAAAAAAAAAAAAAAAGCTATGCCACTCAGAGTAAAGCAATTAAAAAAGCTTCCCAATTCAGTGATGCAAAAAACAAATCTTTATTGTGTAAAAAAAAGCTTTTTTTAGAGTGATAATAGCCAAACCTAAAATCCCTGATATACATCTGGTATCACTGCTCTTGATTTGTTCATTCTGCCCCTCAAATTTAAGGCTTGACTCACATTTATCATGCACTCTACACTGCTTACAACGGAGACTACATATAAATCTCTACAAATGTGATTCAGATAAAAATTCCAAAGAAATATTCATTGTAGTGATGCAGAGGGAGGCACTGTGAACTCCCGTTTTTGACCTGTGATCTGGCAGCGTCCATCTTTTTAGGAATGCACAAAAGTACAATCAACAACAGTTTTGTGCACCTTTCAAAAGAAGGAGACTGTGAACAGAGGCTAAACGGAGTCTGGAGTAACTATGAAGGCTCATTATAGTGAATAGAAACCATAATGTAAGTGCTTAGCATAAAATACAAGATAAATGTGAACAGATCCAAAATGTTCAGTACCCCAAATTGTCACAAAATAGAATTAAACTCAACCCACAAAAAAACAAGTCCTTACTAATGTACGTCATCTGAGATGAATTGTAGGGGCTTCCACGTTATTGGTAGCACAAATGCTCTTTAAAAGCGCCATTGCTCTCCCAAAAAGAAATCCAGCAAATCTGCATTCCCAAATCCAATTGCCCCCTCCTTTCTGAGAACCAAAATTTGTCTCCAGAAGTACAAGCTGGACTCAATGCAGGACACTACAATGTAGTACAGGGTACAATAAGGACTTATTTGCAATTTATTATTCTGCAACATACACAGCAATTAACTCAATGGATTTTTCCAGAGTCAAAATCACCAGTACACTCATAGATGAATTGCCAGAGGGGTGTAATTTCCAAAATGTGATTGTTGAAGGAGTTTTTTTTTCTTTTATGACACTTAAGGGCCCTGCAAATGGAGTTTGCAAACTATTCTAGGAAAATTTGTGCTCCAAAAGAAAAATGGCATTCCTTCCCTCCTGAGCCCTGCAATGCAGCCAAACAGTACTGTACAGTCAAATGTGGGATATAGCCAAATTCAAAAGAAATTGTGAAACACAATATGAGGCCTTTTTTTTAAGTATTTCCTATGGAAAAATTGGAAATCTGGCGTAAAAACTACATTTTTGTGGTAAAATGTAATTATTTTCTCTTCAATGCCCAATAGTATAACATTTTGTGACAAACCTGTTGGGTTAATATGCACACTGCACCCCAAGATAAATTTCTTGGGAGGTGTAGTTTCTGGAAAGAATTAAATTGTGGGGTGTTTCTGCTGTTTTGGCATGTCAGGGGATCTTCAAATGTGACATGGTGTCAAAAATCTATTCCAGCCAAAATGGCCTTCAAAATTCAAAGAGCGCTCCTTCCTTTCTGAGCCCTGCCATGTTGTTAAACAGTAGTTTTCCATTACTCTTAAGGTATCATTGTGAAAGGGGGAGCTGTGTGATGGCCAGCATTGCTCTGCACACTCCAGTTGTTTGCATGTGTTTCGCCCCGGCTGGAGGGTGCGACACTTACTTGCACCTTCGATGGCTAATCCGCCATCCTGTCGCCAGTCTCCGTCATAGACATCATACTTGGGCAACACATCACAGAAACAGTTTTCCTTGAACTTAAACTTAACTTCTTTATTCAGCATACAAGCTTTCTGGGAGACATCTTCATAACACACATTTCAGTCTTTATAGTAACCTTTCCTGGCACAGAGGTGCCACTTTCTCCTGCATTACCATTCTGCTGCCACTGCTCAACAGACTAACCTTCTGTCCAGCCCTCACTTTGGGCACTAGTCCTTCAGCAGCTGAGTCTGACTTCTATGGTCCCCACACAATGGAGGATTCTACCTGAAGACATGGGCAAACTCTGGAACAGAGCTCATGGTCTCAGAGCCTCCTGTGCAGCTCACTATTCCATCTTCACTCAACTAAACTGAACTGATTTCCTTTGCTTGCTCTGTCTGCATTTACAGCCTTTACTCCACCCATGGTGCTCCGTCTTTCAGGTTACCATTGTAGCAATATCTAGCTTGCTGAAACCTGCACTTAGTATTGCCTCTGATAACACACTATCTACCACTTCCCCTCCTGCACTACATCTTATCTTAAAATATTCTATATTCTTATTCCTATAGCTAGTACTATTTGTAGCTTACTGCATATTATCCTACTTAACATACTGTACTTATACTTTAAACATCATTAATACAATATTTCCTGTAATAAAACACTTTATATCAAACACATTGCACTCTATTTACTAAACACCTTCAAGATCCAGCCAGGTCCGAGTAGAGAAATTCACTGCAATACACTTAAAGACTTAAAGGTACATGTACATTTGTATGAACACCATATACAGTAATTAGGAGGGGTCAATCCATCCACTTCTACAATTGTACTCAGGAGAAATTGCATAAAAAATTGTATGGTCTATTTTCTCCTGTTGCTCTTGTGAAAATGAAAAAACTTGGGGCTAAAGCAACATTTTTAAGGTAATTTTTTTTTCCACTTTCATGGCGCAGTGTTATAAAATGTGCTCACCACAGGTCTGGACACATTTCTTGAGGGGTCTAGTTTAAAAAAGGGGTCACTTGTGGAGGTTTCCACAGGTTAGGCACATGAGGGGTTCTGCAAACACAACATGGCATCTGCTATCTATACCAGAAAATTTTGCTCTCTAAAAATTGAAATAGTGCTCTTTCTATTCCAGCTCTGCCGTGCGCTCAAATAATAGTATTTCACCACATATGGGGTATCAGCGTACTCAGAAGAAATTGCACAACAAGCTGTATGGTTCAATTTTTCCTGTTTGCTTTGTGAAAATGCAAAATTTAGCGTTAGGTTAACTTTTTGTGGAAAAAAGTAAAATTTTTGTTTTTTTCTGTTCACATTGCTTTAGATACCATGAAGCACTTGAAGAGTTAATACAAATCTTGAATGTGATTTTGTGCAATTGAGAGGTGCAGATTTTAGAATCTTTTCACTTTTGGGTATTTTCTGTCACAAAAGCCTCTCAAGGTCCCTTCAACTGTCCTGTGGGCCCTAAAAAAAAGTGTTGTAAATTTTGTTGGAAAAATGAGAAATTGGTGATTGACATTTAACCCTTCTAACTTCCTAACAAAAAAAATGTTTTAAAAATTGTGCCGTGTTAAGTATACATATGATAAATATTATTTATAAACTATTTTTTTTCTGGTTTAAATGCCTAAAAATTCAAAGTTTGAAAAATGACAAAGTTTTTTCAAAATTTCCAATATTTTCATAAATAAATGCAAAAATATTGTCCTAAATTTTTCACTATCATGAAGCACAATATGTCTTGAAAAAAACAATTTTAGAATCATTGGGATATGTTGAACCATTCCAGAGTTTTTACCTCAGAAATTCAGAATTAAAAAATTTGGCCTGGTCAGTAAGATGAAAACAGACTCTGGGTAAGGGTACGGTTCCACTAGCGTATAGATTCCGATGCGAGTGCATCGGAAGTGATATGCTAATGACCCTTTGCTGCGGGTGTCAGTCGAGGATCATGCGACTGTGATACGATTTTGCGATCGCATCACAAGTGCGGAGAAGAGGGAGGGAGCTTTTTCTCCCCATCTCCTCTGCTGCCTGTCTCTGCGTATGTCGGATGAAATGTGAGTGCAGTGCAATGTTTCACAAGCTCCTATACGCTTGTATGGGGGTGCGTGAGTCGTGACTCACTGCGATTCATTCTGCATATTGCTATGGCATGAGTAATCAATCGCAGATGGCCACTGCCCCATAGTTTTGCACTACAGTGAGAGCAGTCTAATGTTTTATTGGATTGCACTAGCCCGGGCAAAACACAAGTGGAACCAAACCCTAAAAGGGTTACTTTTGCTCTTCTCTATCATGGACATGGATGTATTTTCAGATCTGCTAATCTTTTTGGGGCTACTCACAAATGTTACTACCTGGAGACCTGCTCTTAATAGATGTTTGCTAGAAGTGGTGATAATGTACCAAACTGATAGACAGGCATGAGTCACACATCAAAGGCCTGTGAGCAAAATATGGCTCCTGTACCAAGCTTGTAGAGCCCTGTTTTAAAACAATAGGTGGCATAAACCTCAATAGTAAGCTTGTAAAAGTGACACATGACATAACATGTTAGCAGGCTTATCAATAACTTCCCATGTTCTGTTACATTACAGCACACTTTGTCTCTGTGCTGTGAACAGCCCATCCTCTTTGCCACCTTCCTCAACAGTATTACACTGCTTTAGTCCTTTGCCCAGTTCATAAAGGTACTGCTGTTAGTTTCTCACATAGCTGTTTTCTCCTCTGTCATGGGAAGCGTCTTCACCCATAAGCATCAGCACTGGAAAAAGTCGGAATTAAGAAAATAGAAAAGATGAGAAAATAATGTTTTAATTCCTGGTTGTATTTTTTAAAAATATAATAATAATAATAATAATAATAATAGTTTATTTTTATTGCACCAACATATTCCGCAGCACTTCACAATCAGGTGGGAACTTGTACAGACAAAAACAAAACAAAATAACATATAGTTCAGCAGCTATAGTAGGAATTAGGGCCCTGCTCGCAAGCTTACATTTTATGGAGAAATAGGGGGGTACAAAAGGTAAAACATGCTTGTAGTATCTAGTCCAGCCATCATTATAATAAATCGTTATGATAAGTTATTGATTTCATATAAAGTTGAATGATCCGGTCATTAGACAGTAAACTTTTAGGTGCACTTATGTGCTACTGGTTGTATGGAGGATGTGAGGACAGAAATAGGAGGGAAAAAGTCATGAAACCACATGAGCAACACCATGAGGATGCCTTCACAAGGTAATGTCACATCAGTCCTATTCCTATGATTATGGTGTGGGTGTAATAGTGCACAGTAGCTGTATCCTTCGAGACTTTATTCAAGGCACACAAACCGCTCAAAATTACATTGACTTGGTGGTAGAACAAGTGGTAAATTGGTGCAGTCAAACTAAATAGAGTCACAATAGATGTGTTTCAGCCCTAGAATGCTAGGCTACATGTTCCTCATACAACTGTCAGCAGCCTGTATAGCCTTAACATACTAACATAACAAAAAGAGCCTCTGCACTTGTCTCTCTTTGAGCACATCTGGTATATCATTGGTTGGCAATTGCAAAAGGAGCTGCCAGCAGTGAATCTTGCTGATAATCCAATTCAAGTGTATTCAGTGTGGCAGAACAGTCCTCAAACAACCATTAATAACCTCACTGATTGCAGTCAAGCTATGTACATGTATTACTGTATGAGGTTTTAATACTCAAAATTTTGTTTATATTTTCTTATCATTTTGCATATAATTAACATTTCTACCAATCCTGTGATTTCCATAGTTCTACAACTTTTTCTTTTTGCTAGAGTAATTTGAAGGTTGTAGAATGTATAATAGCTGAACATCAACACACATAAAAGTGAAATACTGTAATGATAAATAAAAGGTCTAGAGATGCTGTGGTTACATTTCCAAGTATAATGTTATAAAGTCTATGTTTTCTATTTCTCATTAAAGGTTCTCCTTGTCCTATCAATATCCTATCAATGCAGTAACCACAGGAGTATAATAGGACAGCTGCCTCACAACATACTATTTGTTCTACAAGTAATAAGACGTTCAAGAAAGTGTTATGTGCTGTAAAGTAATTGCTAGAATGGAGAGGTTTTTAAGGAATTTACTGTGGGAGATAAAGGAAAATATGTTATGCTTTAAATGAGGATTCCTTTCCTAATTCTCTGCTTATATAATTAGTGTCTAATAACTACCCAAGATTGTTAAGGATGACCTTTTAAACTCTAATAATAAAGCTATATTCTTTATTTATATGCTTCAAATCCAGAAGCTACTAAATTGAATTTACATTTTCAAATTGCGTAATACATAAAATATGTTAAATACATGTTTTGTATATTTACCGTAATTATTACTTATCCCATTATAATGTACAGTAAGGCCCTATTAAGGGTCCTAATTTAGGAAATATTTGACTTGGATGCACCTCTACACCCAATAAGAGGATCCTCTGGGAGGGATGGAGGAACTCTCTAACAGCCCTGTCAAATCTGAACATGCCAATATTGTATGCCTCTTGCCGTCTATAGCGATACAGAGCCACAAACTCTTTGTTTTCACAGATATTTCTGTCAATACATTTGATGCCATTATCTACATTAAGATTGTGGATTCTAAGGATTACGGTCACTTCAGATTCGTCATGGGGAAACCCAAACTTGCCCCGTTTTCAGAGCACAATATATCCAGGTTAGAGCTTTGTGTTGCAGTATTAGCTGACACATTAGGTGAGTTCAACACATCCAAGATAGATATCAACCTTAAAAAAAACAGGTTCTATACAAACAGCAAAGTAGTCATAGGTTATATTCACAATGAATCTAGGTGGTTCTAAATCTATGTTAACAAAAGAGTGCTACAAATTAGAACATCTTTTCAAAGCAGTGGCATTACGTATCTCCAGACCAGAATTTCCCAGACCATGCTACAAGACTGGTTGATGCAAGCTGGCTTGAAATCAAAACTTGGTACTCTGGAGCAAAGCAGTTATGTAGTGGAGAACGATTCACTGAAACGAATTGGAGGTCACTTGGGTAAAGTGGGCTTTACACGCTACGATATATCTAACGAGATGTCGGCGGGGTCACGTTGTAAGTGACGCACATCCGGGCTCGTTAGTAGAGATGAGCGAACCGGCCGTAGTTCGGCTCGAGTTCGGTTCGTCAAACGGCGGTCTCGTTCGAGTTTGGTTCGGCGAACCACTTGAACCACATAGGAAACAATGGGAGGCAATCACAAACACATAAAAACACCTAGAAAACACCCTCAAAGGTGTCCAATAACACACAGGTGAAAAACAACTCAACACAAACACATGGGAAAGGGGCAAGAACAAATTCTCATGCAAAAACAAAACAGCGTTACAAGGAAAAGAGGATGAGACACAGATATAGGCATGGCATGCCCTTCTAAAATCATGTAAAACACCGCAAGGTTACTCCAAGCGGAGTCTCCCTTTTTTCCAAAAATTGGGCCACACACACACCCACCCCTTCAGTGGCAGCACTTGTGCCCCAGTTGTACACTTCACAGGTAGATTTGCATCAAGCACATTCAAAAATACACCATACTTAACCATCCCCAGGATGACACCGAGGTAGGTAGCTCAGTCTTTCCTGATCCCAGCTCTGTTCATCTTGGCTCCTTTTTAAAAACAATGTAAGCAAGGGTTACACCAAGCGGAGTCTCCCTTTTTTCCAAAAATTGGGCCACACACACCCACCCCTTCAGTGGCAGCACTTGTGCCCCAGTTGTACACTTCACAGGTAGATTTGCATCAAGCACATTCAAAATCCACAAGCATTTACTCTCACCAGGATGACACAGGGGTAGTAAAATCCTTGTGGATCCATGACTTGTTCATTTTGATGAACGTTAGTCTGTCCACATTGTCACTGGACAGACGCATGCGCTTATCTGTCAGCACACACCCAGCAGCACTGAAGACACATTCAGAGACAACGCTGGCAGCTTGACACGACAAAATCTCCAAGGCGTAAGTGGAGAGCTCTGGCCATTTTTCAAGATTTGAAGCCCAACATGAGCAAGGCTCCATTTGCAAAGTCATGGCATCGATGTTCATTTGGATGTACTCCTGTATCATCCTCTCCAGCCGTTGACTATGTGTCAGACTTGTTGTCTCTGGTGGCCTTGCGAAGGATGGTCTAAAAAATTTATGAAAAGATTCAATAAAATTGATGTTACCAGCACCAGATACGGTGCTGCTGGTATGGGTAGACTGTTGAAGATGACGAGACCGTCCCATGTTTGTCAAGTTACAACTGGGAGATTCACTCCCTGCACCACGGTTGTTTGGTGGAAAAGCCGAGCTAAGATCAAGTAACAGCTTTTGCTGATACTCCTGCATACGTGCGTCCCTTTCTATGGCTGGTATGCAAATGAGAAAGCCGCGGAGACACCATCACGTGTTTCTCAACGCTGCCAGGAAACTAGCCAGGTCTTTCACCGGGAAGGAACAACCACGGGAAGGGCAGTTTCCAGTCAAGGAGACCACCTATACCAAACATGGTATCCATCCACAGACAGCCGTTTCGGGGTATTTGCCCCTCATCAGTGTGGAGTAGGAATCTGGCTAGTGGGGGCAATGCCTAGTAAAAGACTACTTAAGCAAGCATTGTTGACCTTAGGGAGATCAAAATATCCACTGCGGAGACCCCATCACGTGTTTCTCAAAGCAGTGATTCTAGAGCAAAGCCCCCTGGGAAGTATGCAAATGAGAAAGCCGCGGAGACACCATCACGTGTTTCTCAACGCTGCTAGGAAACTAGCCAGGTCTTTCACCGGGAAGGAACAACCACGGGAAGGGCAGTTTCCAGTCAAGGAGACCACCTATACCAAACATGGTATCCATCCACAGACAGCCGTTTCGGGGTATTTGCCCCTCATCAGTGTGGAGTAGGAATCTGGCTAGTGGGGGCAATGCCTAGTAAAAGACTACTTAAGCAAGCATTGTTGACCTTAGGGAGATCAACATATCCACTGTGGAGACACCATCACGTGTTTCTCAACGCAGTGATTCTAGAGCAAAGCCCCCTGGGAAGTATGCAAATGAGAAAGCCGCGGAGACACCATCACGTGTTTCTCAACGCTGCCAGGAAACTAGCCAGGTCTTTCACCGGGAAGGAACAACCACGGGAAGGGCAGTTTCCAGTCAAGGAGACCACCTATACCAAACATGGTATCCATCCACAGACAGCCGTTTCGGGGTACTTCCCAGGGGGCTTTGCTCTAGAATCACTGCGTTGAGAAACACGTGATGGTGTCTCTGCAGTGGATATGTTGATCTCCCTAAGGTCAACAATGCTTGCTTAAGTAGTCTTTTACTAGGCATTGCCCCCACTAGCCAGATTCCTACTCCACACTGATGAGGGGCAAATACCCCGAAACGGCTGTCTGGTACCCCATGGTACCATGTCTGCTGCGTTGGTGATGATGAACGTCTGGACCTTGGTGATGTTGTTGTCTCTTGCGCATATGAATCCTCCTGTAGTTCCTCCCCTTCCTGTTGTCCCATCCCCTGACTCCAAATAGTGTTTAGCGTGTGCTCCAGCATGTAAATAACTGGAATTGTCATGCTGATAATAGCATTGTCAGCGCTAAACATATTCGTCGCCATGTCGAAACTGTGCAGAAGGGTGCATAGGTCCTTGATCTGAGACCACTCCATCAGGGTGATCTGCCCCACCTCTGCATCTTGTTGGCCCAGGCTATACGTCATGACGTATTGCACCAGGGTTCGATGGTGCTACAACAGTCGCTGTAACATAAGGAGAGTCGAATTCCAGCGTGTCGGCACATCGCATTTCAGGTGATGAACCGGCAGGCCGAAAGACTTCTGGAGTGATGCAAGTCGCCCAGCTGCGGTGGTTGAACGGCGGAAGTGAGCAGACAGTTTTCGTGACCTGTTCAGAAGGCCATCTAGGCCGGAATAGTGTGTTAAAAAATGCTGGACAACAAGGTTCAACACATGAGCCATACACGGCACGTGTGTCACCTTGCCCAGGCTAAGGGCCGCACCCAGGTTTGCAGCATTGTCGCACACGGCCTTACCAGGCTGCAGGTTGAGTGGAGACAACCATTTATTAAATTCAGTCTCCAGAGCTGCCCACAACTCAGCCGCTGTGTGACTCTTATTTCCAAGACATTTCAAGCTAAAGACCGCCTGATGCCGTTGCGCTCTGCTGCCAGCATAGTAATGAGGGGTGCATGATTCCTTCTGCGCAGTTAGAACACTGGTGGCCTGACCAGGCAGGCTTGGGGTGGAGGTGGAGGACCCAGACGAGGTGGAGGAGGCAGAAGCAGTGGCGGAACTTGGACAGACAGAGGATTGACACTCAAGTCGTGGGGTAAGCAAGACTTATGCAGCAGACCCTTCACCATCTATCACCATAGTTACCCAGTGCCCAGTCAGCGACATGTAACGTCCCTGTCCATGCTTACTAGTCCATGTATCGGTGGTGAAATGCACCCGTTCACACACAGAGTTTCTCAAGGAAGCAGTGATGTTGTGTGCGATATGCTGGTGTAGCGCGGGCACACCTTTCTTAGAGAAGTAGTGGCGACTGGGCATCTGGTACTGGGGCACAGCGACAGACATAAGGTCTGTAAAATCCTGTGTGTCCACCAGGCGGAAAGGCAGCATTTCGGTAGCCAAGAGCTTACAGAGGGATAAAGTCAACCTCTTAGTTTTGTCATGGGTCGCAGGAAATGGCCTTTTATTTGTCCACATCTGAGGCCGAAAACACACATCCGTTAAAACCATGTCCGTGTAAAATGGGCCGTTGTACGGGTCCGTTTTCCGTTTTTTAGGTCAGTTTTTATGGTATGTGTGGCCTGCGTATGTATCCCATATGCTAGCCGTATGTGCATGTGAAATGTCCGTGTGTGCGTGTGAAGCTTAACTGACATGTGTTTGTGTTGTCCGTGTGAAATGTCCGTGTGTGATGCAAAATGTCGTTTACTACATGTCGGCAGACAGCAGACAGTGTAGCGTGATGAGAATGAACTCGGGTGAACTTCACCCGACTTCATTGTCATGTCGCGGCTCTGTCTGTGTGCCGTGTACTGATTAGCGGTCACCTGTGAAGGATTCACCGGTGACCGTTAATCCCCCGAGTGACTGAAGAGTCCCCACCCTCTCATACTCACCGATCACCAGCGCAGCACGGCGTTCACACTGCTCCGGCGGCTTTTTCTAATTTGAAAAAGCCGGCCGCTCATTAATCAATCTCGTATTCCCTGCTTTCCCCGCCCACCAGCGCCTATGATTGGTTGCAGTGACACTCACCCCCACGCTGAGTGACAGGTGTCTCACTGCACCCAATCACAGCGGCCGGTGGGCGTGTCACTATGGAGTAAAGAAATAAAGAAATAAATCATTAAAAAAATGGCGTGCGGTCCCCCCCAAATTTAATACCAGCCAGATAAACCCATATAGCTGAAGGCTGGTATTCTCAGGATGGGGAGCTCCACGTTATGGAGAGCCCCCCAGCCTAACAATATCAGTCAGCAGCCGCCTAGAATTGCCGCATACATTATATGCGACAGTTCTGGGACTGTACCCGGCTCTTCCCGATTTGCCCTGGTGCGTTGGCAAATCAGGGTAATCGGGAGTTATTGGCAGCCCATAGCTGCCACTAAATCCTAGATTAATCATCTCAGACGTCTCCCCTAGATACCTTCCATGATTGATCTGTAAATTACAGTAAATAAACACACACAACTGAAAAATCCTTTATTAGAAATAACATACACAAACACATTCCCTGGTTCACCAATTTAATCAGCCCCAAAAAGCCCTCCATGTCCGGCGTACTCCAGGATGGTCCAGCGTCGCTTCCAGCTCTGCTGCATGAAGGTGACTGGAGCAGCAGAAGAAACCGCCGCTCCTGTCACCTCCACGCAGCAAATGAAGAGAGCCGCATGATCAGCTGTGCTGTCACTGAGGTTACCTGGATCCAGCGGTGGATGCAGCGGTGGCCGCGGGTAACCTCAGTGACAGCTCAGCTGATCCCCCTACTCACTGCCGCTCTGGTCAGCTCCACACAGCAACTGAGGTGAGTAGCGTGATCAGCTGAGCTGTCACTGAGGTTACCCGCGGCCACCGCTGCATCCACCGCTGGATCCAGGTAATCTCAGTGACAACACAGCACAATGCCTAGCGGAGCACACCATCCACCGCCTGCCCCTTCTAGTGCATCTGCGTGCTCTTCATCTTCTAGGACTGTGGGGACAGCTGTCACACCTGGTTTTCCACGCACAACTTCCACCACTGTAACCGCAACAGGCAGTTTGCTTGGTAAGTCATCAGTTGGTTTGGAAGGGGAAACAAGTGCGTGTGTACAGCTCTCTCAGACATCGATAGCACCAACGTTGGATGAAGGCAACATCATGTCTACGCCTGCACTTTCCTCACAAAGCTGCATTTTCCAAGGACACCCTACTCAACACCTTCTACACACAACAGCCAGATCTCTGTCCCTCAGGCCTGAAACACACATCCGTGAAACACGTGCATGTTTGGTCCGTTTCATGTATATACCGGAGACACGGCCAAACGTGCACCAATGTTATTTAATGTTAGAGGACACGTGCGTTTTTCATTAAGGTCCGTGGATCCGTGTGCGTGCTACGTTTGTGCCTCCGTTTTGCACGGAAGCATGTCCGTTTTCAGCATGCAACACGCAGCACGGACCCAATGAAAGTCAATGGGTCTGTGCGCACGTCCGAGTGACACGGACGCATCTCTGTTTGCTCCCTGTACGTTTTGTGCTTTATTCATGTGATGTCGGTCTTTTTTCTTTTTCTGTTTCGTTCTCTCCCTCAGTCTGTCGGTCGGTCGGTCTCTCTGTCTTATCTGTCCCTCTCGCTGTCTGTCGGTCAGTTCCCCCCTCTCTCATACTTACCATTTCCCGATCTCCGGCGCGGCGCTGCATGGCTGTTCTCTAAACTTCGGCGGCTTATCCTCTTTTGAAAAAGCCGGCCGCTCATTAATCAATCTCGTATTCCCGGCTTTCCCCGCCCACTGGCGCCTATGTTTGGCACCTGATTTTTAGCCACTAAACATGCTGGGGTTGCTTGCCAATCACAGTAATGTCTTATCCACCTTTAAAAATCTTGAAAAATATATTATTACTGGTTATGTGCCCTAGATTCTGTGTTGGGGCGTTGATCAAGGGAACTAGCCTAATTGCCGAATGTGGAGCCGGGAAGGAATTTTTTTCCCTAATGTGGGGCTTACTGTTTATTGCATGGATTTTCTTTGCCTTCCTCTAAATCATCATGTTGGGTTAGGTCATGGTTGAAGTGGATGGACTTGGGTCTACCTTCAACCTTAAATATTGTAAAACCATAAAACCTTTCACCCAGTAGAGGAGGACTCAGATGCTGAAATCCACTCTCAGTTGTCTACACTTTATACAGCAACCTCTAAAATTCAACTTGGATTCCACAGATTCAACAACTTCTCAAGTTTGAAGTCACTCATTCAAGCTTTCTCATGCTTGACGAACATAGCTCACTTGTTTAAGGACACCAGAACTTGTGACATAGTCCTAAATCAAATAAAGAGCTAATATTAGTTAACCACTTATTTGTTAAATTACAGTTCCTGCTTACTGATACAAAAGATCAATAAGAGCATCTGGTGGCCTCAAAGTGCCAAGATAAGCTTCACTTATAAATATGATACTCTCATCCACTACAAGCCAAATTAATTTTAAAAAATGTGGGAATTACCTTAAGAGGCTTTACACACAACAACATCGCTAACGAGATGTCATTGAGGTCATGGAATTCGTGACACACATCCGGCCTCATTAGCGACGTCGTTACGTGTGAAACGCACGAACGACCGTTAACGATCAAAATTACTTACTTAATCATTGACACGTCGTTTTAATTTCAAATATCGTTGCTGTTACAGGACGCAGGTTGTTCATCGTTCCTGCGGCAGCATACATCACTATGTGTGATCCCGCAGGAATGAGGAACAACCTCGTACCTGCGGCCGCTGGCAATGAAGAAGGGAGGAGGTGGGCGGGATGTTACGGCCACTCATCTCCACCCCTCCGCTTCTATTGGGCAGCCGCTTAGTGACGCCGCATGAACCGCCCCCTTAGAAAGGAGGCGGTTCGCCGGCCACAGCAATGTTGCTAGGCAGGTAAGTACAGTACAGACCAAAAGTTTGGACACACCTTCTCATCTCTAGAACAACTGTCAAGAGGAGACTTTGTGCAGCAGGCCTTCATGGTAAAATAGCTGCTAGGAAACCCCTGCTAAGGACAGGCAACAAGAAGAAGAGACTTGTTTGGGCTAAAGAACACAAAGAATGAACATTAGACCAGTGGAAATCTGTGCTTTGGTCTGATGAGTCCAAATTTGAGATCTTTGGATCCAACTACCGTGTCTTTGTAGAAAAGGTGAACGGATGGCCTCTACATGGATGGTTCCCACCGTGAAGCATGGAGGAGGAGGTGTGATGGTGTGCGGGTGCTTTACTGGTGACACTGTTGGGGATTTATTCATAATTGAAGGCATACTGAACCAGCATGGCTACCACAGCATCTTGCAGCGGCATGCCATTTCATCCGGTTTGCATTTAGTTGGACCATCATTTATTTTTCAACAGGACAATGACCCCAAACACACCTCCAGGCTGTGTAAGGGCTATTTGACTAAGAAGGAGAGTGATGGGTTGCTACGCCAGATGACTTGGCCTCCACAGTCACCAGACCTGGACCCAATCGAGATGGTTTGGGGTGAGCTGGACCACAGAGTTAAGGCAAAAGGGCAAACAAGTGCTAAGCATCTCTGGGAACTCCTTCAAGACTGTTGGAAAACCATTTCCGGTGACTACCTCTTGAAGCTCATCAAGAGAATGCCAAGAGTGTGCAAAGTAGTAATGAAAGCAAAAAGTGGCTACTTTGAAGAACTTAGAATATAAGACATATTTTCAGTTGTTTCACACTTTTTTAAGTATTTCATTCCACATGTTTTAATTCATAGTTTTTATGTCTTCAATGTGAATCTATAATTTTCAGAGTCCTGAAAATAAAGAAAACTCTTTGAAGGTGTGTGAAAACTTTTAGTCTGTACTGTACGTGTGATGGGTGTTAGCGTTGTTGTGCTCCATGGGCAGCGACTTGGCAGTGACGCACAACCGACGGGGGTGGGTGCTCCGTGTAAAGCATCCTTTACTCCCATGAAACATGTCTAATTTCCTATTGCAACCTTCTAACAGAAACTTTAGTGGCATCTTGTTAGGTTTCGGTTCACACCACTAATTTCTTCACATCTACGAAAAACAGTCTAATTATTCTGATCAGACATTAATCAGGGTTTGATAGGCATCCCTTTTTCTTGGATGTGGAGAAAAAAAATTCAAATGTCTCAACCTTCTCAATTCTGTCAGTAGATGAAAATCGAACCGCACTCAGATGTTATCTGAGTGTGATCTGATAGACTTGCGTTGATGATTTTGATTTAACACTTGTAATAAAAGCGGACATGTCTCCGATTTTCTCTCTTGGGCCACTTGGTTCAAGGAAAAAATAGGACATGTGCACAGTCTCATATAATATCATAGGTCAAAGTACTATTCGTGAAAACCTTTTGGGCTAAGACCGCACTTTGCGAACTCCTCGTTGCAGTTCTAAACGCACATTTTGGGCTTAATTAATTTGACCAAAGGTGCCTTTTTCAGAAATTTAGCGCTGAAAACGCATGCGTATTTACTGCGTTTAAGATGCATTTTCAGCGCTTTTTACATGCTTTTTCCCTTGCGTTTTGACAGATGTGTTTTGAACATCAAGATACTAAATAAAGATTAAATAGTCAAACAGACTGAAAAAATAGAAAATAATAAGAAACAGATATAATTTTTAAATTAACAATGAAATTTGTTACATTTATTGAAAATATAGCGGCTTAATAAAATTTATTGCAAAAATATCAATAAAATCATACTTTTCTCTAATTTAATTGTCGGACTATGTGTGTGTGTAAAGGGACATATTATTCCATTATTTTAATGTGTGAAAAGCATGCGTTTTTGAAGTAAGAAACGCAGTGTTTCTGCACTTAAAAAGCATGTAAAATGCTGGAATTTAGATGTTTTCTGCTTTTTGACACTTCTCATTGACTTTAATGTTAGCAAAACGCTGCAGAAATGGCAAAAAAAATTGACATGCTGCTTCTTTGAACGCATGTTTTTTGCCACAAAATATGCAAATTAAACGCAGCGTTTAGAAACGCAAAGTGCGGTCTGGAAATCAACATTTACCATTGACTTTGCTGGAAAATGAAAATGCATGCCTTATGGCATGAAAAAGGTGCAGTTCAAAACGGACCTAAAAAGCAGCTGAAACGCAGGTGGAAACGTAAAGTGCGGTCTTAGCCTTATAGCCAGCTGAGGACCCAATTATGCTGTAGACTAGCCAGACGGGGGTTCCACAGGGGATTCTTCATGACCACTGCCCTAGATTGACAGTTTTTTTGCCTATGTGGGCATATAGGTAGAGCGCTATCAGTCACTTGCAGCAGGCAGGAAGAAGCCGCCATACACCTGACAATCCAACTAGTCTACAGCACATGTATGACAAAGCCAGAAATGATGTTTTTATCTGAAAAGTCAAAAATACATGGCTGGGATAAAATTGGCAGTGGCTGATACATGCGGCAGTTTGGTCAGCCTGCATCAGTTTCCCTCTAACGAGAGTGCAACTTTAAATTAATACATTTAAACATAGATTTATGGGGTAATAAATGCCTCTGCTTGTTCTAAATTTTTTAATTTCTGAGTGATGGTGTTACTTCTTTCACTTGTAAAGAAAATGTCATATTGAGGAGTACTTTTTAATGAGATTAATGTAAAAAATGTAGAAACAAAAACAAACAAGAAAAAAATGACTTTCTTGGAAATCTTCAGTATATGTTCATTTTTCTTTGATAAAGAACATTGGTATCTTTATGAGATTTTTTTAAGTAATGCATTCATTTCATGCTTTAATAAGGTTTGTAGAAGTTTATAATACAATGCTGCCTACATCAGTAAAGTTAATGAACAGCTCTTTTTAAAAGCAAAGTATCCTTCATCTTTATATAGGTATATTACATACAAAGCAGCTGCATTATTCATTCTCTTATTATTCCATTCTAACGCTATAACTTTACACTTGAGCTAATATTTTACTTTATGTAAGGCAATGCTCAGTTGTTAGTCTTTTTTATTGATTACTGTGTGAATTTTTGTCTTACAGATTGCTTATGAAGAATAATTTTTCTGCTTTTATAGACAATACAGCTAGGCATTTCCTATAAATAATCTAATATTAGACATGTAAACCTATTGGGAATTTATTTAGCAGTTGAAGGAATAGAAGAAGTAAAGTGATGACTACCGGAGAACACATGCAAAGTTTTGATATATGCTCTTTTTACTGCCAACCAAGCTGACTTTTAGTAAAATTGCACATCACCACCATAAGTATTCTCAAATGTGTTAGTATTGGGTTCAAGATGAATGATATCCAACAAGTATGGCACAGGTCAAATATGTCTCCTGTAGAAATCATAAACTAAAAATTGAAAGGATATTAAGTTCTTTTATGTGTAAACTACAAAGATGTTCTACCTAGGTAACAGATAAAAGTTCAGCATCCTGATGTGAGAAAGTATGAGCTGACAATCCCACTGCAGTCAGTGATTGACTTTTTAGGTCAAGTATCAAGACAACACATTATCGCAACAGCAGGATATTAAGGTTATTTAAAAGCAAGATATGAGGCTGGAAAACTTTAAAAGTTTTGGTTTGGAGCAAATTATTCCTTGGAAAGTGATCAATAAATATTCATTTACTTTGTTCAGTCTTGTAATTACATTTCTAATCAATGATGTCATACAGTGATTAAAGCACCACTCCAACAGTTCTCCATTCAGGGCTAGAGTGGTGCTTTAAACCCAACTCCCCTGCCCCAGGTCTTATTTTTACCCTCGGGTGTTTTCACTTTTTTTGGTCATGGCTCCAGTCCCACGGCTTTATCTTGTGAGTGTAACTTCTGACTGGTGTCATCAGGGAGCAGACGATGCAGTCGTTGCCACGACCTCTACCCTTTCCCTTAAACAAGGCATCATCTGAGACACTTATTCTAGGGGCTGACCTTGTCCTTATATGTTGTGCGCTGTGAAATATGCACAATGACAGTGCGCTCTCAGTTGTCAGCTGAGATCAGCAGTAATGAGCAACAGAGCCTAGTGCACTGTCAGTGCACAGTGTCAGAAAACCTTAGCTACACAGACCAGAGTACTCACTTGTAGAAGTTGCTCTAGTGTCTGAAAGCTGAGTAATTTGGCAAAAAAGTGAAGGAAAATCCAACATCCGCATCTGACATTAAAACATGGTTTTATTGAAAAAATTAAAAACTAGAAGAAAAACCATGACAAAATTCCAAGTAGTCTATTTGGAATGCTGTCATGGTTTTTTCTAGTTTTTAATTTTTTCAATAAAGCCATGTTTTTATTTTATATGTGGATGCTGGATTTTCCTTCACTTTTTTCTCAAGTTCTACCTGACAGGTATCCAGGCCCATACCCTCATTCAACAGTCTAGTCAGCTGTTCACATCTTCATGAGTAATTTGACACTGCTCATTTACAATGTGCTGAACTCTGTTGCTGGCTCATTACTGCTGATGTGAACAGGCAACCGAGAGTGCACTGTCATTGTGCCCATTGCAGAGTGAGCCGCTTAAACAAGCATCACTGATGATGCTTCTTTTCAGAATGGAGACATAGGCTGTGGCAGTGAAATGTGGAAATCACTTTATTTTTCTGGTAACATATGAAAGACCTGATTGAGGACTGATTTTTATGTTTTGAGTTGAATTTTATTAGTACCGTTTTTTAAAACTTAAGATTTTAGATAACTTTTAAAGCTTGGTTCACATTTTTCCTGAGATCTTTGCTGATCACTTTCTTTGTGGTTTCCCTCTCAGGCTGGAATCACACTTGCGAGTGTAAAATCAGTCCGATTCTCATGTCAGAAAGTCAGACGCTTTCTTTTCACATTTCATCAGTGTGCTGTCAGTATGCTGTCAGTGTGCAATCAGTTTTTACCCTCAGCAGCTGCTACTCATGTACTGTTATGTACAGGAGCATTTACAGTGTTTTCTGCTACTTGCTAGAAATCTATTAAGAAAAACGGATGTCACTAGGATGGTGTATGTGCCGTTCGTGTGACATCTGTTTTTTTTCACGCACCCATAGACTTGCATTGAAGAGACTCGCGCAAGAAACTTTCCAAAACGCAGCATGTGCGATTTTTTTCTCAGTCCGATTTGGAGTGAGTAAAAAATAGCAGATGGCAGCTGCCTCATTGATTAACATATGTCCGAGTGCAATGCAAGATTTTCTCGCATAGCACTCATGCGAGTTAATCGCAAGTGTGACTCCAGCCTTAATCTGTGAAACAAAGGATTCAGATGCAACCCCAATGGACCCATTTACTATCATGAGTTATTCGGGGGTCTGTTTGGCCTTTGTTATGTGGTGTCTTTGTTTTCAGAGCATACCTGTGATTGACCTTGTTTTTATTCATATCAAAATAAAAGGACATTGCTAGATCATAATCCACATAAACTATATTGTGACTCCATTTGTCTCATTGGACTGTCTAGGGTTTTGACTGAATCATGTTTTGCAGAGATCTAGATAGAATCCCTGGTGCGAATGCCCTGAATAGACCGCAGAATAAATGTGAACAGAGCCTTATTGCAATCTTTGTAAGCATAAAGAACAAAACAACAGCAGTTCAAGAATTGCATTTATTTATTTTTTCACTGTTCCACCATGTGATATTTGTATTAAAATGGCTTTATTATTCTGTTCATCAGGAATACAGCAATGCAACATTTAAGTTCGATTTTTATGTTTTGCTAGTTTTACACACTAAAAATTGTATTTTTAAAAATAAACATTTTGTTGCATCACCATATTTTGAGAGCTGTAATATTTTGATTTTTCAGGGTGATTTGCAATCTTGTTTTATGTGGGATGAGTTGAAGTTTATATTGGACAAGACCTACCTTTTTTTATCCCTTTTCATTACAATTTTTGGGAAACAAAATAAAAAAGAAATAATCCAGCAATTGTGTTTATTTTTTACCAATAGGTCCCCACTCTCATTGCACCTTAGTACATAACAATGCCAGAAGCATTAGTTCACGCATTTAGGCAAAGAAGCACATATTCGTTGCATGGCACATGTTGATCGTACAACATTTGATAAAACAAATATATTTTCATAAACAGCAGATTGTGAGAGTACGCTAAGAGTTATTACATGGTGACAACATCCTTCAGAGTGTGCTGTACACAGTGGTATTGTAGTGGCCCGGTCCAGATTGTGTCTGTTTCTTTAAGTGCATTTACTTATATGTAATATTATGCTATATGTTATAAGTAAAGCATTTTTTATTTGTTGTGTTCTAGCACCATCTACTGGTGAAAACTGTAAGAATCTGAAGCGTGCATTGGGTGTTTTCCTATAGGCCAGTTCTTGGTCACATGGCTCAATAGGTGGAGCTATTCTCCAGCCTCTGTCTGGAAAGAACTGGAATGTTCTGGTTCTGGCTGAGTCTCCTCTGAGGGAAGACATTATGTGGAGTTTCTCTTCACCACAAGACTCCTGCTAGGCCCGAGGCCTAGAATTTCACCATTTACTGATTTTTACAGCCAATAAACTGAAGTCTTCCTATCCTGAATCCTCACTGACCAGATATACATCTCTTCAGACAGTAGGGCATACTGAGTATATACCAGACCCTACTGCACGCAGATTGGGGAAGTTTGAGGGTCTCCCACCCCACTGCACTATTAGTGGCTTGCATGCCATTGTCCACGCACCAGCCGTCCGGTCCCCGTAGCGCGCTGGGCAACTTTCTACATTTGCTTACAAGTGCTGCATGTGTCTTAACTAGCAGTGAAATCAACCCCAGGACTCCAGGTCTGTACAATCTTATTACTGTATCATATCTACCCTCTAAGCTCAAGAGACTCTGAACCTGCTAAAAGCATACCAGAATTAAATCTGAAACAAATCGTGCTCTTAAAAGCTCCAGAACCCTAATTGCACTTCAACATTCAACTCCAAGCTGTATTTGCCGTGGCCTACCCACAAAAGACTTAAACATACAGTATATTCCGTGTTGTTTTCCTTTGTTCCCACTGTATTAAAGCAACTGTTATCCCTAAGACCGTGTCTGTGGACTGTCCATCAGCTGTGGATACTGTGTGGGGGTGGATAGCAGGGAACATCAGGGCCTGGTAGACCACCCAGGGAACACGGCCCCTGCAACCTCGTGCCAGAACAGCAACTGACATATAGAACATTTGAGGTCCTCTGTCCCTGGGCCCTTACAGTATGACTAACACCTGCCTGATTTGCAACATGATGAAATTTAATACTGTACAAGTTGCAGTGTCTGTACAAGAAACAAAAAGGGAGGAGATGACTTTGTCTAATAATATCATGCAACAGAGAAACTGAAGCTTGAGGATCCCTGATATTGTCGATATTGTCATGAGATGCACATGACATATTTTGCTTCATTAGGCCATGTGCACGCTAGAAATTAACTTTTTCTCAAGGAAAATCCAGACCCTTTGAAAGAATCCCGCACCCGCGGTAAAAAAAGCACCAAAACCGCAACGATATCCGCATCTGATTTTGCCGCGGTTTGGTGTGGTTTTGCCATGAATTTGACGCAGATTTGCTGCGGTTTTTCCGCAGGTTGGTCCCTGCGGATTTTTATCATTATGTATGGCAAAAACCGCAGGTACCTACGAAAAAGAAGTGACATGCACATTAATTCTGCAGCGGAAATTCCGCGGGTAAATACGCAGGTATAAAAAATGCAGTGTGCACACAGCATTTGTTTATACCCATAAGTTTTGCTGGGGAAAGACTGCAGAAATGTTATACACATTTTCTGCACCAAATCCGCGGCAAATCCACGGTAAAATCCGCATAACCTTAGACTCATCGAAGAGGCTGTAAAATTTGTAAGTAGGAAACTGTGGCATCAGCCATATTATTCCTCTCTTAATTACATTAGAAAAATGTTGATAAGGATGCAACAAGCATCAAGGAAGAATTACAACTTCCAAAACTATCCCGACAGCATAGTTTTTGTTGGAGTTAAAAGGTTCTTTCCATTGCTTTTCTTGAGCTGTAGTGTAAGGACCTTCCTCTGCTGTTTAATTCCACAATGTTCATTGCATATATAATATTATCCTGTTTTTGTGATTGTTATGATTTGTTTGAATTTCCCCAATTGGACACTGTGCAAAATTAGATTTCTATGCAGGGCTGAGCATGAAAAACAAACAAAAAAAAAAATCAAAACATTTTCATTGGCTAACATGAAAACAATTGTCTTTACTATGGTCCTTATTTTTGGTAAAAATTAGTATTCTGCTCCAAAGCAGAAAATTTATACCCAATATTATTAAAATAGATACTTTATTAAATTTCTAAAAAATATATTATTACCAATAGAACCACACCATACAAATTATTATATAGACAGGCAATATCACCATAACCAGCTGTCCAAGGAAAAAAATCCTGAACAGGCAAATGCTACAAATACTTGCTTACCTATGTATATCATAAAGGGTCATCTATACTGAAACAGATGTCCCTAGGCAAGGATTATTACCACCTATAATAATTCTCTATTACTCTTATATTCCTGCCCACCAAACCTTGATGATAAATTATAGGGAAGGAAAAGAGAAAAAGAAGCAATAGAGAAGAAAGGGAATTAGAGGATAAGATGGCATCCTATGAACCCTTCATTAAATGTACAGGTATAGCAAAAAATATACAGGAAACAAACATATGTAAACAACAATTTCCTTCTTTCTCATCATATCAAAAATATAAGTTTGTTAGTCCATACATAATTTGTCCATTGACATAGTAGGAGTCCATTAGATTCAAATACATGAATATTAGTAGTGTCAAAATCAACGGCATACAATGTTAGTTGCTCAGAAACAGATGGACTCCATATTATTTCATGGTTGTTTGGAATCCTCCATGTCTTCCATCATTCATGCACAGATTTAATAATGTTAGAGTACACAGCATTCAATTTTAGCTGCCCTTAAACTAACCGATACAATGTGGAAACTGTGCCAAATAAACCTTTTATCTTCCGTCTCAACGCAAATCCCCCCTGTTTGTTTAAACACAGGGGTTTAAATGACACAATCCATGGGTCAGCAATAATTCTGTATTACACACATGGATCCTGATAGATTTATATTCCAAGCTCCCAATGCCTGATGGATAGATGTCCCAATGCCCAGGTCTTGCTTCATAGTTCCCCCTTCTCTATTACCGGGCCAGCCATGTGGCCATGCTTATTCAGACAGAGAAATTCTGTGTGCATTGACTGGGTAAATTGATTTTCGGGGGTTTCCACTGGTATGAATTCACTAGTCATGACAATGTTCAAAGTCAGGTGCAAAAGGCAAAAATAAATCCTCATATTAGCAAAAAATAATGTTGACTTCTTGACTAGTTTGAATTACCTGGTGAGCCCATGTGCAGATTTATTTTTGTACATGACTGGGAACATACTATTGTATTGCTATTTTTCATTAGTAATACACCTACCTTAGTTGGAGGTGGTGAAATAAAAAAGGAATCACACCATGACTTTATATTTCTCAATATCTGGATGCTATAGAACACATAGAAAGCAAAGGTTTAAAGGACAAAATAGTAGCACAAGAGTGCATGATCATCCACAAGTCCTGACTTTTGGGTACATCGTTTATAAAATGGAGCATCAAGCCAGGTTTAGTGTGGGACACAGGCCTAGACGGGTGAATTCTTAGCTAGCCCCTGTATAGGAGATTTAAGTCATTTTTCTGGACTTACAGGCAGGTCTGGATTGGCAGTCTGCTAAACCGGACAAATGCCCGATGGGCCCCATGTCAAACTGCAAAGTGGAACGCTGCCCTATTAACCCTCCTCTTGGCCTGTAAACTATGCAAGCCATGGGCCGCATGCTGTTGCAATGTGTGCTGAAGCAGGAACGATGAACAACATTGTACCTGCAGCAGCAACGATATTACGGAAATGAACGACATGTCAACGAGCAACGATTTTTTACGTTTTTGTGCTCGTTGATCGTCGCTCAGTGGTGTTACACGCTGCGATGTCGCTAACGGCACCAGATGTGTGTCACTAATGACGTGACCCCGACGATATATCGTTAGCGATGTCGCAGCGTGTAAAGCACCCTTATGTCCATGATTTCACTGCAACCACAGATCAGCCAAAGATTTATCTCTGTGTGTGACTGGGCCTTTAATGACAATGCACAGAATGAATGCCAGGCCAGCATGTGATCCGCTAGGAAAAGGTTTTCCAGCACAATGTCCGAGTAAAATTAAAATCTAATTTATTTAATTTCTTAAAAACCATCAGCATATGGAAAAAAGGGGGTTCAATGTCCAATTACACATATTTTTAGCATATACCGTGTGCAGAATTATTAGGCAAGTTGTATTTTAGAGGATTTTTTTATTATTGATCAACAACTATGTTCTCAGTCAACCCAAAAGACTCATAAATATCAAAGCTAAATATTTTTGGAATTTCGAGTGGTTTTTTTTTTAGATTTGGCTATCTTAGGAGGATATCTGTTTGTGCAGGTAACTATTACTGTGCATAAATAATAGGCAACTTAAAAAAAACAAATATATTTCCATCTTACTTGTTTATTTTCAGCAGGTAAACCAATATAACCGCACAAAATTTGGAAATAAACATGTCTGACATGCAAAAACAAAACCCCAAAAAATTAGTGACCAACATAGCCACCTTACTTTATGATGACACTCAACAGCCTACCATCCATAGATTCTGTCAGTTGCTTGATCTGTTTGCGATCAACATTGCGTGCAGCAGCCACCACAGCCTCCCAGACACTGTTCTGAAAGATGTACTGTTTTCCCTCCCTGTAGATCTTACATTTTATGAGGGACCACAGGTTCTCTATGGAGTTTTGATCAGATCAGGTGAACAAGGGGGCCATGTCATTATTTTTTCATCTTTTAGACCTATACTGGCCAGCCACGTTGTGGAGTAGTTGGATGAATGTGATGGAGCATTGTCCTGCATGAAAATCAAGTTTTTCTTGAACGATACTGACTTCTTACTGTACCACTGCTTGAAGAAGTTGTCTTTCAGAAACTGGCAGTAGGTCTGGGAGATTAGCTTCACTCCATCCTCAACCTGAAAAGGTCCCACAAGTTCATCTTTGATGATACCAGCCCATACCAGTACCCTACCTCCACCTTGCTGGTGTCTGAGTCGGAGTTGAGCTCTCTGCCCTTCACTAATCCAGCTTCTGGCCCATCAAGAGTCAGTCTCATTCCATCAGTCCATAAAACCTTTGAAAAATCAGTCTTAAGATATTTCTTGGCCCAGTCTTGACGTTTTATCTTATGTTTCTTGTTCAAAGGTGGTCGTTTTTCAGCCTTCCTTACCTTGGCAATGTCCCCTGGTATGACACACCCTGTGCTTTTTGATACTCCAGTAATGTTGCAGCTCTGAAATATGGTCAAACTGGTGGCAAATGGTATCTTGGCAGCTTCATGCTTAATTTTCCTCAATTCATGGGCAGTTATTTTGCGCCTTTTTTGCCCAACATGTTTCTTGCGACTCTGTTGGCTATTTGCCATGAAATGCTTGATTGTTCGGTGATCACGTTTGAAAATTTGGCAGTTTCAAGACTGCTGCATCTCTCTGCAAGACATCTCACAATTTTTGACTTTTCAGAGCCCGTGAAATCTCTCTTGTGACCCATTTTGCCAAAGGAAAGGAAGTTGCCTAACAATTAAACACACCTTATATAGGGTGTTGATGTCATTACACCACACCCCTCCTCATTACAGAGAGGCACATCACCCTATACAGCTTGAAGTAGGACAACATGTATAACAAGTATCATGTGATCAAAATATTAATTTGCCTAATAATTCTGCACACAGTGTATATACACCCTGCACTGTACTACGTGTTCTGTCCTATATACTGAATGTCATAATTCAGTATCTGTATCATACTATATATACACTGCAATGTACCACTTCTCTTCTCCAGTATACCAGTATACTGTGTGTAGTTCAAAGTACCACTGGAGCCCCATGATCCCGGGAAACGTAGCTTTGAAGTAAACCATGTAAATGGAGCAGCAATTGATCATGTGCACTTCCGGATCTTACACATGTGGATCTTCAAATAACTCCTTTCAAATAGGTACATTGCTATTGTTGGATCCTGAAGAAGGAGCATGCTAGCTCCGAAACACATAGAACTAAAACAATAAAATCTGCAGATTATATCATTTGCTCTCCTGAATCCTTCCGGCAATGCGGCATGACAACCTATTTCTTCCCTTCCACTGATTGATATTTTACCTTGTGGGTCTGCAGCAGCTGTTTTTTATGCTAAAAAACTTTTAGGAGTTCTAACTTGCACAACTCAACCAGGTAAGTGTTTTCTTGCACCACTTTATACTGGTTCCTACCAGGATAAGACACCAATTTTGCACCTTTTGTCTTTTCAGCCTCATTGTTCCAAATAACTCCTTTAAGAGAGTGTTGAAGAGCATGTCAAATAAAAACACAATTCACTTATTCCAGGGTGGTGGGTATTATGGTATGTGGACTGATAGGGTTTGTGTACCAAGGGCTGCTTTTATGTCCCAGTCTGGACAAGCTTACAGGCCACAACAGAACAATCTGCCTGGTTTCAAAACACTGTGATGATATTTATTGGAAAAAATGTTTATTTCAAAAGCATGAAAAGTCTTTCAATGTGGTGTGTTATTAACAGGCCTTTGGTGACTACTGAATTTGACTATCATCAGTCTACAGTGTGTCCACCCATATCCTATCCACCACCATTAACTTGAGAATGGCTGCAGCTATCGGCATAGAAGTGGTGTCTAGGTATAGTAAAGTAGCCATGTGCTACACAATGAAACCACCTATAGCGCCACCTGGTGGAAAACAACGGAGTTAGTATTTTTATCTCGAAAACGGAACGAGATAGAGAACAAAAAGTGAATTACAAAGTTGTAGGGCATCATCAATTCAATACGAATTGACACCTTGCATACAGAAATGCTATGATTGGAATATGTAACAGTCACAAGGCTGCAGGCATGAAGCGATACCTCATGGAGACCTTCTTACAAGTCATTGGGTGTGGTGGCTGCGTGGAGTGGCCTCCACGCTCACCTGACCTGACCCCATTGGACTTCTTTCTGTGAGGTCACATCAAACAGCCAGTGTATGCGACCCTCCACCAACATTGCAGGACCTATGACGACGTATTACAGATGTTTGTGCAAATGTGTCACCTACCATATTGCACAATGTGCAGCAAGATACAGTGTGCTGTCCAGAGTCCAGATGTGCATTGCAGCTGACGGGGGCCACTTTGAGCATCAAAGTTATATGAGCGCCATATGCGTGACCAGCATTCAATGTTTGTGGGGGGTCATGGGTTTCATATCATTGCATATCTGTATGCAAGGTGTCTATTCGTATTGAATTGATGATGCCCTACAATTTTTTAATTCACTTGTTTTCTCTATCTCTTTCCGTTTTCGAGATAAAAATACTAACTTTGTTGTTTTTCACCAGGTGGTGCTAAAGGTGGTTTCATTGCATAGCGCATGGCTACTTTACTATACCTAGACACCCTTTCTATGCCTACAGCTGCTGCCGTTCTCATGTTAATGGCGGTGACAGGATATGGGTGGACATACTGTATATGTTAGGGTCACTTTGGTATATAGCTGCTGCCGTTCTCATGTTAATGGCGGTGGACAGGATATGGGTGGACACACTGTATATGTTAAGGTCACTTTGGTATATAGCTGTGTTTTGCACTAAAATACTTACACAGTGTTTCGATACAGACCTCAGACAAACTTCAGTGTTACACATCCTTTTAGTGCAATTGAAGGTTTCATAGAATCTGCAATTTGCTGATTTTTTTCTTTTTGTTTGTTTTTATCTCTGTGACGCTTGTGAATTATAAATTCAAAAGATTTGCTGAACTCTATCAGTAAAGGAATTTTTTTTAATACTAAAGACTGCATTTTTATAAATGGATTCGTATTTCATTTGAAGTATAACACCAGATTAAAAGGGCACCAGATATCGGTACATGCAAGCTTCAGGAAAACTTAATGTCCTTTGATGTGCAGTCTTTATAACTTTAACTAGGTCCTTTTTTTTTTTTTTAGAGATGCATTAAAATATATACATTCTTTAATCATGCCATTTTAAAGACTGTAATAATCTGTAGCCATATTTTATGCAGCAATGATTTTATGTAGACTAATTGCAGATTGTTAAGTAATTCAAGTAGATTTTTTTCTTGCTTTTTCTAGAACATACAAAAGTTTCTAAACTTCACAAGTCTAACTTTTAATTAATATTTTAGTCTTTATTATGGAATAAAGTTAACAAATTGAGAATACTTAAGATTCCCAAGATAAAAGTGATCTTAAATATGGTCCTGCTCTGTTATTCGTGCTCTATTTTACTTAACGAGCCAATTTATTTCTACACGCCTACAATAACTGCTTCTCTTCCAGCTTGGTCATCTCTTTCATTAAGTGAGAGCTTTATATTTTGAATTACTGCTCAATTTGCCTTTATAGCTTGTGATGATTATCCATTGATGGTAAGGGTGGAAATGGGAATTTTTGCTGAGCATAGAGAAAGAGGATAATTATTTTACAGACATAAAGAAAAGCATCAAATGATTTGTGTGATCAAAAACATGAATATGGCACTTTTACCTTTACATTTAAAAAAGGGAAAAATAACCTATTGTTTAATTGTCACATGTCTATCACATATCTAACTTTCTTGTTCTCAGAAGTATAAAGTGGTAAACAGAACACTTTAAATGGCCTGAACAATGACCACCATGAATCATGCAAATATTTCCTATCATTATTACATTATCATTGTTTTAAATTATTTATTGTATAGAACGTCACTTTTCATTATTTTAGCCCTTTAAGAAGTCATGTACTTAGCTATTGTTTAGTACTTCTAAATAGTCATTGTAAAGTGTATATTTGTAGTTAAATCATAACAACAATACAACATTTTTCAATTAGTAAGCTTTATGGAGGTAATATTTGGTCAATGTCTGAAACTTATTTCAGTACTACCCCATTTTGAATTGAATTGCAATAAAAACTTAAATACACTGATCAAACAAAATAATAAAA
This sequence comes from Anomaloglossus baeobatrachus, assembly GCF_048569485.1. Lineage (NCBI taxonomy): Eukaryota > Metazoa > Chordata > Amphibia > Anura > Aromobatidae > Anomaloglossus > Anomaloglossus baeobatrachus. The sequence continues at coordinate 170,428,903 of NC_134354.1, read as the reverse complement.
TAAAGTGGCTCTTAAAAAGGCATTGACCTTAAAAACATGGACTCCACAGAACTTCCAAGTGTTATTTTAAGGTATCTGGAATCATTGTCTTAGGGACAGAGCCATTTAGTTCTGTAAATTGGAACCTTAAAAAGAAAATTTGTGTGCACATCCCATAGATGCTCAAAAGGATTGTGATTTTAGAAATGATGAGGTGAATCCTACACCAAGAAATGCTTGTAACATCCCAGAACTCATTGATGAAAATTTTTACAGCAAAGCCTATTTTCCTACTGAAAGATTCCACTTCCATTGAGGAATCCTCTTGTCCTAAACAAGTAGCTACATGTAGGTGCTCTAAATTTAGATATGTGGTACATATCAAAGTAGAATGGCCATAAATTTAAAAAAAATCAAGATTACCCTTTGCTTAAAGCATTAAAACTGATTCTTATGGCTTGTTTTCTTCTCATAGTGCATCTTGGTTCCATGTCTTCTTAAGGACGTAATATGTAGCGCTTCTGAGGATTCAGTCACCACAAAGGTACTGCAGAGATGTGGTACCCCATCCTGGGTAAGGAAGAGGTCATCCACCGGTATGCATACAAAACACACAACACTCTCAATTAGCACTTCCCCCACCAGGTCAGGGTTAGGGCTTGGTGCCATTAAAGCTATGTACAGCCACCACTGGTGATGCCATCTCCCTCCCCCTAATCCAACATAACCTGGGGGTGGAGTCTAGTTAGTGGGAGCACACAGTAGGAAGTGAGGAGTCTAGAAGGAGCAGTTGAGGAGCGAAAATCTGTGGTCTGGAGTAGGCGCAGCTCAACCCAGGCACAAGACAAAAAGAGTTCTAAAGCCTACAGGAAGAGCGCCATACACTCGTGGCCTCGTTCCACATATGGCATATTGGAGTGGAAGGACTTGGCTGCAGAATGGGGACTGGTCCCTAGACTAGAGGAGAAGACGTGCTCCGCTAGTAAAACCAGAGGCTAAGGACACATCTAGTACCAAAGCCACCCTGCACATGAATCTGCTGGAAGGGGGCCACATAGGGCCAAGGGATAGAGCTTCAAGCCACCCAACAAGGCTAGGGAACTGTGTACATAGGCCCGGGACAGGCGGGTGAGAAGTCAGCGCAGGATGACGACCAGGGAAGGAACATAAGAAGGGTGCACCGGTCCTGACCTCTGAACTACCCGGGATTGACTGGATCCTATTACAGTGGAACCCAGCACTCCAAAGGCGATCACTGACTTGTCATGTTACCTTGGAACCTGCTACAGTGAGTAAAAACCTTGAGACTGCATCACTGTGTCTCTCCGTTATTTGAATGCACCTCCGGCTCTGCACCTCTGCCATCACCTACTACTACTCCCATCCGCCCTGGGGCCCAGCTTTACCTGTGAAGAGTTATACTAACTAATCTGCTTCACCATCTGCCCCAGAGACCCCCATCCAGCAGCGGTGGAACCTATCTTGCCGCATACCACAGGTGGCGTCACAAACTATTATCTCCCTTTTTACTGACACCGCCAGGGTCACGGAACCAGGCCTTGCCGCCACTGCAGCATCCCAGAAACAGAATTCCAGCCAGTAATGAGTTTCCCATGGTCCCGGTGTGGGCGTGTCATTTTAGCATCATGAACAGGATTTCTTGCCCATTACAACAGGTACTGTGCACTTTAAAGACTGTGTAAAAAGGACTGAGCACTGCGTCCATTGGAACAGAATGGGCACCATGGGTAATCAGATAGCCTGGGTATATATGCCCTTCTTGGGCTGGCTGGTGGTATGGCGTGAAAAACTGTACCTGCCATCTACAGTGCCAGAGAGGAATCAAAACTTACCAAAGTGCCCCGAAGTCCCTCCTTCCCTGGAAGTAACAGGACATGGAATAACTGAGCAGAGGGACTCTGGACGCGCCATGACAAGCAGCAACCGGAGCAACCTGGAGTGTTAGGTGGAAGTGGCAGGTTCCCCTGGCTGTCTAAGAGATGCAAAGGTACTGCGACCAGCCCTGGACCCAGACTTTTTAGAGGAGGAGGAAAAGCGGTTGGGACGTCGGCGGCTGGAGCTCCAGGTGGGTACTGTTCAGAAATGGTAGGAGTCCTTCATGGAGGTGGTGGTGGAAGGGCGTGCCCTTATGGATCGGGAGATATCGATCTTAACAGAAGAGATCAGCACCAAAGAGGTAACGGCAGTGACTACCCCTGTTGCCCCGGTAACCGAGGACACTTTGTTGGGATCCTTTGCAGCACCCCCTACCCTTACACCCGGTCAGGCTCCTCAACACTTGACCTGGAACACTGGGACTGGCAGCCCCTCTGCAGCCCCCGCTATCAAAAAGCGCCATTGAGGTAGCATGCCAGCAGCAGCTGAAACTGCTTGCGGAACAGGAACAGTACCAGGCCAAGTCGGATGAAATAGAGGCCCGCAACAAGGCCACCAAGCAGCGGCTCTGCAAAGATCGGCCTTCCAAGCGGATACCGCTGAGGCATGGGACAGTTATCAGGTTTGACCTGGAGTGGGGATGGGGCTTCATAAGCAAATCCGGTCTCGCGATGGACATTTTTGTCTCCCGGCGAGACGTGAAGCCCACCTGCAGAGGGGTCATCCTAGTCGCAACCTGTACCCCGACAATGCAGTGGTGTACACCCGACAAAAGGGTGAAAGGGGTTGGTACGCCCTGAATGTCCAGCACTTGGAGGAAGTTGCACTGCAGTGCACAATTGATCGTGAACCTGCCACAGTCAGCAAAACAACCGCTGCGCCCTGTGACCAGGGGACACAGACTCTGGACCTGAGGTATGGCTTGCCAGGGTATATGGACTGCCCTGAGCTGGGAAGCCGCAAACCTGGTGACAGGCAGTAAGCATGTTCAACAGCACTTAAACACATGTAAAATAGTTAACATAGATAACATTGATAAGGTTAATATGTTTACAAATAATGTTTTTTCTTATTCCTTCGTGTGTGTTAAAAATGGACAACTGGGTCAATGGACTATAAGTGACCAGGACTGCCCCTTGTATTTAGTTTGCACTGATTACAGAGACTTCTAGCAGAATTCATGGACCACAGGAGTTAAAACTTGTTTGGCGTGCTGAAGTAATGAAGTGTGGTCAGGAACGCTCTGTCGTACGCCCAGAGCCTACGTTGGGGGTTTGTTTTTGGCGGGTCCCCGACATTGTTCTATCTGTGGTTGCTGATGTTGCACAAAACAGGAGCGGTGCAAAGAACTTTGGTATCAATGGGCTCCTTAACAAAGTTAATAATTTTAAAGTGATATTTTATATTGCATAATTTTATATTGAAAAAGTTTTATCATGTTAGTAACGTTCAAGAAATAATGCCTCCCATAAAGGGAAGAAAATGTGTTACCTGTTAACAGCATTCAAAAACTTGCATGTCATAACATCACAGTATTTTTGTTTCTGTTCCAGCGCGAGGACAGGCTGGGATTTGCTGTGGGGGAGTGTGGCATCCCTGAGGCTTCAGTCACCACATAGGTACTGCATCTCATGACAGCTGCAGGCACACTACTTCACACTACTTCACGCTGACCACCTATTTAGTGTAATGAATCTGAATGATGTACATTCATGTGTTTCCTCTTCAATACTAGATCCTAATTATCTTGAAGGAGTGCACTCATTGGAGCCTTGTGACTGGGTGGTTTTGAAGAAATATGTCAGGAAAACCTTTGATCCCAGAAATGATGGGCCATATCAAGTCCAGTGGATAATATGCTCTGCTGTACAACCTAAATGGAGACAAGTTTGGGTACACGCCATCCATTGCAAAAAGTTCCTGGGATCACCTTTACAAAATGAGAAGGGAGGTGACTCTTTTAATTCCACTTCTGATATGGGTTTCTAGGATACACACAGTAAACGCAGATGATGCTTATACTGCAAAATCACTAGACCTTTAAGAGGTTTTTAAATAATCTTTTTTTTCATGCTACGATATGTGATGACTTAAATGTCCCAAAAGATTTTACAGGGGTCTTTTGGAGTATAATCAGTTCGAAAGACTATCCATGGCTACTCTTGGATTTAATGAAGAGAAGACCTACATGCTCAATATTTAACAAAACAACTAAACTCATTGTTCCAAGCATGATAGATCCTGCAGTGAATTGGGAAGAAATACCTATGGATAAGGTAGGTCTCACTATGACAACAACTATACATGTCAGTTACGCCATCAGTAATTGAAGCTTTAAATTCTCACCACCACTGATACGTTTGGGTCTAAGCACCAGTGCATGGTTTGAAAATGATATCCCTCATTGTGAAAGTAGTCCTGAAATTAACCCCTGACACTGTCAAGAGCTGGAACTTGGTGAGCCAGGACTTTGATGGTGAGGATTTTAAGTTACATATATTGTTTTGTGTACAAAGTACCAGGCATCCCTAATGGGAGGATGCGAAGGATAGAAGCTATGTACATTGTTCCCCTAAGGAAAGCTTGTACATTGCCCCCAGGGAAATATCTTGTATGCGGCCACAGAGCATTTGAGTGGCTACCACCTGTTGGTGAAGGGAAAAGCACCCTCACCCAAGTGCACCATCCCTCCCATGTCCCTAACACTACCATGACTAATAAGGAACACCCTGATAACCAAATTGCCTGTGGAAAGACGTGCTCTCAACCCTAGCCTTGTCTAAGTTTGAATATTTTTTCATTTCCTCCCCAGCCCAAGGAGATGAGTTATTATCCCTTTACAGTCATACCAGTTAGACATGGTCATTACACAGTAGATAGCAGGGACATATACTGTATATAAGATTATCTCAGCAGAGGAACAATTTTTTTTTAACACATTCAGTTGTGGAATTTATTATTATTCCAAGATATATTGAATAAAATTAACTTTGTTCCTGGGCAAGCCCCACATAATATACCCCAGTTCCTTCAAGAAACACTATTAATAGGTAATATTGAAAGTATATAAAAGGCTGCAATGTACAGTACTCACTTAAGCTGTGTAGATGTCTTTTATTGCTACACTGCTCAAATCCTGGCTTTAGGCATATTTTCATTTTCTTTTGCTGCCTCTTTTCTGAACTGTATTTCTCACCATATAGAGTTCACACTTATATTACTGTAAATACCCAAATGGATCAAAAATGTATGCCCTATGCCTTGTGAGGTAATGTGTAAAATAAGATGTTTAAATAAAATAAATAATTGCAGCTGTTGACATTATGTTTTGAACACAAAGTAATGCAAAATAAATTATTGTTTTATTTATATTTTACATTTAAAATGTCTTTATTTTGTTGCTTCAAACATCTATACTAACCAGAGTGTTACTCTTACAAAAACCTAAGCCAGAGTAATCACCATAGAAAAATTTCAGCCATCCTTTCTTTGGTCATATACCTTGTCATAATATTGTCATATCATGCTGCCAGCAATACAGTGTCAATATCTACCCATAATAATGCTTATATGATACATTTCATTCATAAGTACTAGTGATGAGCGAACCCAAGGACTAAATAAAATCTTGTTCGGCAGCTGAACTTGACCCCAAACTTGGCCACAGACAACGAACCTCACACAAGTCAATGGGTTTCAAAGTTCTGGGCTATAAAATGGCTGTATTAATCTCTAGGGGGCTACAAATGGAAGTTAAATTGTAGTAAAAGCAGAATAGTTATACTTACTATGTTTCCTGGAGCATCACACTGCAGTCAGACTCTCTTTCAGGTCCACTAATTAAGATTCATCAATATTCACTGCTTCCCCTGCCCAACCTCTGTACCATGTCTGTGATTTGTTGTAGACTGCTATACCCGCCCCCAACCTGTGTCCAACTCGGTGATTGGTTGCAGTCAGTTTTCTGTGGTAGTGTAAAAAATAAGTAAATAATTTTAAAAAATGACCCGGGCTTAAGCCATATTTTGATAGCCAGTGCAGTGTAAAACAACAGCTACAGGCTGAAGCCCCCACCTGTTAGCTTTACTGTTGCTGGATATCAAAATAGAGGAAATCCCAAGGCATTTTTTAATTATTTAAGTAATTTAAAAAAAAGCATAGGGTCACCCCTTTTCTATAACCAGCCATGATAAAGCAGACAGGTGAGGGCTGGTATTATCAGGATGGGAGGAGCCAAGGCTATTGGCCTCCCTAGCCTAAAAATACCAGTTTGCAACTGCCCAGAAATGGCACATACCATTAGATGTGCCAATCTTGGTGCTTTACCCAGCTTATCTAGATTGCCCTGGTGCGGTGGCAAATGGGGTAATATAAGGGGTTAATAACAGCTGTAATTTGTCAAAAAATGTCAGTTGCCATCAAGCCCTGGAAATGGGGGCATCTATGAGATACCCCAATTACTAGTCCTGTAAGTGAAAAGAAATAAAACACAAACATCGAAAAAAATCGTTTACTCGAAATAAAATACAAACAACCCTTTTTCTACTTTACTAACCAAAAAAATTCCCTTGCAGATCTGACGCATTCCACACATGACAATCCTATGACAATCATCAGCTCTGCTACATCCAGAGCTGGGGTGGGGAACCTTTATCCCAAGGATCACATATGTTTTCTGTGGCCCCGGGCAGATTCCTGGTAGCAAAGTGTTCGGGCCGGCCGCCTACGCTTTAACTCCCCATGTGCGCTGCGAGGACGTGCATTCCGAAGTCACACTTGCGAGTCATATCACATCACCCAGCATGGACACACACATTCCTGATGGGAGCATGTATTTCTATGCAGCTGAGACGCTCCTGTCAGGAAAGTGTTCGACCCTGCCGGGTGATGCGATGTGTGACTCTGGCCACAGGGTTCACTGCTAAACGCTGTGTGAGCGTACCATTGGATCCTTACACTGGCCAGTGCCAATGTGCTCAGGAAATACTTTGTGGGCGCGGTTAGCGCTCTGTGCTGTCGTCCCGCAGAAGACCAGCAGCAGCTTTGTGGCTTCCAGCGCCGTGTGCCCTTTCTCCGGTGCTGTGTGCAACCGACAGCGCTGTGTGCCCCCTCTCCCAGTGCTCTGTGTGTGTCACCCATAGCACCGTTGGCCCCCTCCCCAGTGCTGTGTGCTCACTAAACCCCCAGTGCTGTGTGCCCCCTCCCACAGTGCTATGTGCCCTCTCCAATGCTGTGTACCCCCCTAACACCCAGTTCTGTGTGCCCTTTCCAGTGCTGTGTGCTATCCCCCAGTGCTGTGTACCACCCCCAGTGCTGTGTCCCTCAGTGATGTCCATGTTCCCCTGTGTTGTTTGTGCCCCCTAGTGATGTCTTTGCTCCAGAAGTGCTGTCCGTGCCCCCCAGTTCCCCCCTAATAATGTCCTTGCTCCCCTATTAATGTCTGTGCGCTGCAAGCTGTATCTGTTTTCCCCAGTGCCCCCTAGTGTTCTCCATGTCCCCCAAGTGCTGTCTGTGCCCCCGCAAGTGCTGTCTGTGCCCCCCAAGTTCTGTCTGTGCCCCCCAAGTGCTGTCTGTGCCCTTCAACCATACACAGTATATGCCTAACAGTGATGTCTGTGCCCAAGCATCTCTTTTTATGTACAGTATATGCCCCAGCCCCTCCTGTGATATGTATGCAATGAACCCCTCCAGTAATATATATGCTCTAAGCCCCTCCTGTGATGTATATGCCACAGCCCTTCTCACTGGTTTAGACAATTTTGTGAAGAATATTTGAGAGAAATGGCCTTTTGTGTACATGGGAAAAGATCTTTGTATTCAGCTCATAAAAAATGAGAGAAAAACTGATGTGTTTATGTTTTGCTCTCATATGTGTTTCTAATATGTACTGCTGTGCTATAACACAAGAACCCAAGAAATAACAAGATTGTGAATTTATTTTTGGATACCTGTGGGAATGATTTAGGACATTTGTTGTATAAACAGCATTGGCTACATTACCAAATACAACCTAATGCCTAAAGTTTCATTGTTTTTAGAAATAACATGTTTTTTCTCTAATCCTTGACAACCTTTTGAATACCTTTTTTGCAACCTTGATGATTGTATTATCAAAGTGTTCTTTCATAGTGGCTAAATCAGAAGATATCAAACATGAGATGGCTGTGTTTCACCAGGGTACTGTGCAAAGCTAAATATTAAAGCATATAAACATCATATTGTCTATTTGTTTCCTAAATACAAAATCAAGCAACTTTCTTAATGGATTATGTTTGAAAATCTTGCTATTAGAAACTGTGAGGAAGAGTCTCTTCAACTCCTGTGCATAGCTGGCTGTTACAAGGGGGACCCGGGGAAGCGTGCCAAGATGGGAAATGGACTGCTTCCGCCGGTCAAGGTCCACTGTGCGGTGTAAGGGACCGCCGCTATGGTGGGTGAAGAGTGAGCGGGTTGCTGCTAGCGATCGTCTGGAATGTCACAGACGATCTATGTACACCGATCTGCCCTAACCCGTGAGGGTTGTATGGCACAGATCTCACGGCTCGGTGTACCTGTTGCACGGGGAAGCACAGAGGTGCCCACGCACGTGTGCCAGTGGAAGTCACGAGAATATGGCACGAGGGTAGCACAGAGGTGCCCACGCACGTGTGCTTTCAATAACCAGGTGAGTCCAAAGGAGACTTGAGGAGCTCACCTGGGACAGGAACACGGCCTGCAAACGAGGTACTGCCGGAGCAGCAAGGGCCAAGCCCACAAGAGACAGTAATGCCTGAGCAGTGGCGTGGCAGCACGCTGCCAGACATCCAAACATAGAAGGACAGTCGCGCGCCGCCATGATGGCAGGGGGAGCTTTTAAGGAGGTGCAGCTCCACCCGAGGGCGAGCGCGAGGCGGAGATGACGGACTTGACCCAATCAGGGTCCACGACGTCCCAGCCTGGCCAGTCAGGATTCACCACGTCACCAGCCTTGTCATCAAGCCGTGTGACGTCAGTGAGCGAATCAGGACCCACCACGCATTGCACATGCTCAACCTCCTGCCTCTGGGAAATAAAGGCGGGATCCTCGGTCTCACAATGTGCAGAGATAACGGGAATCTCACTGCTTCCCTGAGCAGTAAACCTCTGCACATTGCGCAGCCTCGCAGACCTTCGGGGCCGCTGAGCAGGAGAGTCTGCGGCAGGCCAGGAATGGGAGACCGCTTCACTCCTTGTAACAGGAGAACCACTAGGTGTCACCCTTCTGCTGCCTCTCTGAGAAGGTATCTCCTGCACACTGCGCAGTCTGGCAGACCTTCGGCGCTGCTGAGCAGGAATGCTCGTGGCAGGCAAGGAATGGGAGACTGCCTCAGTCCTTGCCTCAGGAGAGCCACGAGATGTAACATTACCCCCCGTCTAGGCCTCCCCCCCTGTCCGTGCTCGAAGGCCGCTATCAAACCCGGGCGCGGATATGATCCTCCAACTCCCAGGATCTATGCTCCGGACCATGGCCGGCCCACTCCACGAGGTAGTACCTCTTGCCTTGTATGACTTTTGTCTCCACAAGTTTTGCCACCTCAGGGTCGTCGGACGGGGAGTCGGTTTGAGCCGGCAGGGACCCCGAGAATTTATTAAGTCGTACGGGTTTCAGGAGGGACACGTGAAAGGTGTTGGCTATAGCCCAGCGTGGAGGAAGCTGGAGTCGATATGCCACTGGGTTTACCTGCTGTAGTACTTTAAACGGACCCAGATACCTAGGGGCGAATTTGGCTGCCTGTACCCGTAGGTTAACATTTTTAGAGGACAGCCATACTAGGTCACCAGGGGCGAAGGATGGTGCAGGGCGGCGGCGAACATCAGCCGTTGTCACCATCCGGTCTTTAGCCCTTTTAAGAGCCTCTTGGGTGTCATCCCAGATCTCCCGGGCCTTGGTCGCCCAATCCTCCACTCTAGTATCGGGTGACGTAATGGGCATCGGAACCGGGATTCTGGGATGTTGTCCGTTATTGAGTAGGAACGGAGTCTGGCCAGAGGATTCATGGACCGAATTGTTAATGGCAAATTCGGCCCAAGGAAGGAGGTTAGCCCAGTTGTCGTGGTGCGCGGATATAAAATGGCGGAGGTAAGTTACCAAGGTCTGATTAGTCCTCTCCACTAGTCCATTGGTCTCGGGATGGTATGCGGAGGAGATGTTTAGCTCTATCTGCAGGAGCTTACAGAGCTCTCTCCAGAAGCGAGACGCGAACTGGGGACCCCGGTCGCTCACCACCTTGTCAGGCATGCCATGCAACCTAAATACATGCCGAATGAACAAGGTGGCGAGAGCACGTGACGTCGGGAGTCGTGGGAGAGGCACCAAGTGGACCATTTTAGAGAAGTGGTCCGTGATGACCCATACGACCCTGTGCCCTGCTGACTTGGGCAGATCTCCCAGGAAGTCCATCCCTACCACTTCCCAGGGACGATCCGGCACTGGCAGTGGGTGAAGAAGACCTGCCGGTCTCTGCCGGGACGGCTTATTTCGAGCACACGACATACAGGCTCCCACATATTCCTGTATGTCCTGGGGTAGTCTCGGCCACCAATAATGCCTGGTCACCAGGTCTCTGGTCCTTTTGACCCCGAAGTGACCCCCGACCTTGGAGGCATGGGCCCACGATAGCACCTCGTTCCGTAGTTCAGGGGGAACGAGGGTTTTGCCAGGTGGCACCTGGTCCAAAGAAGTGGGAGTGACCATCCTCAAGCTGTCCGGGGGTAGTATAAGATGAGGCTCCTCCTCGTCCTCCTCCAACACAACCATACAACGTGACAAGGCATCGGCCCGTACGTTCTTCTCACCGGCCAGGTGGCGGATAATAAAGCGGAACCGGGAGAAGAATAAAGACCAACGGGCCTGCCTTGGGTTCAGGCGTTGTGCTGTCTGGAGGTATGTGAGGTTTTTGTGGTCAGAAAAAACCTCAAATGGATGCTTCGCACCCTCCAGGAGATGCCGCCATTCCTGGAATGCTAGTTTCATCGCCAGTAACTCCCTATCCCCTATGGAGTAGTTCCTCTCGGCCGGAGAAAAGGTCTTGGAGAAAAAGAAACACGGATGTTTCCTTCCTCGTTCGTTTTTCTGGTACAGGACTGCACCTGCACCGACCGAAGAGGCGTCTATCTCCAGTAGGAAGGGTTTGGAGATGTCTGGACGATGAAGGATGGGAGCTCTGGAGAAGTGAGTTTTGAGAGTGTGAAATGCCTCTACCGTTTCCCGTGTCCATGCTTTGGGATTAGCGCCCTTGCGGGTAAGGGCAATGATGGGTGCTGCCACCGTCGAGAAGTTGGGAATGAACTGGCGATAATAATTGATAAACCCCAAGAATCGCTGGATCGCCTTCAGCGAGCGGGGCTCAGGCCAGTTCATCACTGTCTCCAACTTCCCCGGATCCATTGCTAACCCCTGACTGGACACTATGTACCCCAGGAACGGCAAAGATTCCTGTTCAAAAACGCAGTTTTCCAGCTTAGCATATAACGAATGGGTGCGGAGCCTCTTAAGTACTCGGATGACATCCCTCCGATGGGTGGTAAGATCGGGGGAGAAGATAAGAATGTCATCCAGGTATGCAACCACGGAAAGATACAAATCCCGGAAAATGTCATTCACAAAGTCTTGAAATACGGCGGGGGCATTGCAGAGTCCAAAGGGCATTACTAGATACTCGTAGTGACCGTCCCTGGTGTTAAAGGCGGTCTTCCACTCATCGCCCTTTCGGACTCGCACTAGATTATACGCCCCGCGTAGATCCAGCTTTGTGAAGATCTTTGCCCCGCGGAATCGATCAAATAGCTCAGTAATGAGAGGCAAAGGGTATTTGTTCTTGATTGTGATTGCATTTAATCCCCTGTAATCGATACAGGGGCGCAGATCCCCTTCCTTCTTCTGCACAAAAAAGAACCCTGCACCAGCCGGTGAAATAGACTTGCGAATGAACCCCTTCGCCAGGCTGTCCTGAATATATTTGGACATAGCCTCCGTCTCTGGAGCAGAGAGTGGATGCACTCTGCCCCTGGGGGGCTCGGAGCCTGGCTTCAGGTCTATTCGGCAATCATATGGCCGGTGGGGAGGAAGAGTATCTGCGGCCCTTTTGGAAAAGACATCCCTGTAGGCCTCATAAGGTGTCGGTAAACCCGGCCCCTCAGTATTCCCTGAGGACCCAACCGACCTAATGGTAGCGGGTGGTTCGGTAGTCACGAGGTGCTCTCTACAGGATCCTGCCCAGGATGAGATCTCCCCTGTTGCCCAGTTGAGTATAGGAGCATGCTGTCTCAACCAGGGAAGACCCAGTAGGATCTCATCCGTCCCCCCTGGAAGCACCAGGAAGGACACCTGCTCATGGTGTCCCGGTGGTACATCCATCCTGAGAGGGATAGTGATCTGGGTGATAGGATCGAGTAGTATGGACCCGTCGACTACCCGGACCCTGAGTGGCTTGGGCAACAGAACCAGGGGAACTGAGTATCGGGTTGCCAGGGAGGTCGAGATGAAATTGCCTTCAGCGCCTGAGTCCAAGCAAGCCAGGGCAGAGAAGAGAGTAGTGCCGAACTGCAACTGGGCGCTGATAGTCAACCTAGAGGGAGAAGTAGCGTCTAGAGTCCCCCCTCTGATAGAAACTAGACGCTGTCTTTTCCCGACGGTTTGGGACATCGGGTAGCTATGTGTCCCCTCTGCCCACAGGAAAAGCAGATGACACAAGACCGAGAACCTGGGGCAGAGGAGACCACCTTGGACACCTCCATTGACTCCACAGAGTCGCCTACAGGACTGGCTGGGGGACCTGTTTGATGGAAGACGGGAGTCAGACGCTTTTTAGGCCGAGAAGATGTGGGTGCTGAAGAGACCTCGAGCCTTCGCTCCGCCTGGCGGATGTCTATGCGAGAGGCAACCTGAATCAAGGACTCTAAAGTGGCAGGCACCTCACGTGTGGCCAGTGCGTCTTTGACAAACCCTGCCAGGCCCTCCCAAAACACAGGGACAAGGACCTTATCCGGCCAGTCCAGCTCTGCGGCCAGTGTCCTAAAATGTACAGCAAAGTCCCCGACTGAAGCAGACCCTTGCCGAAGTCGTAGGAGGCGCAGCGCGGAATCGTGGGTGACTTGAGGCCCGAGGAACACCATTCTCATGGCCCCAAGATAAGCTGCTAAGTTATTCACCACACGATCTCCGCGCTCCCACAACGGCGTGGACCACTTCAGCGCTCTCCCTGTGAGCAGGGACTGGACGAAGGCTACCTTCGCCTTCTCGGTAGCGTAAAGAGTCGCGGACAGCTCTAAGTAGGTGGTAACCTGGTTTATAAAACCACGGCACTCAGAGCTGTTGCCGCTAAAGCGCTCTGGAAGCGCAAGGCGAGGAGACCTTCCGCCCAATAGCACAGCCTGGGTAGCCGCCTGGGTGGCGACTGTCGTCAGAGTAGTCTTATCGGAGGAAGACTGCTCCACTGCTGCCAATCGTGACTCCAACTGCTGCACATAACGCAGCAACTGCTGCTGCTCTTCAGCCATAGCCAGACCTTTGGCGCGACCGTAATGTTACAAGGGGGACCCGGGGAAGCGTGCCAAGATGGGAAATGGACTGCTTCCGCCGGTCAAGGTCCACTGTGCGGTGTAAGGGACCGCCGCTATGGTGGGTGAAGAGTGAGCGGGTTGCTGCTAGCGATCGTCTGGAATGTCACAGACGATCTATGTACACCAATCTGCCCTAACCCGTGAGGGTTGTATGGCACAGATCTCACGGCTCGGTGTACCTGTTGCACGGGGAAGCACAGAGGTGCCCACGCACGTGTGCCAGTGGAAGTCACGAGAATATGGCACGAGGGTAGCACAGAGGTGCCCACGCACGTGTGCTTTCAATAACCAGGTGAGTCCAAAGGAGACTTGAGGAGCTCACCTGGGACAGGAACACGGCCTGTTGACGGGGGTACTGCCGGAGCAGCAAGGCAGGAACACGGCCTGCAAACGAGGTACTGCCGGAGCAGCAAGGGCCAAGCCCACAAGAGACAGTAATGCCTGAGCAGTGGCGTGGCAGCACGCTGCCAGACATCCAAACATAGAAGGACGGTCGCGCGCCGCCATGATGGCAGGGGGAGCTTTTAAGGAGGTGCAGCTCCACCCGAGGGCGGGCGCGAGGCGGAGATGACGGACTTGACCCAATCAGGGTCCACGACGTCCCAGCCTGGCCAGTCAGGATTCACCACGTCACCAGCCTTGTCATCAAGCCGTGTGACGTCAGTGAGCGAATCAGGACCCACCACGCATTGCACATGCTCACCCTCCTGCCTCTGGGAAATAGAGGCGGGATCCTTGGTCTCACAATGTGCAGAGATAACGGGAATCTCACTGCTTCCCTGAGCAGTAAACCTCTGCACATTGCGCAGCCTCGCAGACCTTCGGGGCCGCTGAGCAGGAGAGTCTGCGGCAGGCCAGGAATGGGAGACCGCTTCACTCCTTGTAACAGGAGAACCACTAGGTGTCACCCTTCTGCTGCCTCTCTGAGAAGGTATCTCCTGCACACTGCGCAGTCTGGCAGACCTTCGGCGCTGCTGAGCAGGAATGCTCGTGGCAGGCAAGGAATGGGAGACTGCCTCAGTCCTTGCCTCAGGAGAGCCACGAGATGTAACAGCTGGCTATGCTGCTGCTTTTGATATAAATCCAACAGAACACGGCTCCTGCCTGTTATCATCTCCGTATTGATGATATTTACTATTTATGTTCTGTATCTCACTTTTCATCATTGGGAGAGATACGAAGTGTGAAATGGATTAGGCATACTCCATCAGAAATAGAGGAGAAAACATAGAATTTACAGGGGAGAAATCACACAGATTGTGTAATGACAAGGAAAAAAGGCCACTACAGAATTTGCAATGGGGGATTTTGTGTCAGCACCAGGTAGCAAAAATAATTCTATGTATCAGATTTTTATGTGTCAGAAGCGGAAAGTGATATAGGAAAGAAGGCTACACTGATACATGACAGCTAGTGCATGGAGTAGTATTACAGAAAAAACTCAGTCCAACTCCTTAACAATTACAGTAACTTTATATATAGATGTAAAAGTACCAAATTAAATAAAATACTACATACAATAAATTCTCTCTATTAATCAAGGATGTCCGTGATTAAAATAGAAGAATAGTCCAGAAAGGTAATTTAAAAAGGCAATAACTGCAAATAATGATAGATAATTCCAATACTGATATCATTCTGATACAATAGTGAATTAAATAATGCATAGAATTAGGCAATAGTGTGCACACTGTATTGTTGCACTTTCCTATGCATTCTGTGAAATATACTACCAGTGTTGCTTAACATGTGTAATACAATTATTGCAAATGTAAGAAATTTTACACTTCATTGACTATGTTCCTGTATTTTTCTTTTTCTAAACTCAAACTGGCATTAGTTTCTGTATATGGTGGTAATCTCCTTAAGGTGTAACGGCAGCAGCTGCAGTCAGCATAACACAGTAAATTGTTCAATTTTCCAGCCACAATTTAACAATATGCCTTACACTCCTAACTCCTTTTCAATTACTTTCTACTGCAGTGGAAAATATTGTTGTCTCAAACGAAGTATTCTTTCATCTCTTCCTTTTCTGTTTGTGAGCTGTGAGGTCCTGCTTGTTCCTTCAGATGATATGTATTTTGAACAATCATTAGACCTGTTTTGTTCTCTGTAGACAACCAAGTATAGATGGTGCTTTTATATTGTCACAATGTGAATTCTAACTTCTTGTTCATTTGTTGTAAAAGGGGCAAGTAATTTTTAGTAGAGAAGAATGACTGGGATTCTTAAAAAAAACCATACACTGTGCAGACAAATAAAGAGTCTGGGTTTGAGTTTGAGTCTGAAATTTGTTTTGCAACATGTCCCATGTAGATTAAAAATATTTTATAAATATAGTTAACTTTCTGCCCAGGAACCTTTCTAGACATTTGTTTAAACAGCAGGACTTATCATTGCTTGGACTACATGCACTGCAGTCCAGCACACCCCCTCCTCTGAGTGACACCTTAGTATGAATGCTTAATCTTTATTGAGAGCCTGGTGTGGGTGGGACAGCTTTCTCATCTCTACTACATGACTAAATCTAAAATTTCTGATTGTGTTAGAATGGCTGCACCCAGTAATCTAAGTGATACAGTCAGGGCCAGAAATATTTGGACAGTGACACAAGTTTTGTTATTTTAGCTGTTTACAAAAACATGTTCAGAAATACAATTATATATATAATATGGGCTGAAAGTGCACACTCCCAGCTGCAATATGAGAGTTTTCACATCCAAATCGGAGAAAGGGTTTAGGAATCATAGCTCTGTAATGCATAGCCTCCTCTTTTTCAAGGGACCAAAAGTAATTGGACAAGGGACTCTAAGGGCTGCAATTAACTCTGAAGGCATTTCCCTCGTTAACCTGTAATCAATGAAGTAGTTAAAAGGTCTGGGGTTGATTACATGTGTGTGGTTTTGCATTTGGAAGCTGTTGCTGTGACCAGACAACATGCGGTCTAAGGAACTCTCAATTGAGGTGAAGCAGAACATCCTGAGGCTGAAAAAAAAGAAAAACTCCATCAGAGAGATAGCAAGCATGCTTGGAGTAGCAAAATCAACAGTCGGGTACATTCTGAGAAAAAAGGAATTGACTGGTGAGCTTGGGAACTCAAAAAGGCCTGGGCATCCACGGATGACAACAGTGGTGGATGATCGCTGCATACTTTCTTTGGTGAAGAAGAACCTGTTCACAACATCAACTGAAGTCCAGAACACTCTCAGTGAAGTAGGTATATCTGTCTCTAAGTCAACAGTAAAGAGAAGACTCCATGAAAGTAAATACAAAGGGTTCACATCTAGATGCAAACCATTCATCAATTCCAAAAATAGACAGGCCAGAGTTAAATTTGCTGAAAAACACCTCATGAAGCCAGCTCAGTTCTGGAAAAGTATTCTATGGACAGATGAGACAAAGATCAACCTGTACCAGAATGATGGGAAGAAAAAAGTTTGGAGAAGAAAGGGAACGGCACATGATCCAAGGCACACCACATCCTCTGTAAAACATGGTGGAGGCAACGTGATGGCATGGGCATGCATGGCTTTCAATGGCACTGGGTCACTTGTGTTTATTGATGACATAACAGCAGACAAGAGTAGCCGGATGAATTCTGAAGTGTACAGGGATATACTTTCAGCCCAGATTCAGCCAAATGCCGCAAAGTTGATCGGATGGCGCTTCATAGTACAGATGGACAATGACCCCAAGCATACAGCCAAAGCTACCCAGGAGTTCATGAGTGCAAAAAAGTGGAACATTCTGCAATGGCCAAGTCAATCACCAGATCTTAACCCAATTGAGCATGCATTTCACTTGCTCAAATCCAGACTTAAGACAGAAAGACCCACAAACAAGCAAGACCTGAAAGCTGCGGCTGTAAAGGCCTGGCAAAGCATTAAGAAGGAGGAAACCCAGCGTTTGGTGATGTCCATGGGTTCCAGACTTAAGGCAGTGATTGCCTCCAAAGGATTCGCAACAAAATATTGAAAATAAAAATATTTTGTTTGGGTTTGGTTTGTTTGTCCAATTACTTTTCACCTCCTAAAATGTGGAGTGTTTGTAAAGAAATGTGTACAATTCCTACAATTTCTATCAGATATTTTTGTTCAAACCTTCAAATTAAACATTACAATCTTCACTTGAATTCTGTTGTAGAGGTTTCATTTCAAATCCAATGTGGTGGCATGCAGAGCCCAACTCGCGAAAATTGTGTCACTGTCCAAATATTTCTGGACCTAACTGTACATTGGTGATATGTGGATTAAGGGTCTCTTTGCCTACATCATGCAGCTCTCAGATAAGGTAACAAAAATCTGCTGACAGATTCCCTTTAGACTTTAAATTCCTCAAAATCCTCCACTTTTACTCGGATGACTGCTTTAGACCCCTTTGGTAGTTGTTCAAGCAGCTTTATTAGATAATCACTTGGAATGGCTTTCCAAAAGTCTTGAAAGTCAAGAAATTGCCAAATCTCACTGAGTTTACGAAGAAATTTGATTTGCTACAAATGTATTCTCCATTAATTGAATTTTTCTTCTTATGTTCTGGAGTTTACCAAGACCCCAGTGCATAACCAATAGATTCACCTCTCTTTTTTTGTGCATAGCCAAGTGAGGATGTATAAAATAATAACAAGAAATGCTCATCTCCTAACTCACGTCTCTGGCCACCCTTCCTGCTTTTCTGTCCCATGGCGTTCTTATTGCCTCTTATTACTATGACAACATGTTTACACACCAGGCCTCTTCATTCTAGGCTGGGGCTATGCACTGCAACAAGGACAATGATTTCATTGCGGATACTTCTTGTATATGTAGTGACGTCACGACAAACTGAGCTTACGATGTACAAGCGCACATAAACAATGGGCTAAGCATGAAGCAGCCTGGGGTTTTAGTAAGCAACAGTGGTAAGATGAAATGCTGACCAGCAAATGTGGCCAGAGAGGTATTAGTTTTTTATTATTATCCTCTATGGTTCAGCAAATGTGGCCCACAGTGAATTTAAAAAATCTAAATGGATTTTTTAAAAATGAGATAGTAAATTAAAGTTGCCCATCTCTAGCCTGAACATTTTAGAACAAGTGAAGTTCAGTCAGCTCCGACCAATTGCTCAGAATAATACAGCTGCGGTGCTTGGAACTACAGGCTGATTCCTGGATCCATGGATAAGGCAAAAAAGATTTCTATCCGGCATTGGCAAATAAAAATCACACCTTAATTGAATCGGTTTAAAATATGATGAAATCAAGCATAGACACTATAGACAGAGCAGTCGACGCGTTTCGGGCAAAGCCCTTAGTCTTGACACATGTATATTGGTCTGTTCTTACTGTCTATACTTGATTTTATCATGAGTTAAACTGATTCAATAAAGGTGGGATTTTTATTTGTGAAGGCCGGATACATATTTTTTTTACCTGATATGTCTATGCATCATTTATGAGGGCTACTATCTTAAGTGTGGTCAATTGTTTATTTCTGTGGCTGGTTACCTTGATAAACGTATCCTCTGCAGCATTAGTTATTCTTGCTATTCCTTTTTTGTGGGCTGTCCTAATGACAGTGCATTTCTTCAAAGCAATTGATTGTTTTGATGACTGTGCTCGCAGATACTTTCAGGGTTCTTGCAATTTTTTGTATTGACTGACCTTCATGTCAATACATGATGCACTCTTGTTTCTCTTCACTTGTGTGGCGTTCTTATCATATTCTGGCTTAGAACAGTTGCATTGTATGCAACTACGTACCATTACTGCCACTGCAACACACACCTAATGGTTGAAAACACTTCTGAAGACAGATGATTCCACTAATGAATTCCTCAAGAGACATATCTGTTCACTGAGAGCAAATCCAACAAATGTAGAAAATATAGAAAGCTGTCATTTTAGTAAGAGGATGGACTGTGAGGAATCTAACATTTATAACTTACCCTAATTTGTTTCACACGTCTTTGTTTACCCTTGTTTCTATACATGCTTCACCATGATTTTGCTGAATTTAGGGTGAATCAACATTGAGCACACTCCAATAAGAACAAGGAAAACCAAAGCATGAACATGTGTGTTAAAACTTTTGATTAGATCTGTATCAAAAGACTTTTTGCATTTATGAGGCTTGCAGGCTATTTTGTCACGGATTTTGCTGTACTTAAAAATGCACCTTCAATACAAATGCATGCACACACATTTTATGGATACTAGCAATACTTGCATTTGTAACCCCTTGATATCACAGTCAGTTTAGATCTTTGTGATGGGCAGTTTCTTTTTTTTTATAACAGTAATTTCCGAGTTTCTTTTACTTGATCAGTTGTATTCGTCAGTGACATCATATTGTGGTATATATAAATAATTAACAAAGTTTTATCAACTCTTAAAAGGAGGAAATATAAACATAAGACAGTTATGACACTGTTGTTTTGTGTTTTAAATGTTACACTCTTTACCGAGATGCAAAAAATATTGATAATATTCTGTGGGTCAATACAAACACAGCGATATAAAAATTCTATAGAATTATTATCTTATTAATTTGTACAATAAATACACACTTGTATGTTAAAAAATGTCTTGGGGGTGATCATATTCTGACAACCATTAGTTATACAAGCAGAGGACTCAATTTTTCATGAAAAATTGTAGTTTTTTGGTAACTTATTGTGGTACATGCAACTTTTTGATAACTTTTTATTACACTCTTTATTAACAAAAAAATTATAGTATTTGAATTCTGTATATTTTATTATTTTTTTATACACTATTCACTGTTTATTATAACTGCCATGATATCTTTATTTTACAGGTCAGTACAGTTAAGCTAATATTAAATTGATATGGGTTTGTTGGTGTTTTGCAATTTTTGCACTGTAAAAACTACTTTATCCTCTTCCCGCCAAGGCCATTTTGTTTTTTCATTTTAGTTTTTTCCTCTCCTTCCTAGAGCCATATCTTTTACAGATTTTCCACAATATAGACATATGAGGTTTGTTTTTTGCAAGACACGTAATTTTGAATAGTATTTTTCATTTTACCATACAGCGTACTAAAAAACGAAAAAAAAATCGAAGTGTGGAAAAATTGCAAAACAAATGCAATTATACTATTTTCCATCTTTTTTTGTTTTTAATTAAAATTGTTCACTATATGATAAAATTGATCTGGTAATAATATTTTTCTAGGTCAGTACAAGCAACATTTTTATTTTTCAGGATCTGGTGCTGTGTGAAGTCTTATTTTTGGCACCGTGAACAGCTGTTTTTACTGATACCATTTTTGGGTAGATGCAATGTATTGATCAAATCTTTTTGCATTTAATTGTAATATTGCTGCAGCCAAAACACGTACGGTAATTCTGTAGTTTTATTTTTTTTCGTTACATTTTTTACCAATCTGATTATATTTACCATTTATATTTTGATAGGTTGCACATTTCTGAATAGAGTGATACCAAATATATTTGTATTTTTAGTTTGATTTTTTTTTAATTATTTCATTTTCAATGCGTCAAAAGGGTATAATTTGAATTTTTATTTTTTGGGGGTTTTTTTCAGATTTTTTTTTTTTTTTTTTTAGTTTTTATTTCATTTACTAGTCCCCTAAAGCTGTCATTATCCGATCATTTGTGCTATATAGAGTAGTGCATCAGAACTGTTCTGTATAGCAGAAATCATGATCTTCTATGAATGCCAGCTCGCAGTGAGTGTTCATAGGAAAATTATAATGACAAACACAGGTGTTATCAGCTGACTCCTAGCTGTCATAACAACACATTACGGGCGTGCCAATGGGGTTGGAGAAAGATTCATGCCTGCTGTTATGTGCAGGAATGATGTGGGCTTGGTGTGTGAGCCTGCATTAAAAGAAGGGACACTACATATGTCGTGAGGGGGTTAAAACTTTATTTGGGTTACCATATTCTGATACCCTTAACTTTTTAATTTTTCAATTTTCAGACGTGAAAATTGAATGAGGGCTATTATTGTTTGAGATGATTTGCCATTTTCACTAATAAGATTTTTAGGTATACAGCACTTTTGAATACTTTTAATTCATTTTAAGTTTAATTCATTTTAAGACATAAAAAAAAATAATAAATGTAAGACTGCTTTCTAATTTCATTTTTATGGAGATCAGTTTAAATGACAATAACTTTATTTTGCATGTTGGTACGATTATTGTGATACCCACTTAATATTTTTTCTATTTGACTGCCCTTGCATGAGAAAATCACTTTTTATTTGATTGTCATAAGTAGAGTTGAGCGCGGTTCGTGGTTCGTGGTTCTCCAGTTCGCAGTTCGAGTGATTTTGGGGGGTGTTCTAGATCGAGCAAGAACTCGAGCTTTTTGCTAAAAGTTCGGCAGCTCGAGTTACGTTCAAGAACGGTTCCATCAGCAAAAGTGTGGCTTTTTACAGCTACAGTGTGCAGGAAGCCATCGCTGGCAGCCTGCGGTAAGCTGGTAACCAAGATAAATATCGGGTATCCAAGCAAAGTGCTTTGGTTAGTAACCCGATATTTACCCTGGTTATGTGTGCAGGGAGCCGACACTTCTCCGATCGGCTCCGTCCCCTCCTGCACTCGGCATGTACACACACACACACTCACACTCACCTGTCCCCAGCCATGCAGTCCCCGGAACTGACGTCCTCAGCGACACATGGCCCCGCTAGGCTCCACCCACTTCGCACTCTGCCACCCGCACACATGGCCCCGCTAGGCTCCACCCACTTCGCACTCCGCCGCCTGCACACATGGCCCCGCTAGGCTCCACCCACTGCACACTCCGCCGCCCGCACACATGGCCCCGCTAGGCTCCACCCACTTTGCACTCTGCCGCCCGCACACATGGCCCCACTAGCCTCCACCCACCTTGCACTCCGCACACATTACCCTGCTTGGCTCCACCCACCTGGCACTCCACACACATTACCCCGCTTAGCTCCACCCACCTCGCACTCCGCACACATTGCCCTGCTTGGCTCCACCCACCTGGCACTCCACACACATTAATTAGCCCACTTGGCTCCACCCATCCCACACTCCGCACACATTACCCGTCTTAGCTCCACCCACCTGGCACTCTGCACACATTACCCCGCTTAGCTCCATTCACCTCGCCCTCCGCACACATTACCCTGCTCGGCTTACCTGCAGTGATGAAGTCCCGCCCTCCCAACCTCAGCGCTGTCACTGTCCTCCATGGCCGCCGCTTGTCACATCTCCTCTCGCTGCCGACCCGAGACTGTGACTAGCGGTGACGTCACAGGCTCCCGCGATACTTGGCTGTGAAGGCGGCGGTCATTGAAGTCAGTGACAGGTCTGCTGTTAGCAGTGCAGGAGATCGTCACCGCAGGTAATGTACCTCGCTCCTGACAGCAGCACTTGTCATGCCCTGCAGTGACCTGAGCTGACCTATTGATGTTAGCTCAGGTCACTGCATTGCTCTCACAGCCAATGGGGAACATTCTGTTTTTCATTGACTGGGACATTGACTATGGTATGGATCGTCATGGGATCGTCATTGTTTTTCTTTCTAATAAATTGGTGAAAGAGGGAATGCTTTGGGGGAGTGTTTTTTCAAATAAAAATGTGTTTGTCGTCTATTTTTTTTTTATTACTGAATGGGTTGGTGATGTCGGGTATCTGATAGACGCCTGACCTCTCGAACCTCAGGGCTTGATGCCAGGTGACATTACACATCTGGTATTAACCCCATATATTACCCCGTTTGCCACTGAACCAGGGCATGGGATGAGCTGAAGCGAAGCACCAGGATTGGCGCATCTAATGGATGCGTCACTTCTGGGGTGGCTGCGGCCTGCTATTTCTAGGCTGGGGAGAGTCCAATAACCATGGACCTCCCTAGTCTGAGAATATCAGACCCCAGCTGTCTGCTTTACCTTGGCTTGTGATCCAATTTTGGGGGGACCCCCACATGTTTTTTTTTTTTAATTATTTATTTAATTTAAAATAACAGTGTGGGGTGTCCTTAGTTTTGGATTACCAGCCAAGATGAAGATGCCAGCTGTGGTCTGCAGGCTGTAGCCGTCTGCTTTACCCTAGCTGGCTACAAAAATAGGGGGAACCCCACGTCATTTTTTTTTTAATTTTTTTTTTTTTATATAAATACAAGGCTTTGCACCCCATAGTGCCACATGAAAGGCACCAAAGGGTGCAAAATTACAAAATGCAGGAGAGGGGGACATTATGTGTCTTTCTGCCATTATAATGACAGAAAAAACTGATATGAAGTGTACAAGCACAAGAAAATTACCAGAGTGCTCTATGCTGTGAAAAGCAGTAGAAAATGGCACTGGAGTGAACATGTGACCGCCTCATGTAGGGTGAAGCTATGGATCCTGGGTACATTTATGTATTTTCCCTCCTTCAGTTTTTTTGCAGTACGCAAAAAAACGGAAGGCGCACTGATGACAAACGATGGCATACGGACCATATACGGAACGGAAACGGATGCCACATGGATGCACCCGTGAAAAAAAGGACAATTTTTTGCGGACCGCAAAAACGGATCGGTCGTTTGAATGTAGCCTTATTCTGATCTGCCGTTTATAAACAGCAGGCAGAAATAAGTGAATAGCTATCCCCAGCGTCAGAAAATCTCTGGGGTTTTAGGGGGTAGCTGAGACCCTGGAGATCATGATTCAGGCCGATTTTTCCGGTCCCCGCTTTTGTGATCACCGGTATACACCGGAATACCGATGATCAGGTTACAGTAAATGACAGCGCCGGTAAAAAATTATTTATCTCACATCTGGCATGAACAAACATGTCAGATGGGAGATAAATCTCCTCCCCGGTCCCGTGGTGTCGCCAAAGTGCGCCCCCGACCCCCTCCCGGAAATCCAAGATGGCCCCGCGTACAGCAGCGTTCCGGCCACATTCACCCTACTCCTCTGATTTCTGTCGCATGTGCCATGACACATGCGACAGAAAACTCCTCCTCAGGCCCTGCCAGGTGACCCCCTATAACCCCAACGGTGTTCCCCGGTGTCCCACGGTACCTGTGCAGCGTTGATCCCACACAGCCCCCTCCTTCACAATAGACGCTTCCGCATGCACAGAGCGACTGTCAGCTCAGCTTCCTGTGTTCAGACACAGTGAGTGGCGGTAACCATGCATCTGTAAGCAACTGCAATGCCCTGCTCATGAGGTAAAGAACATAGTTAATCAGGAGAGCTATACTACATTTCCAAATGGAGGTATTTGATTTATAGTTGCCCTGCTGAACGACTACCAAACATGAAAGTCCGTTATACGCCAAAAGTAAACACATCTAAATAGCGAGCTCCGTTGTTTAGTATTCATTCAGCTGAATAACTTAAAGGGGTATTCCATCCCCAAGATCCTATCCCCAATATATAGTAGGTGGAATAGCAATAATATCAGCAAATACCAATCTTTGGAAATGTAGAATAGTTCTCCTGATTAGGCATGCCCTTACCTCATGAGCAGGGCATTGCAGCTTTGGTAGCAACACTTATTACATGGACTCTGCTGCTGTGGACCTGGGGAGAGTGGGTGCAGATTCATTGCACTCACACTCCTCACATGGAGGGTCTTCACTCCTAGAAAATGGGGGATACGTTCCCTGAGCGTGTCCCCCCATATTCTACACGGTCCAGAGTCATCGTGTGACCCCTTTATTTTTTTTCCTTTCAATAAATTGGTGAAAGAGGGAATGTTTTGGGGACTGTTTTTTCAAATACATTATTTTGTCTATTTTTTTGTTAGTACTGACAGTTTGTGATGTCGGGTATATGATAGACGCCATGACATCACAAACTGCTGGGCTTGATGTCAGGTGACCTTACAGCTAGTATCAACCCCATTTATTACCCCGTTTGCCACCGCACCAGGGCACGGGATGAGCTGGGGTGAAGCGCAAGGATTGGCGCATCTAGTGGATGCGCCACTTCTGGGGCGCCTGTGGCCCGCTATTTTTAGGCTGTGAAGTTCCAATAACTATGGACCTTCCCACCCTGAGAATACCAGACCACAGCTGTCCGCTTTAGCTTGGCTGGTGATCCAATTTGGGGGGGACCCTACTATTTTTGTAATTATTATTATTTCTAAAATAATTATAAAAAAGAGCCTGGGGTGACCTCCACATTGGATCCCTAACCACGGTAAAGCTACCAGCTGTGGTTTTTAGACTACAGCAGTCTGCTTTACTCTAGCTGGCTATCAAAAATGGAGGGACCACACGTCATTTTTTTTTAACTATTTTTTTAAATAAAAAAAATTAATGGGCTTCCCTGTATTTTGATTGCCAGCCAAAGTAACGCCAGGCAGATGGGGGTGGCAACCCGTAGCTGTCTGCTTTATCTGCGCTACGTCATTTTTTTTAATGATTTATTTTTACAGCACTGTCATGTCAGGCAATCAAAATACAGGAAAACACATTTTTTTTTAGTTATTTAAATAAAAAATAAAAAATATATATATATGGGCTCCCGCTGCATTTTTTTTTATTGCTAGCTAAGGGTAATCCAAGCAGCTACTGGCCGCTAACTGCCACTGCTTGGTGTTACCTTCACTGGCAATGGAAAATCGAGGGAAGCATTTTTTATTTTTTTTTCCCAAAAAACTAAAAAAAAAAAATTACGTGAGCTTCGCCATATTTTTGTATGCTAGCCAGGTACAGCAGGCAGGTACGGCTGCCCCCAACCCCAAGCTGCCTATTTGTACCCGGCTGGGAACTAAAAATAAAGGGAAGCCCTTTTTTTTAATTACTTCATGAATTTCCTGAAATAATTAAAAAAAAAAAAAACGACGTGAGCTTTGCCCCATATTTGTGTCCAGCCGGGTACATATAGGCAGCTGGGGATTGGAATCCGCAGCACAGGTTAGCCCGAGGTTTCTAGGCTCCTCTGCTGCAAATTGCAGTCCGCAGCCACCCCAGAAAATGGCGCTCTCATAGAAGCACCAGCATCTGGCGCTGTATCCAACTTTTCCAGCAGCCCTGAAGCCGGGTGGCTTGCTGGGTAATAAGGGGTTAATACTAGCTTTGTTTTACTAGCTAGTATTAAGCCAGAGATTCTTAATGTCAGGCACGTATGACCCGGCCATTAAGAATCTCCAATAAAGGGTTTAAAAAAAGACACCACATAGAGAAAAAATACTTTAATAGAAAGAAATACACAGACACACTTAGAGACTCCATGTGTATTAGTCCCTCTCACCCTTCCACTATCCGTGGTCTTCTGTCTTCTTTCTCCTTCAACTTATGCAGCTCTGCTACATCAGGCTTCACTGCATGGGAGAAAGACGCTGCTGCCTCGTGCAGAAATCACTCAGTGAGAGTGACCATGATGCAACGATAGCAACGTAGCAACGATGCTCCGATCACGTGATTCCCGGTGCCGCTATTCACCGGCTGTGACAGCCAGTCCTTGCATATGGGCTGACTCTATAAAGAGCGCCCCATGCAGGAACGGGGAGTCATCCGTGTGCCAGAGCATCTCGACAGTACACGGAGATACACAAACAATCACCGCGTACTGGAGAGATGCAGTGACAGGACCTAGGACAGGACATGACGTCTAGCCATGTGACCAGTCTGTAGCCAATGAGATAATAGACACGTGACTGATCACATGGCTATTTTGACGTCACGATAGGTCCTGCATCACTGCTGGTTACCGGGAAGACGAAGCGATTAATGATGGGAAAGCGACGGGAGACAGAGTACAGGACATATCGCGGGCACGGGTAAGTGTTATGGCAATGTTTATTAACTGTATGTGTACATTTATAATGTGTTTTACGTGTTTGTGATTGCCTCCCATTGTTTCCTATTGGGTTCGAGTGGTTCGCCGAACCGGTTCGCCGAACCGAACTCGAACGGGGCCTCCGTTCGAGTTCGGTTCGTCGAACGGGACGTCCATTCGGCGAACCAAGCTCGAGCCGAACCGCGACCGGTTCGCTCATCTCTAGTCATAAGTAGAGATGAGCGAACTGGTCGTGGTTCGGCTCGAGTTCGGTTCGCCGAACGGACGTCCCGTTCGAGTTCAGTTCGTGGAACGTTCGACGAACCGAACTCGAACCGCATAGGAAACAATGGCAGGCATTCACAAACACATAAAAACACCTAGAAAACACCCTCAAAGGTGTCCAAAAGGTGACAAACAACTCACAACACAACACAAACACATGGGAAAGTGACAAGAACAAATTCTTATGCGAAAATAAAAGAGCGTAACGAGGAAAAAGAGGTCGAGACACAGATATAGGCATGGCACGCCCTTCTAAAATCATGTAAAACACCGCAAGGTGACTCCAAGCGGAGTCTCCCTTTTTTCAAAAAATTGGGCCCCCCACACACCCACCCATTCAGTGGCAGCACTTGTGCCCTAGTTGTACACTTTACAGCTAGATTTGCATCAAGCACATTCAAAAATACGCCATTCTTAACTGTCCCCAGGATGAAACCGGGGTAGGTAGCAAAGTCCTTGCTGAACCATGACTTGTTCATCTTGGCTCCTTTTAAAAAACACAGCAAGCTAGGGTTACTCCAAGTGGAGTCTCCCTTTTTTCAAAAAATTGGGCCACACAGACACCCCATTCGTGGCAGCACTTGTGCCCTAGTTGCAAACAGGATGTTTTGATTTGCATCAAGCACATTCAAAAATACGCCATTCTTAACCGTCCTCAGGATGACACCGGGGTAGGTAGCAAAGTCTTTGCTGAACCATGACTTGTTCATCTTGGCTCCTTTTAAAAAACACAGCAAGCAAGGGTTACTCCAAGCAGAGTCTCCCTTTTTTCCAAAAATTGTGCCCCACACACACCCACCCATTCAGTGGCAGCAGTTGTGCCCTAGTTGTACACTTCACAGCTAGATTTGCATCAAGCACAATCAAAAATACGCCATTCTTAACCGTCCCCAGGATGACACCGGGGTAGGTAGCAAAGTCTTTCCTGATCCCAGCTCTTTTCATCTTGGATCATTTTTAAAAACAATGTAAGTAAGGGTTACTCCAAGCGGAGTCTTACTTTTTTAAAAAAATTGGGCCACACAGACACCCCTTCAGTGGCAGCACTTGTGCCCTAGTTGCAAACAGGAAGTTTTGATTTGCATCAAGCACATTCAAAAATACGCCATTCTTAACCGTCCCCAGGATGACACCGGGGTAGGTAGCAAAGTCTTTGCTGAACCATGACTTGTTCATCTTGGCTCCTTTTAAAAAACACAGCAAGCAAGGGTTACTCCTGGCGGAGTCTCCCTTTTTTCAAAAAATTGGGCCACACAGACACCCCATCAGTGGCAGCACTTGTGCCCTAGTTACAAACAGGATGTTTTGATTTGCATCAAGCACATTCCAAATCCACAAGCATTTACTCTCCCCAGGATGACACAGGGGTAGTAAATTCCTTGTGGATCCATTACTTGTTCATTTTGATGAACGTTAGTCTGTCCACATTGTCACTGGAAAGACGCGTGCGCTTATCTGTCAGCACACACCCAGCAGCACTGAAGACACATTCAGAGACAACGCTGGGAGCTGGACACGACAAAATCTCCAAGGCGTAAGTGGAGAGCTCTGGCTATTTTTCAAGATTTGAAGCCCAAAATGAGCAAGGCTCCATTTTCAAAGTCATGGCATCGATGTTCATTTGGAGATACTCCTGTATCATCTTCTCCAGCCGTTGACTATGTGTTAGACTTGTTGTCTCTGTTGGCCTTGCAAAGGAGGGTTTAAAAAAATTATGAAAAGATTCCATAAAATTGCTGTTACCAACACCAGATACAGTCCTACTGGTATGGGTAGACTGTTGAAGATGACGAGACCGTCCCATGTGTGTCAAGTTACAACTGGGAGATTCACTCCCTGCACCTGCACGGATGTTTGGTGGAAAAGCCGAGCTAAGATCGAGTAACAGCTTCTGCTGATACTCCTGCATACGTGCGTCCCTTTCTATGGCTGGAATTATGTCACAAAATTTGTACTTATACCGGCGATCTAATAGTGTGGCAAGCCAGTAGTCATCATCACTTCTAATTTTGACAATACGAGGGTCATGTTGGAGGTAATGCAGCAAGAAAGTACTCATGTGTCTTGCGCAGCCATGCGGACCAAGTCCACGCTGTGTTTGTGGCATAGAGGTGCTAACCGTTCTTTCTTCCTCTGACATCTCCCCCCAACCTCTTTCAACTGAAATTTGACCAAGGTCTCCCTCATCCGCTGAGTCTTCCATGTCCAAGGACAGTTCGTCCTCCATTTCTTCATGTTCTCCTGCACCTTCCTCAACATTTCGCCTGCTACCATGCGCCCTTGTTGATCCCTGTCCCCCATGGTCCCATGCCTGCCGCGTTGGTGATGATGAACGTCTGGACCTTGGAGATGTTGTTATGTCTTGCGCACATGAATCCTCCTTTAGTTCCTCCCCTTCCTGTTGTCCCACCCAATGACTCCGAATAGTGTTTAGCGTGTGCTCCAGCATGTAAATGACTAAAAATTGTCATGCTGATAATGGCATTGTCAGCGCTAAACATATTCGTCACCATGTCGAAACTGTGCAGAAGGGTGCATAGGTCCTTGATCTGAGACCACTCCATCAGGGTGATCTGCCCCACCTCTGCATCTCGTTGGCCCAGGCTATACGTCATGACGTATTGCACCAGGGCTCGGCGGTGCTGCCACAGTCGCTGTAACATGTGGAGAGTCGAATTCCAGCGTGTCACCACATCGCATTTCAGGCGATGAACCGGCAGGCCGGAAGACTTCTGGAGTGATGCAAGTCGCTCAGCTGCGGCGCTTGAGCGGCGGAAGTGAGCAGACAGTTTTCGTGCCCTGGTCAGAAGGCCATCTAGGCCGGGATAGTGTGTTAAAAATTGCTGGACAACAAGGTTAAACACGTGAGCCATACAAGGTACGTGTATCACCTTGCCCAGGCAAAGGGCCGCACCCAGGTTTGCAGCATTGTCGCACACGGCCTTACCAGGCTGCAGGTTGAGTGAAGACAACCATTTATTAAACTCGGACCGCAGAGCTGACCACAACTCCTCAGCTGTGTGACTCTTATTCCCAAGACATGTCAAGCTAAAGACCGCCTGATGACGTTGCGCTCTGCTGCCAGCATAGTAATGAGGGGTGCGTGTTTCCTTCTGCGCAGTGAGAACGCTGGTGGCCTGACCAGGCAGGATTGGGGCGGAGGTGGAGGACACAGATGAGGTGGAGGAGGCAGAAGCAGTGGCGGAACTTGGACAGACAGAGGATTGACACACAAGTCGTGGGGACGGCAAGACTTGTGCAGCAGACCCTTCACCATCTATCACCATAGTTACCCAGTGCCCAGTCAGCGACATGTAACGTCCCTGTCCATGCTTACTGGTCCAAGTATCGGTGGTAAAATGCACCCGTTCACACACAGAGTTACTCAAGGAAGCGGTGATGTTGTGTGCGACATGCTGGTATAGCGCGGGCACACCTTTCTTAGAGAAGTAGTGGCGACTGGGCATCTGGTACAGGGGCACAGCGACAGACATAAAGTCTCTAAAATCCTGTGTGTCCACCAGGCGGAAAGGCAGCATTTCGGTAGCCAAGAGCTTACAGAGGGATAAAGTCAACCTCTTAGCTTTGTCATGGGTCCCAGGAAATTGCCTTTTAATTGTCCACATCTGAGGGACAGAGATCTGGCTGCTGTGTGTAGACGGTGTTGAGTAGGGTGTCCCTGGAAAAATGCAGGTTTGTGAGGAAAGTGAAGTCTGAGACATGATGTTGCCTTCATCCAACGTTGGTGCTATCGATGTCTGAGAGAGTTGTACACACGCACTTGTTTCCCCTTCCAAACCAACTGACGACCTATCAAGCAAACTGCCTGTTACGGTTACAGTGGTGGAAGTTGTGCGTGGAAAACCAGATGTGACAGCTGTCCCCACAGTACTAGAAGATGAAGAGCGCGCGGATGCACTGGAAGGGGCAGGCCGTGGATGGTTCGCTCCGCTAGGCCACATTGCAGCACAGTGAGCTTCCCACTGGGACCTATGATATTTATTCATGTGACGATTCATGGAAGAAGTTGTCAAACTGCTGAGGTTTTGACCTCTACTAACAGAATCACGACAAATTTTACACACCACATAATTTGGGCGATCTTTTTCTATGTCAAAAAAGGACCAGGCTAGGCAAGGCTTAGAGGGCATGCGACCTGCTGATCCCCCCCGACTAGTGTTCAGAGGCAGAGGGGTGGCTGATGATGCAGTTGTAGACTTGCTACCAGTGCTCCGACTCTGTCCAGGAAGTTGCAAGGTAACTTCGTCGTCGGTTGCATCCTCCTCCACCACCTCTGTTGACCTCCTCGAGTGCCTGATTGTGGGTTGACAGTAGGTGGGATCTAGAACTTCCTCATCAATTGTTGTGTTTGCACTCCCCTCACCCTCAGACCGAGCCTCTTCTTGCCCTGACCGAATATTTAAGTTGTCATCCCAATCTGGTATCTGCATCTCATCGTCATCAGTATGTTCCTCATTGTCTATAACCACAGGTGTTACAGTTTGTGACAAAGGGTCAACATTATGCTCAGAAGCTTGGTCCTCACAGCCTGAATCAGAGTCACAAAGGTTCTGGGCATCACTGCAGACCATTTCCTGGTCTGTACTCACTGTAGCTTGGGTGCAGACCTCGGATTCCCAGGCTATAGTGTGACTGAACAGCTCTGCAGACTCACCCATCTCAGTTCCACCATACTGTGCAGGGCTGATGGAGACTTCAGAGCTGGGAGAAAGCAAGTTTGATTGGGATGACAACTCAGAGGACTGGTGTTTTTTGGATGCGGTAGTTGAGGTGGCTGAAAGGGCTCTTGTTGGACCACTTGAGATCCATTCAAGCATTTTCCTTTTTTGGCCATCATCTACCTTTGTTCCTGTTGTTCGTGTCCTTAAAAAAGGGAGCACATCGGATTGTCCACGGTAAGTAGTAGACATCTTACTTTTGCTGGTAGATGGTCTATCTTCAGCAGATGATAATGGAGCTTTGCCACCTTCCCCATGGACAAACCCTTTTTTTCCTTTTCCAACACGCCTCTTCCCCTTTCCACCAGCATCTGTCATTTTGCCACTCATGTTGATTGCGACAAGATTGTGCACTTAAAATGTGGTAGTAAATATTGAGAGGTGGTGTAGATTGCAGCGGTGGTCTAGCTTTATTAACAGCAGAATAATAAAGAATAATTATCCCTGACAATGCAACTACGGCCCTTAAACTGGCAGCATAAATTGCTAGTATAATGGCTTAGTAACAAAGAGTTTGAGTGTGCAATGTAGGTAGACGTGCTGCAAATATCTTTGCACTAGTGGGACAATACAGAAGTCCAACAGCCACGTTTAGGATGCCACTAAGTTTGCTAGTATAATGTTTGTAGTACAGTGTTTTCTAGTATAATGGCTTAGTAACAATGAGTTTGAGTGTGCAATGCAGGCAGACGTGCTGCAAATATCTTTGCACTAGTGGGACTATACAGAAGTCCAATAGCCACGTTTAGGATGCCACTAAGTTCACTCAGTGTTTGCTAGTATAATGGCTTAGTAACAATGAGTTTGAGTGTGCAATGCAGGCAGACGTGCTGCAAATATCTTTGCACTAGTGGGACTATACAGAAGTCCAGTAGCCACGTTTAGGATGCCACTAAGTTTACTCTGTGTTTGCTAGTATAATGGCTTAGTAACAATGAGTTTGAGTGTGCAATGCAGGCAGACGTGCTGCAAATATCTTTGCACTAGTGGGACTATACAGCAGTCCAATAGCCACGTTTAGGAAGCCACTAAGTTCACTCAGTGTTTGCTAGTATAATGGCTTAGTAACAATGAGTTTGAGTGTGCAATGCAGGCAGACGTGCTGCAAATATCTTTTCACTAGTGGGACTATACAGAAGTCCAATAGCCACGTTTAGGATGCCACTAAGTTCACTCAGTGTTTGCTGGTATAATGGCTTAGTAACAATGAGTTTGAGTGTGCAATGCAGGTAGACGTGCTGCAAATATCTTTGCACTAGTGGGACAATACAGAAGTCCAACAGCCACGTTTAGGATGCCACTACGTTCACTCAGTGTTTGCTAGTATAATGGCTTAGTAACAATGAGTTTGAGTGTGCAATGCAGGCAGACGTGCTGCAAATATCTTTGCACTAGTGGGACTATATAGAATTCCAATAGCCACGTTTAGGATGCCACTAAGTTCACTCAGTGTTTGCTAGTATAATGGCTTAGTAACAATGAGTTTGAGTGTGCAATGCAGGCAGACGTGCTGCAAATATCTTTGCTCTAGTGGGACTATACAGAAGTCCAATAGCCACGTTTAGGATGCCACTAAGTTCACTCAGTGTTTGCTACTATAATGGCTTAGTAACAATGAGTTGGAGTGTGCAATGCAGGCAGACGTGCTGAAAATATCTTTGCACTAGTGGGACTATACAGAAGTCCAATAGCCACGTTTAGGATGCCACTAAGTTCACTCAGTGTTTGCTACTATAATGGCTTAGTAACAATGAGTTGGAGTGTGCAATGCAGGCAGACGTGCTGAAAATATATTTGCACTAGTGGGACTATACAGAAGTCCAATAGCCACGTTTAGGATGCCACTAAGTTCACTCAGTATTTGCTACTATAATGGCTTAGTAACAATAAGTTGGAGTGTGCAATGCAGGCAGACGTGCTGCAAATATCTTTGCACTAGTGGGTCTATACAGAAGTCCAATAACCACGTTTAGGATGCCACTAAGTTCACTCAGTGTTTGCTACTATAATGGCTTAGTAACAATGAGTTTGAGTGTGCAATGCAGGCAGACGTGCTGCAAATATCTTTGCACTAGTGGGACTATACAGAAGTCCAATAGCCACGTCTAGGATGCCACTAAGTTCACTCAGTGTTTGCTAGTATAATGGCTTAGTAACAATGAGTTTGAGTGTGCAATGCAGGTAGATGTGCTGCAAATATCTTTGCACTAGTGGGACAATACAGAAGTCCAACAGCCACGTTTAGGATTCCACTAAGTTCACTCAGTGTTTGCTAGTATAATGGCTTAGTAACAATGAGTTGGAGTGTGCAATGCAGGCAGACGTGCTGCAAATATCTTTGCACTAGTGGGACTATACAGCAGTCTAATAGCCACGTTTAGGATGCCACTAAGTTCACTCAATGTTTGCTAGTATAATGGCTTAGTAACAATGAGTTTGAGTGTGCAATGCAGGCAGACGTGCTGCAAATATCTTTGCACTAGTGGGACAATACAGAAGTCCAACAGCCACGTTTAGTATGCCACTAAGTTCACTCAGTGTTTGCTAGTATAATGGCTTTGTAACAATGAGTTGGAGTGTGCAATGCAGGCAGACGTGCTGCAAATATCTTTGCACTAGTGGGACAATACAGAAGTCCAACAGCCACGTTTAGTATGCCACTAAGTTCACTCAGTGTTTGCTAGTATAATGGCTTAGTAACAATGAGTTTGAGTGTGCAATGCAGGCAGACGTGCTGCAAATATCTTTGCACTAGTGGGACTATACAGAAGTCCAATAGCCACCCACAAGGGCAGGAGGGTACAGTGCCAGGGTTGTGGGTCTCTGGGTAGAGGAAAGGAAGCCTGCCTTTCTATCCCTCCTAATGGGGAAATGTAGCGAGTAAATCCCTGACCTTAGCTACACAGACGCTGTCATCTTGTGTAGCTGTTAAACTCTGTTTTCACGGACCTGTCACCTATGGCTCTGACCCTGCCACAGAGTGACTTACACTATTACAGCGGAAAGCCAGCTAGGAATTAGCTGTTTTTTTTGCTGCTAGAACCGTTCTCGAACGTATCTAGAACTATCGAGCTTTAGCAAAAAGCTCGAGTTCTAGTTCGATCTAGAACAGCCCCCAAAATCACTCGAGCCTAGAACTGGAGAACCTCGAACCGCGAACCGCGCTCAACTCTAGTCATAAGTTTTAAAATTTTCTGAAGCCATATGGAGACTTTTTTTGCAGAACAAGCTGTTGATTTTTTAATAACTTTCTTAATAACCTTTTATTTATTTTGTGAGATTTGAATAAAAACAGCAAAATTGTTTTTTTTTTGTTTATGGCATTCATCGTGCACAATAAAAAAAATAATTTTATGGTATACACTGTTATAAACTTGGCTGTACCATTTATGTGTTGTTATTTTTTTCCTACATTTAAACCTTAAAAATATTTATTTAACACTAGAACTACTGGACTCATGACACCTATATAGAAATACATGGTGCAAAGTAGTCAAAATGACTACCTCAGTAGTTCTAGTGTTAACTGACCATTCCCACTTGAGGACTTGAACATATAATCCTTTGACATCAATGAATACACAGTAGTATTACAGTAACTGACAATTAGACAATCAGTCCCTGCCTCTAATACTATCTGATCGGCTGGGTCAAGACATATGTTTTGCACTCAGTACAAATAGGGTGTGTCCCCCTTTTTTCAGTGAGCTTGGCATTTCACCCTTTGCATCCCATGGCTGTGTGCCTATAGCCAGGACCCAGCCATTCTCTGCCCTTATCCAGGTTGATGTCTGTTGACACATTGTGAGGTTTTCATACCAGAGAGCGTTAGGTACTGTCCCGATTTGGGTTCACCTTGTCGCGATGGGATGTCTTTACGCTTTTTGATCAAAAATAGTGTTTACTAAGTACCCTATGTTTATTTGTATGCATTATACTTTTAATTTAGTTACAGTAGGGTATATGTCAATATTATTCTGGCAAAATGATTTTCCAGGTCAACACGAGTATGTAGATACTAAACATGTATAGGTTTTTTTATTTATCTGTTGAAAAACATCTAAAATTTGTTTAAAACAATTTTGCTTTGTCTCCATACTCTTAGACCCATAAGGTTTTCATTTTTCGGGATCTTCGGCAGTGTGAGGGCTTATTTTTTGCGTTCTGAACTGAAGTTTTTACTCATTCAATAGTGGGTAGATGCGATGTCCCTATGGCTTTTTCTTGCATTTTATTGCAATGTTTGGTTAGCCAAAAAACGTAATTCTAGCGTTTTTGATTTTTTGTCTTGTTACACCATTTATCGATTTGATTAATTTATGTTACATTTTGATTAGTGATGAGCGAATACTAAAAAGCTCGGGTGCTCGAAGCTCGGGCCGAGCCTCCCAAGATACTCGTGTACTCGGCCCGAGCAACGAGCCCAATGTTATCCTATGGGAGACCCGAGTATTTTTGTGAAATGACCCCCCGGCAGCATGGAGAAACCCTACAAATGTCACAAAAGTCTCAGAAGAGTGCTCAAATGACATGGCAACAGCATGGGGAAGACCCCTTGAAGCATTTATCACTCAAAAGTCACAGCTGTGAACAATTTTGTCCGCGTTTCACGCCATTTTTACGGACTCACCAGAAAACCTTCCAAAATGACCCCAAAATGATTTTTCATGGCAGAAATGTTAAGGGCACATACCCTATAGTGAGATAGAGCTGGTGTATGTTACTTTTTGAGATTAATACATGAAAGATTTTACGTGAAAACATTGTGTGGCACTCCGATGTCCCTGAGAAGAGACGTACATGAAGGCCTCTTGAGTCTAATGTGCCCATTTTGAGGAAGTGAGTCTTTGTAGTATTTTCCTTTGCCAGGGCAGTCCAAAATTGTGAGGTTCACCAATGCCCCTGCATACAGACGTGCATGATGGCCTGTAAACCTGAAGTGCCCATTGTAAGGAAGTGGGTCTATTTCAGTATAGCCCTTTGCCAGGGCAGCCACAAATTGGGAGGCTCCACATTGTCCCTGGATAGAGACGTGCATGATGGCCTGTAAACCTGAAGTGCCCATTGTAAGGAAGTGGGTCTATTTCAGTATAGCCCTTTGCCAGGGCAGCCAAAAATTGGGAGGCTCCACATTGTCCCTGGATAGAGATGTGCATGATGGCCTGTAAACCTGAAGTGCCCATTGTAAGGAAGTGGGTCTATTTCAGTATAGCCCTTTGCCAGGGCAGCCAAAAATTGGGAGGCTCCACATTGTCCCTGGATAGAGACGTGCATGATGGCCTGTAAACCTGAACTGCCCATTGTAAGGAAGTGGGTCTATTTCAGTATAGCCCTTTGCCAGGGCAGCCAAAAATTGGGAGGCTCCACGTTGTCCCTGGGTAGAGACGTGCATGAGGGCCTCAAAACATTAAGTGTCCATTTTAAGGAAGTGGGTGTATTATAGTATAGCCCTTAGGCAGGGCAGCCAAAAATTGGGAGGCTCCACGTTGTCCCTGGGTAGAGACGTGCATGAGGGCCTCAAAACATTGTTCCCATTGCAAAGGAGCGGGTCTCCTGTCGTTGTAATGTCCATTCTGCAAAGAATGGGCGAAAAAATTTACCACTGGGGGTATACCTGAAACAAAGGCCTAAGTATTGCAATTTGTAACGGTCATCATCATGGTGGCGCATGAGGAGAAGGAGGAGCAGTCCAGCGATTATCCAAAGTCCAGAAGTGTGTACCCATGGGTGAGTGGAGGTACATGGCAAACTTTAAATTCCGCTCTCATTTGCTGGTGGTGTGGTGAAGTCTGGCCCAATCCAACCCTTGTTCATCTTGATCAGAGTCAGCCTGTCAGCATTTTCAGTTGACAGGCGGGTGCGTTTATCTGTAATGATTCCACCTGCGGCACTAAAAACACGCTCTGACAAAACGCTAGCAGCAGGGCAGGCCAGGACTTCCAAGGCGTAGAGAGCCAATTCATGCCACGTGTCCAGCTTGGATACCCAATAATTGTAAGGCACAGAGGAATGTCGGAGTACAGTTGTTCGATCTGCAAGGTACTCCTTCAGCATCTGGGCAAACTTAGGATTTCTTGTGGCACTACCCCGCACCTCAGGGGCTGTGGTACGTGAGGGGCTGAGAAAACTGTCCCACATCTTAAAGACTGTTCCCCTACCTCTGGCGGATTGGACTTGTGCCTCTCTCGGCTGTACGCCTCGGTTGTCCACTGATTCCTGACCTATGCCGCTAGCGTTTTGTGAGGGGAATGCTTTGCCTACTTCCGTGAGTATGGCCTTCCGGAACTGCTGCATTTTGGTTGACCTCTCCTCCACGGGAATAAGAGACAAAAAGTTCTCCTTGTAGCGTGGGTCTAACAGTGTTACCAACCAGTAATGATTGTCGGCCAAGATGTTCTTAACGCGAGGGTCACGAGACAGGCAGCTTACCATAAAGTCAGCCATGTGCGCCAGACTCTTAACAGCCAGGACTTCAGTAGCCTGACCAACAAGATGACTGAACATGCTGTCCTCCTCCTCCTCCTCCTCCTCCTCCTCATCTACCCTGTCCT
This sequence comes from Anomaloglossus baeobatrachus, assembly GCF_048569485.1. Classification (NCBI taxonomy): domain Eukaryota; kingdom Metazoa; phylum Chordata; class Amphibia; order Anura; family Aromobatidae; genus Anomaloglossus; species Anomaloglossus baeobatrachus. The sequence goes on along the minus strand of NC_134354.1, from coordinate 170,390,151 downwards.
CTGGCCAGCCACGCTGAACCGAGGATATGACTGGTGTGCATGTCATATCCTCAATTTGGCCGGAGAGTTGCTCCATGTCTTCATCCTCCTCCTCGTCATAGTCCTCCACTGCACGTTGTGATGAGACGAGGCTGGGCTGTGTGTTATCACCCACACCCACTACTGTTTCTTGCTGCAACTCATCGCGCTCCGCCTGCAATGCATCATGTTTGTTTTTCAGCAGAGACCGTTTTAGAAGGCAGAGTAGCGGTATGGTGACGCTAATAATGGCGTCATCACCACTCACCATCTTGGTGGAGTCCTCAAAGTTTTGGAGGATGGTACATAGGTCTGACATCCATCTCCACTCCTCAGGTGTTATGTGTGGAGTTTGACCCATTTCCCGACGGCTTAGGTGATGCAGGTACTCAACAACTGCCCTCTTCTGCTCACATATCCTGACCAACATGTGCAGAGTTGAATTCCAACGCGTGGGGACATCACACACCAGTCTGTGAGCCGGAAGATGCAAACGGCGCTGAAAGCCGGCAAGGCCGGCTGAAGCAGTAGGTGACTTTCGAAAATGTGCAGACAGGCGGCGAACTTTTACCAGCAGATCAGACAGCTCTGGGTATGACTTTATAAACCGCTGAACCACGAGGTTTAGCACATGGGCCACGCATGGAACATGTGTCAGCTGGCCTCGCCTCAAAGCCGCCACCAGGTTCCGGCCATTGTCACACACGACCTTTCCTGGCTTTAGGTTCAGAGGTGTGAGCCAGTGATCTGCCTGCTGTTTCAGAGCTGTCCACAGCTCTTCTGCATTGTGGGGTTTGTCACCTATGCAGATTAGCTTCAGCACAGCCTGTTGCCGCTTCGCCGAGGCAGTGCTGCAGTGCTTCCAGCTTGTGACTGGTGTGGAGGGCACAGTGGATGAGGATGCGCAGGAGGAGGAGGAGGCTGAAGAGCATGACATTCCGGAGCTGTAGAGTGTGGGTGAAACACTGACTGAGGTAGGGCCTGCAAACCTTGGTGTGGGAAGGACGTGTTCCGTCCCTCGCTCAGACTGGGTCCCAGCTTCCACAATATTAACCCAGTGTGCCGTCAACGAGATGTAGCGGCCTTGCCCACAAGCACTTGTCCACGTGTCTGTGGTTAGGTGGACCTTGGGTGAAACAGCGTTGTTCAGGGCACGTGTGATGTTTTGTGACACGTGGTTATGCAACGCGGGGACGGCACACCGGGAGAAATAGTGGCGGCTGGGGACCGAGTAACGTGGGACAGCTGCCGCCATCAGGTCACGGAATGCTTCTGTCTCCACCAGCCTAAAAGGCAACATTTCCAGCGCAAGCAGTCGCGAAATGTTAGCATTTAGAACTGTGGCATGTGGGGTGTTGGCAGTGTATTTGCGCCTGCGTTCAAAGGTTTGCTGAATGGATAACTGAACGCTGCGCTGGGACAAGGACGTGCTTGATGATGGTGTTCTTTCTGCGTAGGCAACTGCAGGTGCAGGAGTGGAGGAGGCTTGTTCGCAGGCAGCATGGACAGGGGATTGGCTCGCATGCACAACCAGCGAAGACGTAGCAGTGACATCAGCAAGCACTGCTCCTCGACTCTGTTGTACTTCCCACAAAGTCGGGTGCTTGGCTGACATGTGCCTGATCATGCTGGTGGTGGTCAGGCTGCTAGTTTTGGTACCCCTGCTGATGCTGGCACGGCAGGTGTTGCAAATGGCCTTTTTTGAATCATCTGGATCCAACTTAAAAAACTGCCAGACTCGGGAAGACCTAACATTTGTACAGGCTCCTTGTGTCGTCGTGTTGTTCCGGGGAACGGTTGCCTGACTTCTGCCTGGGGCCACCACCCTGCTTCTTACTGCCTGTTGTGATGCTACGCCTCCCTCCCCCTGTGCACTGCTGTCCTCGCTCTGCATATCCTCCTGCCAGGTTGGGTCAGTTACTGGATCATCCACCACGTCGTCTTCCTCTTCCGCACCCTGCTCCTCCTCCTGACTTCCTGACAATTGTGTCTCATCATCGTCCACCACTTGTTGGGACACGTTGCCAACTTCGTGAGAACGTGGCTGCTGAAATATTTGGCCATCTGTACAGACGATCTCCTCATGACCCACTTCAATATGAGCTGGCGAGAGGCCAGAATGTGTGAATGGAAACGTGAACAGCTCTTCCGAGTGTCCAAGTGTGGGATCATTAATGTCCGAGGAGGACGTGTACTCAGCCTGGTGGTAGGAAGGAGGATCAGGTTCAGAAATGTGCGGTGCAGTATCACGGCTACTGACACTTGACCGTGTGGAAGCCAGAGTGTTTGTGGTGGTGCCAATCTGACTGGAAGCATTATCTGCTATCCAACTAACAACCTGTTGACACTGGTCTTGGTTCAAGAGCGGTGTACTGCTGCGGTCCCCAAGAATTTGGGACAGGACGTGCGAGCGACTAGATGTGGCCCTTTGTTGTGGCGAAATTAGAGCTTGCCCACGACCTCGGCCTCTGCCTGCACCACCATCACGTCCATTTCCTTGTTCCTTGCCAATGCCCTTGCGCATTTTGCAATGCTGTGCACTGCTGACATGTATATTCACTACTTGTGCGTTATATTAAAGTTTCTGGAAATTGCACACAAGTGCACCTGTACGCTGCCACCAACAGGCACACACGTGCGGTTTTAAAAACCAAGCACGGACGCAATAAGAACCTAACAGGTTTTTTTGGGGAGCGACAATTACAGACAAGTCAGACACTATCTGGACTGTTTTACACTGTGTACACCAGCCCCAGATATGATGAAGGCTGGTATACGGTCACCACTACCCTGCCTGCCTGCCTGCCTGTATACTGGTACAATAGTCCTGACAAGGACTCTTTTGGTCACTAGCCTGTATTCAGACCTGGCTATACCCTGCCTGTATATAGCAACAGTAGTCCTGAGAAGGACTCTGCTACTGTACTCCGACCTGGCTATACCCTGCCTGCCTGTATACAACTAGAATAGTCCTGAGAAGGACTTTTGGTCACACTGTTTGCAGCCCTGCAACTGAAAAAGCTATAAAGGGCCGCAAAGCTTTCCCTGAATCAGCGACACTCTCCCTGCACTGACAGTCTGGATAGCTGTGAGCAGAGCACAGCGCGCCGGCCGATATAAAGGCTCGGTCACGCTGTGCAGGCCGGCCAATCACTGCAATTCCACAACTAACAGGGCTGTGGCATTGCAGTGGTCTGCCAGCCAATCCCTGCATGAGGGCTGGCTCTCAAAAGAGCGCCAACATGCAGAAATGAAGACCACGAGTACAGCACGAGTATCGCGAGATTACTCGGTCCCCGCCGAGCAGCCCGAGTACAGCGATACTCGTGCGAGTACCGAGTAGTGACAAGCATGCTCGCTCATCACTAATTTTGATAGATACTAGAGAAAATGTTTTGGTACCGTGTTAGCCAGTTGAAAAATGATTGTTCTCAGTGAGAGAAACAAAATTATAATCTTGTTGTGATACCTTTTAATGGCGAACTAAAATAAAATAAAATGATGTTACAAAGCAAGCTTTTGAGACATCTCAGGTCCCTTCATCAGGCATGGTATGACAAAATATCTAAAGAAACACATACAGTCAGGGCCAGAAATATTTGGACAGTGACACAAGTTTTGTTATTTTAGCTGTTTACAAAAACATGTTCAGAAATACAATTATATATATAATATGGGCTGAAAGTGCACACTCCCAGCTGCAATATGAGAGTTTTCACATCCAAATCGGAGAAAGGGTTTAGGAATCATAGCTCTGTAATGCATAGCCTCCTCTTTTTCAAGGGACCAAAAGTAATTGGACAAGGGACTCTAAGGGCTGCAATTAACTCTGAAGGCGTCTCCCTCGTTAACCTGTAATCAATGAAGTAGTTAAAAGGTCTGGGGTTGATTACAGGTGTGTGGTTTTGCATTTGGAAGCTGTTGCTGTGACCAGACAACATGCGGTCTAAGGAACTCTCAGTTGAGGTGAAGCAGAACATCCTGAGGATGAAAAAAAAGGAAAAATCCATCAGAGAGATAGCAGACATGCTTGGAGTAGCAAAATCAACAGTCAGGTACATTCTGAGAAAAAAGGAATTGACTGGTGAGCTTGGGAACTCAAAAAGGCCTGGGCGTCCACGGATGACAACAGTGGTGGATGATCGCCGCATACTTTCTTTGGTGAAGAAGAACCCATTCACAACATCAACTGAAGTCCAGAACACTCTCAGTGAAGTAGGTGTATCTGTCTCTAAGTCAACAGTAAAGAGAAGACTCCATGAAAGTAAATACAAAGGGTTCACATCTAGATGCAAACCATTCATCAATTCCAAAAATAGACAGGCCAGAGTTAAATTTGCTGAAAAACACCTCATGAAGCCAGCTCAGTTCTGGAAAAGTATTCTATGGACAGATGAGACAAAGATCAACCTGTACCAGAATGATGGGAAGAAAAAAGTTTGGAGAAGAAAGGGAACTGCACATGATCCAAGGCACACCACATACTCTGTAAAACATGGTGGAGGCAACGTGATGGCATGGGCATGCATGGCTTTCAATGGCACTGGGTCACTTGTGTTTATTGATGACATAACAGCAGAGAAGAGTAGCCGGATGAATTCTGAAGTGTACCGGGATATACTTTCAGCCCAGATTCAGCCAAATGCCGCAAAGTTGATCGGACGGCGCTTCATAGTACAGATGGACAATGACCCCAAGCATACAGCCAAAGCTACCCAGGAGTTCATGAGTGCAAAAAAGTGGAACATTCTGCAATGGCCAAGTCAATCACCAGATCTTAACCCAATTGAGCATGCATTTCACTTGCTCAAATCCAGACTTAAGACGGAAAGACCCACAAACAAGCAAGACCTGAAGGCTGCGGCTGTAAAGGCCTGGCAAAGCATTAAGAAGGAGGAAACCCAGCGTTTGGTGATGTCCATGGGTTCCAGACTTAAGGCAGTGATTGCCTCCAAAGGATTCGCAACAAAATATTGAAAATAAAAATATTTTGTTTGGGTTTGGTTTATTTGTCCAATTACTTTTGACCTCCTAAAATGTGGAGTGTTTGTAAAGAAATGTGTACAATTCCTACAATTTCTATCAGATATTTTTGTTCAAACCTTCAAATTAAACGTTACAATCTGCACTTGAATTCTGTTGTAGAGGTTTCATTTCAAATCCAATGTGGTGGCATGCAGAGCCCAACTCGCGAAAATTGTGTTACTGTCCAAATATTTCTGGACCTAACTGTATATACACAAACAGAGCAGAGGAATGGCATAATAAAATGATATTTCAATAAACAAACACTGAGCTTAGAGAGTGAATCCTTAATTAGCTTTGATTAGTGGTGTGAAAGTTTTATTGTCCCAATATCCATGTAGGATCAGAGGCCTGGTGCCCTCAAAGTTTCTGGAGCAGACCTCTCAGATTTTGTAGTGGGTCATAAATCCTCCTGACAGGTTTGAGTCCTGTGTCCACAGAGTTAAACAATTTAATGCCATTGCAAGGTCGGGGAATACAAATTCATTAAAACGTTTAAGGCTATGTGTCCACGCTGCAGATTTCGCGTGGATTTTGCCGCGGATTTGCCGCGGATTTACCGCGGATTTCCCGAAAATCTGCAGCAGCGGCACTTCCAAGCCATTTCAATGGCATTTTGGAAATGCTGTGTCCATTCTGCGGATTTTGATCCGGAAAAATCTGCAGCATGTCAATTATTCTTGTGGATTTTGGTGCAGATTTTGGGTATAGAATGGGGAAAAAAAAAAAAATCCGCATCAAAATCCGCGGCAAAATAGCGGTAATCCGCGGTAAATCCGCGGCAAAAATAAGGTGCGGATTTGCCGCGAAAGTCGCGGATTTTCATGCAGAAAAATCCGCAGGTACATTCTACCGTGGACACATAGCCTAACTCTGTGGACACAGGACTCAACCTGTTAGGAGGATTTATGACCCACTACAAAATATGAGAGGTCTGCTCCAGAGACTGTGAGGGCACCAGACCTACATGGATATTGGGACAATAAAACTTTCACACCACTAATCAAAGCTAATTAAGGATTCACTCTCTAAGTTCAGTGTTTGTTTATTTAAATGTCCTTTTATTATGCCATTCCTCTGCTTTGTTTGTGTATATATGTGTTTCTTCAGATATTTTGTCATACCACGCCTGATGAATTGACCGGAGATGTCTCAAAAGCTTGCTTTGTAACATCATTTTATTTTATTTTAGTTAGCCATTAAAAGGTATCACAACAAGATTATAATTTTGTTTCTCTCACTGAGAACAATCAATCATTTTGATAGATCTAACATTTCTGAAGTCAGCGATACTAAATGTGTTTTTTTTTCAATTGTTTTATTTTATTAATGTATTGTATTTATTTATTAATTTTTTCACAGTGTTTAATAGGATAACTTGAAGTTGGATCATCTGATAACATGTGCTATAAAAAGCAGACAATCAGCACTTCTCTGTATAGAAAAAGTCTCCTATAAATGGTGACTCACAGCATGATGACAAGCACGTGGGTCATCACCTGACCCCCGACTGTCATGAAAACCCATCGGTGCCCTGTAATCACATTATGGGCCACGGATAGGTGGGATTAGAGATGCACTTCAAGTCAGAGTGTGTTTAATGCCACTGTCAGAGATTGACAGCGGCATTTAACTGATTAACAGCCACGGATAGATCTCTGATCAACCCACGGCCATTAGAAACACTTGATGGCTGATTAAATTGGCTGTCAAGTGCAGGGAAAGATTTTGGGCTCAATTTGTGAGCCTGCATCAAAGCCTTCCTAAGGAAGCTGCCTGATTTCAGTGATACGTGCTAAATGTTAGCACACTGATCTTATGCCTGTGGCTGCACACATCTTTAGGACTGACTATTGGGGATACTCTGCTTGATATAACCATTCTGCTTTACTTAGGATTATTTCCTTTGCTCATTGTTTTCTCTTTTGAACAGAATGAGCTATTTGTACATGATTTTGCAACTTCTTGTTGGCCCACAAGCAAGTTAAGCTTGTTAGGTATAATTTAAGTTATAAGTTTACCAATACACTCCACTTGCTTCACACAGCACCATTTGTTGACCTCATACTTCTTAAGTAACTCCCTTCTATCTCGTTGGATAAACTTGATAATTTCTGTGCAGTCCTTCACCAGGCATTTTATGTTTGTCATTTACCATTATTGAGTGTTTGGCACATGTATGTTCAGGCATTAAGCATGATTTCATTGTGTTACTACAATAAAATTGAGTTCTTTATGATTTTTTGTAATGAGCTTTTCATCATGCTCAGTCTCTTTTTTGCTTGCATGGTGTATATTACTAGCATGAATTACCGCTAGTTGTATTCATTTTGCTGTGCACCTCTCCTTTTCCATATCCATCAAAGGTAGGATACGGCCAATGATGTACATGTACATCATTGGTCATGAAAGCACTCCCATAAAAAAGTTTATTCTCTTATCTAATGAAAAGGAGAAGAATTAACTGGGTAGAAGGACAAAATGATCAATTGTAAGGACGAAGTGTTACATCATATGATGACTGCAATATGTTAAGAGGATAATAATTTTGATGGAGTGCTTCTTTAATTGTCCTATGTCTATTGAATAAATATTCAAGACTGTGTGTGTGCTCCGGTATCCTGAACTGCACATCTCCCAGGGGAAGGGAGATCTGTGGGGGTCTAAGAGCTCATATCCCTGGTGTTCTGTTTGTATTTAATAAGTCAATTATATATGAAAAATAAACACTTCAAATTTTTAGTTATTCATTATGTGAATTCACTGTATGTAGATTATACTGCTGTACTTCACACTTAAAGAGAACCTGACATCTGATACATGCTGCACTATCCAGCAGCAGTATGTATTAGGCACTGGCTGTGTGAATACAGTCAGTTATGTTGGGCTCTGAAACACTGTGTCATTTCACAGAAAAACATAATTTTAATAGACACCAGGAATGAAGCCATGCTGTAGACATGTCAGATCCCAGGAGTCTTCTTCTGTCACGATTGTCCCTCTGTTTTTGAAGACTAGTGGCAGTTTGAGGTCTGGCACCCCTTATCTCTAGGGCTCTGCATTTAAATGTATTTTTTTTTTCCTTTTTGCACTGAAGAAGTTAATGCCAGTTTCTCTGTTTGTGTGGTGCCCCTGTGGGTCCAGTTGCCACAGAGGTACTGCACCTTAGCCAGATGTGTGATATCCCATTCCCTGGTAAGAAGGAGCACACAGACTGTCACACACAAAAACTCTTAGTATAGCTGTATAGCTACACTCCATCAGGCCGTGGTCAGGTCGAGTTGCTCCTTAGGGAAAGCACAGTCCTGGAACCAGTCTCTAAGTGGTGTTAGTTAGTGGGTGGACACTTAGAACGGAGTGAATAAAGTGAAACTAAAGAGAATAAGTAGGAGAGAGAATTAAATAGGAAGTGGAGGGGAGAGGTCCTGAGGACTGGAGCAGGAGGAGCTCATCCTAGGACAAGGATGAAAGAAAGGAAGAAGGGGTCCTAGAACCACGGGAAGTGAGAGATCCACCCATGGACTTCCATCCACAGCTGACGTACTGGTGTGGAGGGACTTGGCCGCAAAGGGGACTGGCCCCTAGACTAGTGGAGAACTACAAGGCTCAGCTAGTTAAACCGGAGGTTGAGGTAACTTCAAGTGCCAAAGCCACAACGACATGCAAATCCACTGAAAAGGTGACCACAGAGGGCCAAGGGATTAGGCAGAAGAGCCTCCCAAAACAGGGTCCGCGGACTCCGGCTAAGCGCACTCTGTGTGAGACGCAGGGCAGGAGAGTAAAGCCAGCATAGGAAGACAAACAGGAAAAGGACACAGAAAGGTGCACCGGTCTTGTTACTCCAAATTACTTGGGGATCAGCTGGATCCCATCCCCACAGGACACAGCACTCGGAGGGCAGCACATGAGTAATCTGGTGTGTTATCTTCCAGCACCACTCCGCATCCATGGACATTTGCCAAAGCTTTTTAATGCGGTTGTTGTTCCAGAGTTATCTCTTGAATCCTTACATTCCACCACGCACAGAAAGGAGGAGTCACAGGGGGACAGGTCAGATTTTCAAAGGAGTGAGTAAATTAAGAGACAGGATTTAATAAGAAAAAGTGTTCTACTTACACAGCAGTGAAGGAAGCAGGGAACATACTTAGAATAGATAGATATACAGGTGTGAATTGTAGTCAATAGAATTGTGGGATATTCCATTCAGGAAGGAGACAAACCAAGAATAGTCTCTTTAAAAGTAGTTGACCATTCTACAGTGTTCATTCATGTGTAATACTAGGACTGAGCACCTAGATGTCTGTTGGCTTTTGCCCATACCTACATACAGCTATAGATTTATAGGAGGCAGTTACCTTAGAGTCATCAAGTGAAATATACAGTAAGATGTCCTTGTGTCTGGAGCTGCTACCTATTTTGGGAATACAACTGATCAAATTTAAAGCAATCTTTGAGTTTGCAGAGAAAGCTTTAATTTAATAACAAAATGAATGCCAGTTTTTAACACTGTATCATTTAAAAGTAACATCTTAACTTGCTGAAAAAGAAGTTCACAACATCCAGCATGAATTGTCATTAGTTTTGAGAGAGCATACTTGGCACTGCTCAGTGCTCACTGCTTGGCACTACTCAGTCTAGCATCACAGTTTTTAGCAAGGATCCTTGTGCTTCCCCACCTCGCATGTTTTGAGGCTGTTTTTCAGTCACCAGGAGTCCTAGCTGCCCAGACATGGAGGTTAGTCCAGATAGTGGCATTTCAAGTTAGATTTTTTAGTCTAGCTGCCCAGACACAGATGTTTTTAACCTAGATAGTGGCATTTTAGTTAGGGACCCGGAATATTGAGATTTACCTTGCCGTTAGTTTCCGGGCTTACATGCATTGGCCAATTCATAAACTAAAAATCTAATTTTTTCATATAGCAGTAATGCAGTACCAGAGTTCCCTTATACGTTGATGGCATTTTAATGTGCAGCTATATGCATTTTGTATTGGCTATGTTTTTTCAGCTGGCACCTATAAACACTTGTAGGATGTGTGGGTCAGTTTTTTTTAAATATTTGTAGTGAGTCTCTGACTGAGCACTCCGCCCTATAAACCAGGCTGTGTTTATGATCCTTATACCAGGAGTCCTAGCTACCCAGAGATGGAGGTTAGTCCAGATAGTGGTATTTTAAGTTAGATTTTTTAATCTAGCTGCCCAGACACGGATGTTTTTAATCTAGATAGTGGTATTTTAGTTAGGTACCCGGAATATTGAGATTTACCTTGCCGTTGGTTTCCGGGCTTACATGCATTGGCCAATTCATAAACTAAAAATCTCATTTTTTCATATAGCAGTAATGCAGTACCAGAGTTCCTTTTCAGGCCTACATCTATTCTATTCCCTAATAACAGCACTGTTAGCTGCATTACGTGAAGGGATAGCTGCTGGAGGAGCGATAATTTTGGATTAGAGGCATATAGGCAGGGTTTATTACCTTACCATCCTTCTTTAGGTAAAATGCTTCTGCAATCTAACTGCATTGGTCAGGGCATTGGTGATGTTATGGGCACGTTTTGGTGTAAGGCAGAGAAGGCACACTTGGAAATATGGTGGCGCCTAGAGTTCAGGATGATGGAAAGCCCCAGTGTCCACATATTTCCAAGGCAAGCAGTCAGGATACAAAAGCATGTATATTCCTGTGTACTTTTTTTCTCTATTTCCACCTGGTCCACATACAAAGCTTCCTTTTTAATTGTGAGCAGTGAGTGTCTGAGTAAACATAGATGCGGGATGGTTCTGCTGATTATTGCATCATCCCCGTTCACCATTTAAGTTGATTACTCAAAGTTTTATAGAATCTCGTAGACTCCTAACAGAGGCTCAACAGACCTTCTTGATTTGCATACTTCCCAGGGGGCAATGCACCTAGGATTTCACTGTGTTGAGCACCCTCGCTGGCTGCCGGAAGTGTTTTCTCTGGCTGGTCTCCCCAAGATCACTGATTATTTTGTCAGAACTTCGTAGATGTCAGATATCCATGGCCACTCATCAGTTATTCTTTGCAGAGGCTGACCAGAATACTGATGGGCATGTTGTAGCTTGTATTCAACTACTACCCTCTGCTGCTCACACAGTCTTGTCAACATATATAGTGTTGAGTTCCAACACATAGTCATGTCACACACCACTCATTGAGTTGGCACTTGCAGCTGTGGCTTACTTGCGTAAATGGGTGCACATGCAGAGTACCATCACAACTAGGTCAAGCAAATCTAGGTGGCCCAAGGTCCAACTCAAACAAGGTTAACCCAGTGTGCTGTCAAGGAAATGTTGTGTCCCAGGCCACAAGCACTTATCCATGTGTCGGGTGTTAAATGGATCTTCCCAGTAACAGCATTTGTCAGGGCACAGGTTGTGTGATGAAGCACATGGCACACTGGGAAAAATAGTTTGGGCTGGGGACCGTGAACTGCTGTTTGGCCCTGTAACAACTATGAGTAAAGGCCACCTCATGGCCTTTTGAAAATTATGAGTGAGGGCTGCCTAATGTCCCCCTAAAGATTATTACTGAAGGTTGCCTGATGGCCCACTAATAGTTATGAGTGAGGGCCACATGATGTCCCAGTTGATATGGAGAAGGAGGGGTGGAGATAAGAAAAGAAGAAAACATGAACTGTATGGCATTTTTTAGGTGGGAAGGGGGTGCATTTGGAATTCAGAAAAAAGGAACATTTGATATGGCTTTATGTTCCACTGTTGTTATTTTGTGGGTTGAGAAGTTTGGTTCAATCCAAGCCTTGTTTATTTTGAGAACAGTCAGCCTGTCCGCATTTTCAGTTGACAGGCAGTTGTGTGACGCCCTGGACTAGCCAGGTAGTCACAGATAGCGCCCCGCACAACACCTGTCCCCTAAAAAGGTGTCATCAGCAAACCATTAAAACCTAGTCATCCCTCTCTGTGCTTGATGGACACACCTGGGGGCGGAGCCATTAAGTTGGCCACGCCCACCGAGGAGTTCAGAGAGCCTGAGGCAGGAAAAACATCAGTTTCTAGTTTAGGAGGAGCAGTGAGTGGGAGCAGACCTATGCCCAGGTCTGCAGCAGTCTTAGAGATGCCGGGGTGGGAGCCCGGGTACCTTTGGCTAGGAGGCAAGCGGTGGTCTCAGCCTGCAGGAGCCGGGAAGACGGCTCGGTGGAACCGTGGTGAACCGGGACAGGGTAGTGACCCACCGGTACCGACCCGGGGAACCGACTCAGAAACCGGAGCACAAAGGGGGGTACTCAGACCCTTAAACGAGGTCCAGAAACCACTGGACCGAGTTCATTAACTGATTGCGGTCTGGACTATAGGTCCTTTCCCACCCAAAGACCCGACTGAAGACAACAGCCCAACGAAGAGGATAGAAAGCCACCGCAAAGGCAGAGAGATCCCACAAGCCAGCGTCTGCGGACAAAAGGGCTGTCCCGACATCCAAAAAGCTGGGGAGCGGACTCCCATCGCTGAAGCACAGGCAGTCCACAGATACACAACACGGTGCAGGAAAAAGGCAGAGACCACCAACTGGGTGGGGGACCCGATTCAGCCGGCTGCGGGCACCGACCACCATCAACTTGTTTTACCAGAGACTTGTGTGTGTTACTAATCGTGATTACAACAGTGCCCTCCGGCTGTGCACCTCCCTGCACCGCCCAACCACACAACACCCAATGGGTCCCAGGGCCACCATCCCTGCCCACGGAGGGGTTAACATCTTGCTGCATAAATATCTCCCCCAGGTGCCCCGTAACTGCAGCGGTGGTGTCTACCTTCACCACATCCCGTGGGTGGCATCACGAACTTAACCACAGCTCCGGCCGTACACCTACGTCACCTAAACCGTCAGCCCCCTTTCAGATCGAAGTGACCACAGGGCCCCCGGGTCCGGAGACGCTCGAGCCACCTACCAGCGAGCCCGGATCTGAGCGGTTCGGCTGCAGCCGGGCGTGGGGCGGTACAGTAGCACCCATCAGCAATTATGCCCCAGCTGCACTAAAACACACAGAATCAACTTAAGCAGGGAAGGAGCAGTGACTGTGTCCTTTGATCAAATAAACAAATAATTTTGAAACCCTTACTTATATGTATTTGAAGCCTCAAGGTGGCCTGATGCCTTGAGCTGTCAAATGGAACCAATTTCCTGCAACTTAGTCCTACAGTACAAGACACTGTCTTGTACTTTTTTGCCCTCAAAAAAGCGCTAGGGCTTATTTTTGGAGAAGGTCTTATTCTTGGAGAAACAGGGTTTGGGGTAAGTTTACCTCCCAAAAAAAGTAGACCCCCCCTTTGGAGGAGACTCATACTTACCAGGGCCCAGATGTCTGCATGGTTCCCAGGTCCTCCTGCGATACTCGGCGGGCCCTCTCAGCAGTTACGCAGCACGCCATCCTCCCCTGCTTCTGGCTGAAACAGACACATATGTCAGAACACACATACACTCATGCACATACACACACATTAGACTATACACACAATCACCGAGCAGATCAAAAACACACTCACTAGTGACTAACCATCACCCGGCTGTACAGAATGCCGCAGGGAAAGAAGGGGGGAAGTTACGCATCACAGGACCTGTAAGCATTCCATCCACAGCCACAGGTCCTTGCGTTCCACCGCATCTTAGGATTCTGTCAGCCAGAAGAAATCAGTATCGCGGGATGTGGTGAGTGTGTGTGTGTGTGTGTGTGTGTGTGATCTGATGGGTGAGTGTGTGTGTGATCTGATGTGTGCTGTTGTCCTTTCTGATGTGTGTGTGATGTAATGTGTGTGTGTGTGCGATCAGTGCAGGTTCTACCACTCAACATCATGTGAGTGTGATTGTAGAGTGTCCGCTGTCTAAAATGAAGTGTCCTATAGTATTCTTTAACTTTTTTAGCTGCACGTACACTTCATTATTGAACTACAACTAGGGCTTATTTTTTGGGTAGGGCTTATATTTAAGCCTTGCTCCGAAAATGCTGAAAATCTAAGCTGGGGAATAATTTTGGGGGAGGTCTTATTTTTGGAAAAACACGGTATAAGCAATAGACTAAAGCGGGCTTTACACGCTACAATATCGTTAATGATTTATCGTCGGGGTCACCGTGTTTGTGATGCACATCCGGTGTCATTAACGAGATCGCAGCGTGTAACACTTAAGAGCGATCTTAAACGATTGCAAAAGAGGGCAAAATCGTTTGCCGTGGAGAGGTGATCCTGAAACAAAAAATCGTATTCTGGATGTTAGCGATGTTGTTCCTCGTTCCTGCGGCAGCACACATCGCTATGTGTGGCACCGCAGGAGCGAGGAACATCTCCTTTACTGCCTCCATCGGCAATGAGGAAGGAAGGAGGTGGGCAGGATGTTTACGTCCCTCTCATCTCCGCCCCTCCGATTCTATTGGCCGCCTGCGGTGTGACGTCGCTGTGACGCCGCACGACCCGCCCCCTTAGGAAGGAGGGGGATCGCCGGCCAGAGCGACGTCGTAGGACAGGTAACTGAGTGTGACGGGGGTAAGCGAGGTTGTGCAACACGGGCAGCGATATGCCCGTGTCGCACAACCGACGGGGGAGGGTACGATCGCTGCTTGTAACCATTTTTTATATGTTTGGGTTTATTACACCTTCTAGTGGTAAAAACTATACATTGCAGATATGCATCCATTTAAAGGCATTATATGAAGGAAAAGCAAGAAATAACACATTCACATGGCCATATACAGTTACACAATTTACAAGGAGGTAAGTAAGTGTACAACAAGCAGTTAAACCTCTTATGCCATCTGAGTGCTCTTATATGCAATACATCCAGGAGAACTTACTATGAAAATACACAGTTCCATCAGCTTAATCCAGCATTGTATAGGGGTAAGTAAAGGGTGAAACGATACATACCTGTTGGTCTAGTTATCAGTAGATTGCAAGATGAAACAGAACATCATTCATGTGACTTGGGAATATTTCATTCTGAAGGCAGAGGGGAATGAATGGTGTTCTGCATGGTTGTGTAAACCATGTTAGACAATATTTATTAGATATATTATGAACATTTCTCAGGTATGAAACAAAATAATTAGAACAGTACAAAGCATCATTCATCCTGACATCAGCTGTAGGCTGACAGAGACATAAAAGACAACCAGCAGGATCAAATAGGCACAAAGATTTGAATGCCTTTGAAGTGAAAACCATTAATACAAGTATGGTTTTTTTTCTCTTGTTTGACAATCTTAATTTGTTGTTTTTTCATGATAGATATAGTGGTCAAAAGTAATGGTAAGAGATAGTACACGTACCGAATTTGACCCTAGATGAAAATAATTATGTAGTGTATGCATCACTATAAAACAGGTCCAGATTAAAAACTGTAGGAATATTGACGATGTCATAGAATTAAGATTTTACAAAGGAAACAACTGCTGTACATGGTCCTGACAGGAGTTTTATGTTTGTTAACTTGGTTGTATATTCTGACCCATAGTTTGACTACTTCATAATAATTAGTGAGTGTAGTGTTATTGCAACATCCGTTAGATTACACCACATTGCTAAGACCTTTGAAACATTTTTAAGTCTCTTTCAAAATATTTTCATATGTCGTGAAACTGAAATGACAAAGAAGGAGGTTGCAAATAGTGTCTTATCCAGTGGTACCAGAAATAATTTAATTAGGTGCACTAACCTGGTGCGGTTGTGTTATAGACACAACCACTATACCTACATGTTAAGGAAGGCTGCTGCAGCACTTCCGTCAACTCCAACAAAATATTTTCATGAGAGTAAAGAGAACAAAAAAGAAAAGAGACTTAAGCGGGCTTTACACGCTGCAATCTTGCTAGCGAGATCGCAAGTGATCGTACCTGCCCCTGTTGGTTGTGCGACACGGGCAAATCGCTGTCCGTGCAGCACAACCTCGCTTAACCCCGTTACACGCACTTACCTTCCCTGTGACGTCGCTTTGGCTGGCGAACCGCCTCCTTTCTAAGGGGGCGGTTCGTGCGGTGTCACAGCGACGTCACACGGCAAGCATCCAATAGAAGCGGAGGGGCGGAGATGAGCGGCCGGAACATTCCGCCCACCTCCTTCCTTCCACATTACCGGTGGAGGCAGGTAAGGAGATGTTCGTCGCTCCTGCGGTGTCATACACAGCGATGTGTGGTGCCGCAGGAACGACGAATAACATCGCTTATAAGCAGAAAACGATTTTTTGTTTCAGGACGACCTATCCACGGCAAACGATTTTGACCGCTTTTGCGATCATTTAAGGTCGCTCATAAGTGTCACACATTGCGATATTGTTAATAACGCCGGATGTGCGTCACAAACACCGTGACCCCGATGATAATTAATTAACGATATCATAGCTTGTAAAGCCCGCTTTACTCTAGGCCACGGCAAGCTAATAGCATTATTGCGTTAACCCCAATGTTCTAATGTAATTGTATTCCCCTTGTACAATTACTCTGTAAGTGAAAAAGGTGTCCCTATGCAGTGTCTGGCACTAATTCTCTGCATTTATCTGTGAAGTTAATGGGTGTAGTAATAATAATAATTAATAATTTTATTCATTTATATAGCGCTATTAATTCCACAGCGCTTTACATACATTGGCAATACTGTCCCCATTGGGGCTCACAATCTAGCGTCCCTATCTGTATGTCTTTGGAGTGTGGGAGGAAACCCACGCAAACACGGGAAGAACACACAAACTCCTTACAGATGGTGTCCTTGGTGGGATTTGAACCCAGGACCCTAGCGCTGCAAGACTGCAGTGCTAACCACTGAGCCACCGTGCCGCCCACACGTAGTAGTCTGCAAGGTCCAAGGGTAAGTGTAAGCCATGTGACCACTAAGGATAGTGATTGGTTGCCACAGTCGTCGGCCACTATTGAATGTCATTGCTGACAATTGGTAGACAAAGTCGGTGAGGAGAACTGTTTATGAGAAATGGTTATCCATTTCTTTGTTGGGCAGCTACAACTCTTAGCTTATCCTGATAGCTGTTGATAAACAATCAATAGTATTGTTGACCTTTTTTCTGTTGAGAGCTTGAGCGTCAGCTTTGACCAACTTTAATCCAATAAATGAAGAGAGGGATGTCCGGCTCTGCGAACAGATTCTTTTTGTATAAATGATAATTCAAACACATTCATAAAATGATATATACAGTGAGGAAAATAAGTATTTGATACACTGCCGATTTTGAAAAGTCTTCAAATTTAAAAAGAATGGAGAGGTCTGTAGTTTTTATCATATATACACTTCAACAGTGACAGACAGAATCCCCACCCCCCAAAAAAATCTAGGAAATCCCATTGTATGATTTTTAAATAATGAATTTGCATTATACTGCAAAAAATAAGCATTTGATACAATAGATAAAGAGAACTTAATATTTGGTATGAAATCCTTTGTTTGCAATTACAGAGGTCAGACGTTACCTGTAGTTCTTGACCAAGCTTCCACACACTGAAGAAGGAATTTTGGCCCGATCCTCCATTCAAATCTTCTCCATGTCTTTCATGTTTTTGGGACTGTTTTATCAGTTTTACAGCACTTAGAATTTTCTTCTCATCTTTTAGTACACTTTGGTAAAATTAATGGCGCCATTTTAAAGTACAATTTGTACCACAAAAAACAAGCTTACGTACGTTTATGCGGACAGAAAAGGAGGAAAAAATGAAAACACAAAAACGGATATTGGCTGTCATGAAAGGGTTAATGGGTTTCAGTTCTTTTTCAGAAAAACATGGATAAAATACAAATGCAAAAGAACATCTTTTAGTAAGTTGGACATTGCAGTTAGAGTTTATTATCTGTAATTGTTGAGTTTGTGACTAATTTGTAACTGAACTTGTACACATTAGTCAACTTCGGCTCCTTTCGCCTTTTCTTCCTTCTATTCTTATATTTAGTAAAGTCATCAGAATGTGAGCAAGGAGCTGGTGGCTGTTAGCAATATGGAAATGCTGTCCCATGTGATAAACAAGAGAAGAATGTGAGAAGACTGGAGCAAGTGGCACTACGCTTCAGAGGTGGCATGGTGGAGGCCAATGAACTAGTTTGAGGCTATGTGTCCACATTGCTTTTTACCTGCTTTTTAAATGCTTTTTTGCTGCTTTTTCAACTGCAGCGTTTAATGCCGAAATGGATGTGTTCTGCTTTTCAAGCAAAGTCTATGGAAATTTGGGTTTCTTGTGCCCACTATGCAGTTCAAACTGCAGCCTTTTTGTTGCAGAACTTTGGTCAAAAACTCAGCTTTGCAGTGCAAAACCCAAATGGCAAAAACAATTGACATGTCAATTGTTTTTGCCATTTGCGTTTTGAACTGCAAAGCAGAGTTTTGCCCAAATTTCTGCCAGAAAAAGGCTGGAGTTTGAACTGCATAGTGGGCACAAGAAACCCAAATTCCCATAGACTTTGCTTGAAAAGCAGAACACATCCATTTTGGCATTAAACGCTGCAGTTGAAAAAGCAGCAAAAAAGCAGGTAAAAAGCAGGTAAAAAGCAACGTGGACACATAGCCTGATAAGATAATCTTTTAAGATGATGAATTTTTTGCGCAGCCATTTCTTCCTTCTCGTTACCTCAGTTCTTACCCATAGTCTAATCTGCCATTGTTCATTCTCTGTAAAATGGAATATAGATGCAGGCTACATTTCTTGCTGCTGCTTTACAAAACAATCTCATATCTTTTCAATACTAACAGTTTGCAAGTTTCAATTCTCCAAGCTTGTAAATTTTGAAAGTCTGACAGATGTTGAATTACAATTACTGTACATTTATGAGAAAGGCATAAATAACATATTTATATGTGGAGATAAATAACACATAATCTGTCACACTCTAAAAACCACCAGGGGGTCGTTCTTTGAAGTGAAAGTTATTAATTCACTGTACTTTTTTTTTAATTTTTATGAATCACTTCATGCTATGTCACAAAATTAAAGACAAGCAATCAGTTAAATCTGTAGAGCAACATCCGTAGATGACATTTTTTCAGTCTGTAATGTTTACTGCTGATATAGTTTTATTTTAAGAGATTTCCAGTCAGTAAAAAAATCTAAACAAAAGCTATTGAGTTACAATGGATCTGTGACTCGCATGTTCAAACACTGCCTTTATTCACTCTTTAAGGAGATTGCATTTCCACAAGTCTGACCACTAGACCACCAATCCAGAAAAATGGGGTTTCAACTTTTTCCCATGTAAATTGCATGTTTAACCACTGCTCTTTTCCCTTCCATGGTCCTGATGGATATTGCAATTCTGTCAATCCGTAATTCTGTTTAAAAGTTGCAATCATAGCTACTGACACATTTAATTTACTAGTAGAGTTGCTAATAAGTTGTAAACAATCGTAAATTAAAGGTGAAGAGTTAACTTCTCCAAAAATTATTTGTATAGCAGAGTACAGCTACAAATATCTTGCCAACTGGGATGATTTGCTCCATGTCAGCTAGTGAGATGTTGAAGATTGTTTTCTCTAGATATTTACCGTATTTTTCGCTTTATAAGACGCACCTGATTATAAGACGCACCCCCAAATTTGGTGAAGGAAAAGAGACTTTTTTTTTATGTTAAATGGGGTCCATCTTATAATGCCAGTGTCCGTCTAACAAATCATATAGGGTATATGTCCCTCATAGCCCTCCATCCTAAAATTAGCCCCCCTTAATCTGGATATGGCCCCCTTATATTGAATATAGTCCCCCTGTGCTGAGACATGTCCCCCTGTGCTGCCTATGGCCCCTATAGATGGCACACTTTCCCTGTGTTTGATATAGCCCCCATGTGTGCTGCCCATGGCCACTATAGATGGCACATCTCCCCTGTGTTAGATATGCCCCCATGCTGCTGCCCATAATAAAATAAAACACTCTTTCCTTACCTTCTCAGCGCTGTCCTCCTCGTGTCTCCCACCTCGCAGTTGAGCTCCGGCTTCCTGCACTTCCTGGTTCTTGCTGCCGGTCATGTGATGGGCATGGCAGAGGGATATCATCTCTGCATGCCTTATCACAGACAACAGCAGCAGGAGACCGGAGATCAGCACTGGAGGAGATAAGTAAAGCTTTTTTTATTTTACTATGGGCAGCAGCACGGGGGCCATATCTAACACAGAGGGGATCATGTGTGATCAAAGAGAGCACAGGCAGATATAATATGCCCTGCTGCCCCAGCCCCTCAGCGTGATGCAGTTTCAGCACCACACTGCTGATGGACAGCGGCTGTGCATATTATATGAGCGGGAGCAGGAGATCAAACGGTGCCGCTCGCAGCTGTCACCTGCCCCCAGCACCGCTCCAGAGCGGACCCTGCAGTATATATTTATATATATATATATATATATATATGTACTCCCCCCCGTATATTCGGTTTATAAGACGCACCCCCTACTTCCCCCAAAATTTGGGGGAACAAAAGTGCGTCTTATAAAGCGAAAAATACGGTACTTCTTTTTAGGGTAAAGTAAATTAAAAAAATGATGTGTATGTATATATACAGTGTATATATATATATATATATATATATGTATATATATATATATATATATATATATATATATACATATATATATATACATAGGACTTCAACCGAGCCTTCAAGTTAATGAAAGATTTTGACTTTTAGAAGACAAGGATGAAAAATTAAAGTAAAAAATTGATATGTAGTAAGGAGGTTAAGATTCACTGAATTACCTAAAACTTTACTGTATAAATAAATAAAACACTACAGGCAGTACAAACACATAACTACTATTAGTGCATCTGTAACAGCATGTACTACCAAATTATGTTCTGATTAAAACAAGGAGCTTGCCATAAAGCTCAATCCAATTCACAAATATGTAAGGGCCAACTGCTATTATGTTGTTAAAATTTCTACAGATATCCCCTTAAGAATAGGGCCATTATTCGTTTTTAGGCTTTTGGTTTTACCTTCTTCTAAGAAAAATATTTTTTGTTATTTTTCTGTTAACATAGCCATACATTGCCCTAAAAAATAATTGAAAAAAAATCTTAGAATTTTTTTTTACAGCATTATATGCTTAGTTGAAATGCCAAGCCAGTCATGATTCATCAGGTCAGTACAATTAGGGCAATACCAAATTTGCATAGATGTTTTTTTTCTTTACAGGGGTTATCTACTACTTGGAGAACCCTTTCTCATTCACCTTGTTTGTCCCCCAAAAATAAATAAGTCTATAATTACCTCCGGTTCAGCCACAGATCCAGCAATGCAAAAAATTCACGCTCCCAGAGCCCACATGACATTGTTATGACACTCGAGCCCCACAACCAATCAGCATCGGCTTCCTTCTCCCTGCCTTCGAACATATTAGCAGGAAGTCAGCGCAGTGCTCACATCCCGCTCAAATGTGTGAACGTGAGGAGACAGACACCAAGCCCCGATAGGTTGCATGGCCAAAGTGTCATAACAATGTCCTGTTGACAGCTTTTGACTAAGATGGAACTTCAGCCACACCAGAGGTGAGTATAGGTTTATTTATTTTTACGAGGGCGAACAAGGGTAATGAGTAGGGGATTGTCCAAGTAGTGGACATCCCCTTTAAGCTGTAAAAGAAAATTCAGAAATTTCTGAATAGAAAATAATGTTGGTTCTTGTCGCCATTTTCTAAGATCTTTAACAATTTCATTTTTCTATTGATGCACCTGAGTGAGGTTTTCTTTAATATGTGGTTAGCTGACATTTTTTTCTTTTATACCATTTTAGGGTATTTGTGATGATTACTTATTATTTTTTAATTGTTGTGTGGTGACTGAAAAAAATTTAATTTCATTTTTATTTCTCTAAATACTGTTTACCATATTAGATTATAATTAGGGATGGTCGAATACCTCAAATATTTGGCTTCGCGAATATCCGAAGAAAAGGTCGCCGCTTTGTGAATATTCGATGAGCAATGTAAGTCTATGCGAAGCCCGAATAGTTCTGAATAGTTGTTATTCGGGTTTCCCATAGACTTACATTGCGCATCGAATATTCGCGTATAGTCGAATAGCGGTGACCTATTAGGCAAATATTCGCAAAGCCGACTATTTGAGGTATTCGATCATCCCTAATTAATAATCCATTAATAATCCATAATCGGAATTATACTAATTTAGTGTGGTGCACTGCGCCTAGTCGCCACAAAAAAAAAATCACACAATTACATGTGTATTGCCATCTGTATAACATGTATTATAAACCTTACTGAGGATTTGGTTTTCTCTGCAGTTCACAACAGAACATACATTTACATACGCTCCCTTACTCTGGTTATTCTCTTGAGAGAAAACCAACTTTTGAGGGAGAGCCCTAGAAGAAGAAAGGGAAGGAGCTTAGGTCTGAGGTAAATTCCAGGTAGTCTGAGCGGTGTGGTGAAGTGAGGAGCCTACTGAGAAGAGGTTTTGTCCTGAGGTGATGTCGGAAACCTCTGGAGGGACCAGCTACACTTGTCGGGGCAGGGGTATCGGTTCCTACATCATCGGTAACTTCAAGGTCAGTGACAAAACTGAGAGACTGCAGCCTTTTTAGAAGAGGCAGTAAAATTTCTGGGATCACAGTGGTATGTGTGAGTCTGGAAACTTCTAGAAGAAATAGTGAGTTTTTCTACAGGATTCCAGTCACCTGCTCGCCAGAAGGGATTAAAATATCCGGATTGTTCTTGTCTTGGTAATCAAAGGAAACCAAGATACCTATTCCCTGGTAGGGAAATAGTGGCAGAAAGAGTACACTATCACCACACAGCAGAGAAGCCAAATTCTCATCAGAGCAGGAAGAAAACCCCCATCATTGAGAAGGCTGTAAACAATGTTGTGGACTGTTATGCAAGAGCTTCAGTAAAAGGTAAAAGCTCCCTGTCTCTGGCTGATTTATTCCCTCCAGCACCATCCCTACCTCAACACATCCCCAGGAAAAAGCCCTAGTTGGGGTGGTGAGAGGACAACCCTCTGGCACTGCTCATCACCACCTAACTCCTGTGACCCACCAGCAGTGCCCGGTCACAAACTCTTTATTTATTTTATTTTTCTTTCTCCCCTTTTTAAATATTATTTTTACTCCCCATTATAAAAAGCCTGTCGCTCGCGCCCGGTATGGCCACGTCACCACTAGAAGCCACCGCCGTGACATCAGAGGCCTCCGAGGTGGCACACTAGCAATAAAATGTAAAGTTTTGTTTATTTATTTATTTTACTTTTAATCTGAAAAAATTGGGTGTGGTTGATTCAAATTTTATATTTTTAAAAAACTTATTTTTATTTATTTTTTACATTCCTTATAAATTGTTCTTATTACGAGTAGTATATATTAGAAATCATGGTCCCCTATGAAGCTCAGTATGAGACTGGGCTTCTCATGCCCAGTTGGCAATGACGCTACCTTCAACAGGTGCCCCGTCTTTCATGATAACTTTTTAGTATATTGGAATCATGCCCCCTGAAAATGATGGGAGCTGATGTGTGCTCATGGTGAGTGTGATACTTAAATGCTACTGATTGAGATTGACAGTGGCATGTAAATGGTTAACAGCAGCAATAGGATCTTATGTACATCATTCACTATTTGGTTAATGGACCTTGCAGTGACTAAAATAATCTAATTTACATAAATGGAATGCTTTTTACTCACAAAAAAATTGTGGCAAAAACTTCTGTTCATGATTTCACACTCAAGAGGGTATAAAGACAATGCACTGCAAAATAATATAGATAAAGATTACCATTAATTTTGCAAATGAAGACGTTGCCACAAAGTTAATGGATATTAAAAAAAAAAAAAAAAAAACCCATCATGCATGAAACATGTAATGGATGAGAGCAATAAAATGTAAAATTATGACTAGCCACATAAAATAACTGTATTATACTACAGTATTATTCATATGTAAGAAGTGAATACGCTATAATTATCATACTAGATAACATGATAACTAATAGTATATGAAAGACAAATACCATATTTGTATAGTTTACAGAACTGAATAAAAAGGAACCATAAAACACATGTGGAGCATTTGCCAATTTATTCTCACAGCTGGAAAAATATTCTGACCCCTGAAATTGCAATTATATACATTTTCTTCATCAATCAACATAATAATCAGTAGATAAAAGCATTTTGTTAAGCTGTTACTTTATATATTTTGCAGTTATGAGGACTTTTCTATTGCTGATGAATGTATCTAGAGCCTTTGGTACTTGTAAAAAAAAAATCAAGCAAGTAAAAAAACACAACACTAGTATGAAAAAGGCCACCCAGACTTTGGCCAGACTACTGTGCTTCCTTTTGGTTGCATGCACTCTTAAGGCAAAAAGCTTGAGTTCTTCAGATTTTATTTTTTTTGTAGATCAAAGAAGATGTTTTTTTGTACCGTACGTATGTTTTTGTTTTTTTTTATTTATACGACCTGCAAAACAATTGATGGCAGTGACCTATGATACCAATGTCTTCTAATGTTGCGACGTGTTAATTTGTTTCCCTACCATGGTAGTAGGAGGGAACTATAGAAGGTTTTTCACCATATTGAGAAAGTACAGTCTTTCTTTTCAATGTTTTATTTACTGATACATACGAAACAATTTAAAACAAACAAGAAATGCAGCCTTGTAACAAGGAAAAAAGGGATAAGGTCAAAAATGCTAGACATTTAGGCTATGTGCCCACGGACGCTCGTACCTGCGGATGTATCCGCAGGTACGAGCGCATGTTTCCCACAGCTATTTTTAGTTGCTAGATTAAAGCGGAATAGCTGCAGGAAACATGCGGACATTCACGCGGCTTACCTGCGGACGTCTCGGCCTCTCATCTCCATAGCGGAGGTCCGGGACATCCGCAGGTAATTCGCATGAATAATTGACATGCAATTATACATGCGGATGCCTACATCCGCAGCATGGTCGGCAGCTGCACTTTCCGCAGCGTGGACACAGCACTCCCCATGTCCCATAGGATAACATGGGGAGTACCTGTACATGCTAAAACCTGCGGATTTATCTGGAAAATCCAGAAAAATCTGCAGGTTTTCCGCGGCAAAATCCGCACAAACAGGCTCCCATGGGCACATAGCCTTAGAGAGCTTACAAAGGTTCAGAGATAATGAATGCACAGATATAAAAAGGCTTAAAAGACCTTGAACCTTGTTATTAAAATCAGCAACTAGACCTTCTGAAATAATTAACAATAACATGTATCTATCTTCTAGATTCAAAGAGTAAGAAAGAAAGATGAGAAAGGTATATACGTAGATATAATAGAGACTATAGTTCTGGGTTCAGGTAGAAAAAAAAGAGGGAGAAGATAGAAAAGAAGAAAAGAAGTGGTAAAGTCGGTCCGGGAACAATCATCCTCAGGAATCTCAATGGAAGATTAAAAAGAGTTGAGTGGCAGGATGCGCCAGGTAGGGTGGTTAGGGCTCACAAAAATAAGAAGGAAATGGCATGTGGACGCTGCATTGGAAACCTGCTCAAAATTCTAAATTTTTCATGTCATGTTGATGAGCACGTGAGAACGGAAAAAGTAGGTTTAGACCTGTAGGTTTGCCAAGGTGTGAGAAGGAGGATAGGTTGGGCTGTGAAAAGGCTGCTAGTTCTTCAATGTGGTAGAGTTGGTCTATTTTTAACAGAAGCTGTCTCTTGGTTGGTGCCTTTGTTGAGCGCCAGAGCGGAGCAAGAAAGTACAATCTTAATACTAAGGTGCAGGAATGAGAAAACAATGCTCAGAACAAAAGATAGCTGGAGACGTTGCTTACTAGGAGCTGCAAGTAACTCCGCAGTGTTGAGGCTTAAGGGTACTTTACATGCTGCGATCTCGCTAGCGAGATCGCTAGTGATCGTACCCGCCCCCGCCAGTTGTGTGACAAGGGCAAATTGCTGCACGTTCTGCATAACCTTGCTTACCCCCATCACACGCACTTACCTGCCCAGCGATGTCGCTCTGGCTGGCGATCCGCCTCCTTTCTAAGGGGGCAGTTCGTGCGGCGTCATTTACCGGCCACCCAATAGAAGCAGAGGGGCGGAGATAAGCGAGACGTAACATCCCGCCCACCTCTTCCTTCCTCATTGCCGATGGAGGCAGGTAAAGGAATGTTCGTCGTTTGTTCAGCAGACCCATCTCCATCTATCACCATAGTTACCCAGTTGCTCATAAAGCGACATGTAACGTCCCTGTCCCTGCTTACTGGTCCAAGTATCGGTGGTGAAATGCACCCGGTCACACACAGAGTTTCTCAAGGAAGCGGTGATGTTGTGTGCGACATGCTGGTGTAGCGCAGGCACACCTTTCTTGGAGAAGTAGTGGTGAGTGGGCATCTGGTACTGGGGCACTGCGACGGACATAAGGTCTCAAAAATCCTCTGTGTCCACCAGGCAGAAAGGCAGCATTTCGGTAGCCAAGAGCTTACAGAGGGATAAAGTCAACCTCTTAGCTTTGTCATGGCTCGGAAAAAATGGCCTTTTATTTGTCCACATCTGAGGGACAGACATCTGGCTGCTGTATGGAAACGGTGGTGAGTAGGGTGTCCCTGGAAAAATGCAGGTCTGTGAGGAAAGTGCAGGTGGAGACATGATGTTGCCTTTATCCAAAGTTGGTGCTCTTGATGTCTGAGAGAGCTATGCACCAGCACTTGTTTCCCCTTCCAAACCAACTGACGACCTACCAAGCAAACTGCCTGTTGCGGTTAAAGTGGTGGAAGGTCTGCGTGTAAAACCAGTTGTGACAGCTGTCACCACAGTCATAGAAGATGAATAGCGCGCAGAGGAACTTGAATGGGCAGACGGTGTTTGGCCCTCTCCGCTAGGCTGCATTGCAGCACGGTGAGCTTCCCATTGGGACTTATGCTTGTTATTCATAAGACGATTCATGGAAGAAGTTGTCAAACTGGTGAGTTTTTGGCCTCTACTTATAGATAGCCGACAAATTTTACAGATCACATGATTTGGGAGATCCTTTGCAAGGTCAAAAAAGGACCAGGCTAGGCAAGGCTTAGAGGCCATGCGACCTGCAGAGCCACCCCAACTTGTGCTCAGACACAGAGTGGTGGCTGAGGATGCAGTTTTAGACTTGCTTCCAGTACTCTGTCCAGGAAGGCACAAGGTAACTTCGTCGTCAGTTGCATCCTCCTCCACCGCCTCTGGTGACCTCCTCAAGTGCCTGACTGTGGGTTGACAATAAGTGGGATCTAGAACTTCATCATCAAGCGTTGTGTTTGCACTTCCTCGCCCTCAGACCTAACCTCATCTTGCCCTAACTGAATAGTTAAGTTGTCATCTCAATCAGGTATCTGCGTCTCATCGTCATCAGTATGTTCCTCATTGTCTCCACCAACAGGTGTTACAGTTTGGGAATGAGGGTGTACATTATGCTCAGAAACTTGGTCATCAGGGCCAGAATCTGAGTCAAAAAGCTTCTGGGCATCACTGCAGACCATTTACTGGTCTGTACTCACTGTAGCTTGGGAGCAGACCTCTGATTCACAGGCTATAGTGTGACTGAACAGCTCTGCAGATTCAGCCATCTTTGTTTCACCATACTGTGCAGGGCGGGTGGAGACTTAAGAGCTGGGAGAAAGCAAGTGTGATTGGGATGACAACTCAGGAGGACTGTTGTTTTTTGGATGTTGAAGTTGAGGTGGAGGAGAGGGCACTTGTTGGAGCACTTGAGATCAAGCATGTTCTTTTTTTGTGCGTCATCTACCTTTGTTACAGTTGTTTGGGTCCGTAAAAAAGGGAGCACATCGGATTGTCCACGGAAAGTAGTAGACATCTTACTTTTGCTGGAAGATGGCCTATCTTCAGCAGATGTTAATGTAGCTTTCCCACCTTCCCCACGGACACAAACTTTTTTTCCTTTTCCAACACGCCTGTTCCCTGACAAGATTGGCCACTTAAAATGTGGATGCAAAAATTCAGAGGTGGTGTAGATTGCAGAGGTAGTCTAGCTTTATTGACAGCTGAAGAACCAACACTGACTATCCCAGACAATTTTAGTATGCCCCTAACAGTGGCAGCACAGTTTGCAATTAGAATTGCGTATCAAAAATGGACAGGTGTGTACAATGCAGAGGTGGTCTAGCTTTATAGACAGCTGAAGAACCAACACTGACTATCACAGACAATTTTAGTATGCCCCTATTAGGGGCAGCACAGTTTGCAAATAAAATACCGTAGCAAAAGTGTGCAGGTGGGTACAGTGCTCGGGTTCTGTGGGTCAGTGGACAGGAAAGGAACACTAACTTAGTATTCCAGACACTTTTAGGATGGCAGAAAAAGTGTCAGCTCTTTGGGCAAATAAAATAGCGTGGCAAAACTGGGCAGGTGGGTACAGTGTCCGGGTTGTGAGGGTCAGTGGACAGGAAAGGAACACTAACTTAGTATTCCAGACACTTTTAGGATGGCAGAAAAAGTGTCAGCTCTTTGGGCAAATAAAATAGCATGGCAAAATTGTGCAGGTGGGTACAGTGCCCGGGTTCTGTGGGTACCAGGACAGGAAAGGAAAACTAAGTTAGTATTCTAGGCGCTTTTAGGATGGCAGAAAAAGTGTTAGCTCTTTGGGCAAATAAAATAGCGTGGCAAAATTGGGCAGGTGGGTACAGTGCCCTGGTTCTGTGGTTCAGTGGACAGGAAAGGAACACTAACTTAGTATTCCAGACACTTTTAGGATGGCAGAAAAAGTGTCAGCTCTTTGGACAATTAAAATAGCGTGGAAAAACTGGGCAGGTGGGTACAGTGCCCGAGTTCTGTGGGTACCAAGACAGGAAAGCAAGCCTCACTTTCTATCCCTCCTAATGATGAAATGCAGCAAAAAATTCCCTGAGCTGAGGTACACAGACGCTGTTATCTAAAGCTGTACACAGCGCTTGCACGGAACTGCCTAGCAGCTATGGCTATGAATGCCTGGAAATCAGCCCTGAAAAGGGCTGAAATAACAAGCAGTCCCTAATCCCTACAGCGCTGTGTAGCTTGGACTATGTCTATAGCACACACAGCAAGATAGGCAGCAGCAGCGTGAGCGGTGACTGTCAACCACACGCAGAAGGCAGATAATGGCGGCGACAGGGAAAATGGCCTTATTTTATAAAGCAAGGACAAGTGACATTCACAGCCTATGACACATGCCCTTGCTTGTCTGGCAAAAATCCACTTAGCTGTGTGTGTGTCTGTGAATGGCTGACATCCTGGCCCGTCCCACTGCACGCGCGCTTAGGAAAAAAAAAAAAAAAGGTGATCGGCATTCTCTCAGCACCACAGATATAAACTGCGTCCCCTCCGCACACTATACGCTGAAATTTGATAATAGCATGAATCACAGTGACTCACACTATTTCAGTGAAAAGCCAGCTAGTAACTAGCTAGGCTTTTTGCTAATCGAACCGTTTTCGAATGTAACTTGAGCTATTGAGCTTTTAGCAAAAAGCTCACATTCGAGTTCGATCTCGAGCACCCCCAAAAATCACTCGAACATGAAATTGGTGAACCTCGAACATCACTCAACTCTACTCGTTACGAGTAGCGAGTCCAATGCAAGTAAATGGAAATGCAAGTAATTGTCTGCTGGACACTACAAAGTGCTCTGGGGGCTGAATAAAAGGCTAAAATGGATGCATGATTGTTTAAAAGCCGGGCGGTAAAAGCCGCCATCTTTTTTAAGCAATCAGCTTATGCATGCTCCCCGCCCGGCTCCTTCGCTCCCTGGTGCTGCGCTCCCCGCTGCCCGGCGCTTCGCTTCCCGCTCCCTGGTGCTGCACTTCCCGCCCAGTCCTAACTTATGATTGGGCAGGTAGGCAGTGGGGGAGCAAAGCACCGGGCAGCGGGGAGGGAAGCACCAGGCGGCGAGTGAGGCAGTGGGTAGGGAAGCAGCGGACAGAAAAGCTGTCTGTGAAGTCTCTCTCTCTCTCTGTCTGTCAGTCGGTCAGTGTCTCTCTCTGTTGGTCTCTCTGTCTGTCAGTCAGTCTTTCTCTCTGTTGGTCTCTCTCTCTCTGTCGGTCGGTTTGTCGGTTGGTCTCTCCCTCTCACCCCCTCTCTCATACTCACCGATCACCGGCACTGCGCTGCACGGCTGTCACACTGCTCCGGCAGCTTCTCCTGCTTTGGAAAATGCCTGCCGCTCATTATTCTATCTCGTATTCACTGCTTCCTTAGCCCACCAACGTCTATGCTTGGTTGCAGTCAGATGCGCCCCCACACTGAGTAACAGCTGTCTCACTGCAACCAATCACAGCCGCTGGTGGGCGGGTCTATATAGTGCAGTGCAATAAATAAATAAATTATTTTAAAAAAAATGACGTGCGGCCCCCCAATTTTGATAGTCAGCCAAGATAAAACAGACAGCTGGGGGTTCGTATTCTCCCCCTGGGGGGCACATAGTTATTGGCCTCCCAGGGTAAGATTAGATGCGCTGTTTCTGGCGTTTATCCTAGCTGATCCCAATTGCCCTGGTGCAGTGGCAATTGGGGTAATTGAAGGAGTTAATGACAGGTGATAATTCACACCTGTAATTAAGCCCTGGATTGGTAATATTTAGGTTTCAATGAGATCTCCATATTACCAATCCTGTAATTAAATAGTTAATAAAACACACACACACACACACTCACAGAAATTCTTTATTTAAAAATAAACACAGACACCCTCTTTAACCCATTAATTAACCCCAAACATACCCAGCTCTGACGTAAATCCACAACCGAGCTCCAATGCCAGCTCTGCTGTATCCAGTCCTCGTACTGAGCGGTGAAATGAAGCTGCCACTCAGAGCGAGAACCAGCACAGAATGACAGCTCTGAAGCCCGCTGTTATCAAAACAATGATGTTAGCGCTGTCATTGTGCGTCTCCGCGTCTCCCTGCCAACGCTAAACTGTGTCGGGCAGCAATGACGTCACACACTGTCAGACCTGCCTAATTCCTGCGGCATGAACTCTAGTAACCCAGTCATTCTGTTGTTAGTGGTGGTAGAGAGAGGATTAACCCTCACTACTGTCACTAACATGGAGCTGAGCTGATGACTGCGTGGGACATCGTATTGGACTACTTTGGAGGGATTTTGGGGATTTAATAAAATGGTAAATGAGGGTTTGTCTGATTTTATTTACAATTAATAATATTATTTATTATTATTGCGCCATCAATTCCATGGCGCTTTACATGTGAAAGGGATATACATAATAGGGACAAGTACAATAATCATAAACAGTACAAGACACAGACAGGTACAGGAGGAGAGAGGTCCTTGCCCGCGAGGGCTCACAGTCTACAAGGGATAGATGAGGATACAGTAGGTTAGGGTAGAGCTGATTGTGCGGCACTGTATCAGACTGGGGGTTACGGCAGGTTGTAGGCTTGTAGGAAGAAGTGGGTCTTCAGGTTCCTTTTGAAGCTTGGCAAGGTAGGCGAGAGTCTGATGTCTTGTGGCAGAGCATTCCAGAGTATGGGGGAGGCACAATGAAAGTTTGTTGTCTGTGTTTCATTTTGAATAAAGTTGTTTTGAGTGTCTGTTATTTTACTTTACTACAAGTGAATTAATAAAGTCCAGTTTCAAGCGGAGCTGAATTTTATTAATTCAGGGCTTAATGCCACCTGGTAAAATTCAGGTGACATTAACCCCTTATTACCCAGTTTGCCAATGAACCAGGGCAATTGAGATGAGCCGGGATAAACGCTAGATATGGCGCATCTGATGGATGCACCAAATCTGAGGCGGCTGCTGGTTGCTATCCTTACCCTGGGGGGGGCAATAACTATGTGGCCCCCCAGGTGGAGAATACCAACCCCCAGCTGTCTGTTTTATCTTGACTGACTATCAAAATTGGGGGGACCGCACACCGTTTTTTTTAAATTATTTATTTATTGTACTGCATGATATAGACCCGCCCTTGGCGGTTGTGACTGGTTGCAATGAGACATCTGTCACTCAGCGTGGGTGCGTGTCTGACTGCAACCATTCATAGGCATCAGTGGGCTGTAGAAGCAGTGATTACAAGATGGAATAATGAGCGGCTGGCATTTTCAAAAACAGGAAAAGCTGCCAGAGCAGTGTGACAGCCATGCAGTGCCGTGCCAGTGATCGGTGAGAGGGGGGTGAGAAGGAGAGACCGACCGACAGATAGGGAGAGAGACCGACAGAGGGAGAGAGAGAGACTGACCGACCGACAGACAGAGAGAAAGAGACTGACAGACAGACAGAGATAGACTTCACCGACGGCTTTCCCGTCCGAAGCTTCCCTCCCCGCTGTCTCACTCCCCCACCTTGTGCTTCTCCCCCCACTGCACGGTGCTTCGCTCCCCCGCTGCCTTCCCACCCGATCCTAAGTTAGGACCGGGCGGGCAGTGCAGCACCAGTAAGCGGGTAGCGAATTCCCGGGAAATGGGGAGCGCAGCACCAGGGAGTGAAGGACCCGGGCGGGTAATGTGAAACAGCTGATTGCTTAAAAAAGTCGATGGTTCTTTACCGCCCAGCTTTTAAACAATCATGCATCCATTTCAGCCTTTTACTCAGCCCCCAGACTGCTTTGTAGTGTCCAGCAGACAATTACTCACATTTCCCATTGACTTACATTGGACTCACTACTCATAACGAGTAATTACAAGAATACTTGCAGAGTAACGAGTAGCCCGAATACCGTACTACTCGGCGAGTACTGAGTAGTAATGAGTATACTCGCTCATCCCTACACACCACTAATAAGATGTGCTTAATTCATTAAGTGGTAAGTGTGCAGCTTAATATGTTAGACGTAGCTTACTTCTGCACAGTCCCTCATCAAGAATAGAGTGAAAAACACCAGTCAAAATTAATAGGGCCCCATAGAATTATGTTGGGGGTGTTTCACATTTATTGCAGCAATGCGAAGGGGGCTAATTGATGATGTAGTAAATATAAGATTGCTTTGATGATTCCAAAATATGGGAACTGTGCTCATTTTTTATTTACTTACATGTTCACTTATTAAGCCATTGATAACAGTTAAGCATAAAAAGCACCTGATATCTGATGGAAACTTAACCAATTCTTCATATATCTGATAATAAGAAATTTCTGATTTTAATAGATCTGTCATATTCTTTATGGATTATGAATAAAAGAATTTCAATATGTAAGGATACACAGAGACTTGGGACTTGTTCACATCACATTTCCTTGTTTCTGTTTGACGTATACACAGCAGACTGCCTTGCGACATTATAATTAGTCGATAACTAGTCGAAGAGTCATTGCCTTTCTCAGACTAACCTTCCCACCAACCATGTTATCATATCCCTGTAGGAGCAAGTGAATTGATTCGCAAGAGCAGCACTACCACCAGCTAGTTACAATTTCTGCTTCCCTGGTAATATGCAGTGAACACAGGTATATGCAATTGAGCTTCCTCATGGAACTGCACACGCCCAAGGAGGCAGTAGTGAAGTAGGACACAGCCATGAAATTTGCAGAGTTGGTGGTAACAACTGACTGAATTCTGCATCACCAATGCCTTACCGGGCATTTGCAGTGGGTCAATATAACTGAAGTGTCTTCACTTGGCTTATGTCACAGTGATTAGTGACAGCAAGGGACTTGGGCTCCTAGACTGGCCCTCTGCTGACTCTTATCCCAGAGTTAGCTCTGAAGGTAAAGATATTTGAGCCGCCAACCTGACTCTGCTCCTGACCAGTCCTGATCTTCTATCCTTCCCTACCCCAGGGGAGGGCCGAGACAGGAGTGTGATAAAACTAAAAGGAACAGATGAACAGGGGAAAATAAAACTCTATCTCACAGCATGCTCACAAAAAGTTAAAAGACAAGAGGTAAGGAGGAAAAAGGGAGCAGGGAAGAATCACTAAAATGAGAGAATTCCACAACAGTTCCAAGAACCATGCAATATAATCATCAGCAGGACTGGGGCACAACCACACACAGACCAACACAGCAAAGCTATAGTCGGTATGGGAAGACAAATTCCACCATATTAAAAAGGCGGGGAGTACCTGTGATAAGTTTCCGACAACATGGGATCCCAGATGTAACAAGCAGGCAAGCAAAGTTTAACTCTTGCTAGCCTGACCATTAATGAGCACACAGCTGTTTGATGCCCGAGCCTACCTATGTAACTCCAGAACACCAGAGAAACCATAGTGTAGAATATCAGAATCTACAGTTTGAACGTTGTCTAATGCTGCCATGACATTCAGCGAGTTTTGAGCAAAACTCTGGTGGCTTAGTGGGCATTATCAGGGACACAGTGATTTGCAACTACTCACGTCAGCAAGTACACGGACGCACTCATACACACATAACTACATTCACAGATGCACTCAAACAAACATCACCACGTACTCAAATACACCCATCACCGGAATGTACTCATAATCCATTACAGGAATGCACTCATACACTTATTGTCGCGGGCGGAGGAGGGGACGCTGCGCTCACCCACTGCTCGCGTCCGGCTGCTGCTGCTGCTGCTCGGTGGCTCGAGCGATGGGCCGGATCCTGGGGACTCAAGCGGAGTTCCTCGCCTGTGAGTGAAAGGGGGTGGTTTGGTTTAGGGATATTGTCCGTGACGCCACTCACGGTTGTGGTGAGGTTGTGACACCACCGCTGCTCTGGACGGGGATTCCGGGAGCGATGACAGGGAGCAGCTTGGATGTTGGTTCTTCCCTCCGTGGGTAGGGGGGTTGGTTGTCCAGGGGCCCCGGTGAGGGTTAGGGATGGTAGGCGGGTTACAGGGTCTGGTGAGGTGCAGGGTCGCGGGGGCAGCGCTGTGCCGCACGGCACGGTGGTACTCACTCAGCCAATGACCAATGCAAAGTCTCCGGTAAAACAAATGGCTGGATGGACAGGTCCCACAGACGGCTGCGGTAGCTCTCCGGGTAGGTTGATGGTGACTGCCTTTCCCTGCACCTGTGCTGTGTTTACAGTTCCAATGGCTTCCCACCGGTAACCCGCTCCCCAGCTTGGATGGATGCTGAGGGTGCGCCTTTTGCCCGCAGGCTCTGGCCCCGGGAACTGTAGCCTCGGCGGTGACTGTGTTTCCCTTTACGGTGTGAGCTGTTGCCTTCAATCGGGTCTAGACTGCTGGGAAACCCCGGTGGTTCCCTTCGCTAATGGATTTGACCAGTTTTACGGCGACTCCTAGCCCGGTCAGGATCCGTAAGCCCTGCCGAATGGTGCTGGCTTCTCTTCACTCCCAGATCCGGTACCGGCAGGCCACCGCCCGTCCCCGGTCCTTACGGTTCACTCCAATCAGCCTCTCCTGCAGACGGTCACCACCATCTGCCAACCTTGCTGTATGTGCCCGGGCCACGCACCCGGACACGGTCAGACTCCTCTACTACCACTTCACTTCACTCTCAAAACTAATCTCCCTCCTTTTCCCACCTCCAGGACTGTGAACATCTCGGTGCGCGAGGCCAACCGCCTGGCCCACCCCCTGGTGTGGACATCAGCCCATGGAGGGAGGCAGCAAGGATTTCTGTCTGACCTAGATGTGCCTAGCCGGGGTGTGGGGTGTGTTGTTGTAGTACCTGTGACGTCCTGGCTTGTCCAGGGCGTCACATTCCCCCTTAGTAAAATGCAGACCGTCCGCGGGCTGCCCGTCCATCACCGGTTTTATTTTTGTTAACTGTAGAAAAGGGGTAAAACACAATAAACATTAAAACATAAGCATTTGCATCAATCTTCCCATAACGGGAGGTACGGTACTTAAACGTTGCAAACGGTAACGGCTTCCGCTCTTCTCCCACCCAAACAACCTGGCCCTGATGCTGCCCCTAAGAAGTGGGCAGCACCCCTTGCCCCAGTCCATCACCATGCTGCCCGAGCGGGAACAGTCTCTTTCAGGGGACCCGCGTCCATGG
This sequence comes from Anomaloglossus baeobatrachus, assembly GCF_048569485.1. Lineage (NCBI taxonomy): Eukaryota > Metazoa > Chordata > Amphibia > Anura > Aromobatidae > Anomaloglossus > Anomaloglossus baeobatrachus. The sequence goes on along the minus strand of NC_134354.1, from coordinate 170,354,269 downwards.
GGACCCCTGAACCCCCGGAGGATCGCCACCGGTTACGGTAGTGGCGGACCTGGGCCATCCCTTTCCTCCAGGCCCATCCTCCCAAATCAGCCTCTCCGGAGGCGGTAACGGAATCAAGCCAACTCATTTTTATTTACATTCCACTAAGTTTGTGGTTGTCCTGCAAGTTCTCGGGCTTGTCCGTAAGCAGTTCCTTACACAAGGATTGCAGACAGTCCCTACGGGGACAACAGTTGCCGGCAACGGCCGGTTTAATCAAAACCTCAATCAGGTTACATCTTCGGTTGATTTGCTCTTATCATTTAAAACTTTTAAACTGGTGGTCCCAACGGGGACAACTTGCAGAGGGGCTCCGCTGACCTTGAGGCGGCTACCACCGCAGGGGGTCGGCCCACTCGGGGACCGGTCAGTACATGGGGTTCTCCTTCCATAGGCAGTTCAGTCCAGAACCACTAACGGCCATTAGGAACGGCAGCGGAGGCAGCGTATTTGGGACCCCCTCCTCCATCAGCGGCATTCTTTCTGGACCTCCGGCTGCGGTGCTGGCTCCCGACTCCCACGCAATCAGGGCTGGTTCTGGAGTTTGGGTGGACTGATCGCGATGCGGCACGGCTGCAGCGGCCCCTTGCTCACGGGCCCGCACCACGGCAACCATTCTGCGCATCTCCGCCTTCCAATCCATCAGCTGCTGCAGGCACTGCGCCCTCACCTTCAAGCAGAACTGGCCCAGCTTCCACTCCAGCCATGCGGCGGTCCCGGTGGGCAGCTCACCCGGGCCGCAGTCTTCAAAGGCTACTTCTCCTCGGTTCCCCCAGAGCTTGGATGCCCCGGTGGCGGGTACTCCCGTGCTCCAATTCGAGGACGCCGCCATCTCTCCGTCTGCGTTTCAGCTTTCGCGCCTCCACTACTTGGGAAGACGCTCGAGCAGGGACTTTTCGTGCCCAAAATGGCGGCTTCTCCAAATTTTCGGGGGGACACCTCCGGCGGTCACAAGGCGCACCTCTACCAGACGGCAGAGCGGTAAGATCCTGTTTGTGACGCCAAGTTGTCGCAGGCGGAGGAGGGGACACTGCGCTCACCCACTGCTCGGGTCCGGCTACTGCTGCTGCTTGGTGGCTCGAGCGATGGGCCGGATCCTGGGGACTCGAGCGGCGTTCCTCGCCCGTGAGTGAAAGGGGGTGATTTGGTTTAGGGATATTGTCCGTGATGCCACCCACGGTTGTAGTGAGGTTGTGACACCACCGCTGCTCTGGACGGGGATCCCGGGAGCGATGACAGGGAGCAGCTTGGATGTTGGTTCTCCCCTCCGTGGGTAGGGGGGTTGGTTGTCCCAGGGCCCCGGTGAGGGTTAGGGAGGGCCTGGTGAGGTGCAGGGTCGCGGGGGCAGCGCTGTGCCGCACGGCACGGTGGTACTCACTCAGCCAATGACAAATGCAAAGTCTCCGGTAAAACAAACACCTGGATGGACGGGTCCCACAGACGGCTGCGGTAGCTCTCCCGGTAGGTTGATGGTGACTGCCTTTCCCTGCACCTGTGTTGTGTTTACAGTTCCAATGGCTTCCCACCGGTAACCCGCTCCCCAGCTTGGATGGATGCTGAGGGAGCCCGTTTTGCCCGCAGGCTCTGGCCCCGGGAACTGTAGCCTTGGCGGTGACTGTGTTTCCCTTTACGGTGTGAGCTGTTGCCTTCAATCGGGTCTTGACTGCTGGGCGTCCCCGGAGGTTCCCTTTGCTAACGGATTTGACCAGTTTTACGGCGACTCCTAGTCTGGTCGGGGTTCGTAAGCCCTGCCGAATAGTGCTGGCTTCTCTTCACTCCCCTATCCGGTACCAGCGGGCCACCGCCCATCCCCGGTCCTTACGGTTCACTCCAATCAGCCTCTCCTGCAGACGGTCACCACCGTCTGCCAACCTTGCTGCATGTGCCCGGGCCACGCATCCGGACACTGTCAGACTCCTCTACTACCACTGCACTCTCAAAACTAATCTAATCTCCCTCCTTTTCCCGCCTCCAGGACTGTGAACTCCTCGGTGGGTGGGGCCAACCACCTGGCCCACCCCCTGGTGTGGACATCATCCCCTGGAGGGAGGCAAAAAGGATTTCTGTTTGACATAGATGTGCCTAGCAGGGTTTTGGGGTGTGTTGTTGTAGTACCTGTGACGTCCTGGCTTGTCCAGGGCACCACATTATCACCATGTAGAAGACACATTCATAGATTCATCATCGCATACAGAAATGCACTTGTGCATCCATCACCGCATACAGGGACACACTCATACACCCATCACAATGTACAGAGATGCACTCATACACACACACCACTACATACATGGATGCACTCATAGATACATATCTATCTACACAGATGCACTGATATAAACATCGCCACATACACACTCATACAGCCATAACCGCCTACAGAAACACACTTGCATACCCATAACTGCATATAGGGATGCACACATACACCAGTCAAAATGTACAGAAATTCACTCATAAACACCACAACATATATGGATACACTCATAGTCACATATCAACGTACACAGATGCATTCATGCAAACATCACCACAGATCAACATGTATACTAATGCAATTAGACTGTTATAATAATAAAATAATATTTATTCACTCAGCGCTTTACATACATTGGCAACACTGTCCCCATTGGGGCTCACAATCTAAAGTCCCTACCAGTATGTCTTTAGAGTGTGGGAGGAAATTGGAATAACCTGAGGAAACCCAAGCAAACACGGGGAAAAAATGCAAACTTCTTGCAGATGTTGTCCTTGGTGGGATTTGAACCAGGATCCCAGCACTGCAACACTGCAGTTCTAACCACTGAGCCACTGTGCCACCTGGTGGTACTGTGGCTATTACTGAGTCACACATACAACACATTGACATACATAAACAGCTGTATTGTCAGCTACCTTTCAGCTGGTGAGATTAGAACAGGAGGCCCACTTCTGGCCTCATAAGAAGCAGAGAGATACCTTATTATAAGCCTTTCCAATTGCCTGCAGATACTCATGCTCTCATGTGGTCCTTCCAACATGGTGTGTGACAGCCAGCACCAGCTTCCTCAGTAGTGTAATACTGCCTGCTTCCTTGTCTCTGATTGGTGAAACAGCACACTGCAGCCTCTGTTGACTGCTGCTCCACCAATCAGAGGGCAGAAAGCACACTGCACCCTCTTGTGACTGCTGCTCCTCCAATCAGAGTGATGTGGCTGGGCCAGCATAGAATTTAAAGGTACTTTGCGACTGGTAAAATAATGTGTGACTGAGTGGTCCTAAGCTGCTGCTGGGAGACCAGACCAAGGGGCATTTTCCCTTCAGCCCACAGTCCCAGCCAGCCCTTGGCTAAAGTCAATGAAAATATTGTCTTTCAAACCATGACATTGCTCAAACACTGACTGCATAAATGGCTAGACATCTTAGAAAGTATTGTAATAATAGAAGATTTCATCCATGTGTGGCAACTAAAGAGTGCATGACTTTGCTAATACAATTACAATGATAAAGCAAGCTTATGTGCTCATTTACTTGTGAGGATGTGCATGACCTTTTGGCAGTGCGATTTGTGCAGGTGAAAGATGCCTTACAGGTTCACACTGTGTGTCCCAAACAAGGTTTCAAAATTTCAGTAGTTAAAATTAAAACTAGCTGTGTGTACTGGCAACCTAAAGCCAATGCTGTCAATTTATTCCGAAAATGTAACTGGATTTACTTGCTTTTTTATTTAAGAAAATAAATAAATAAATTTGACGGTTTCACGGAATGTGACATATTATATATGTAGAACTCACTGAACTTTAGCACTTCATTTTTACTTTACCAGTATGTTAATAAAAATGGGTTATAGGACAAATGGTGACTTATTCCAACCACTGGCACGCTAATTAAAGCAGCCTGCAACATAAGATGACTGATAACTTGACATATACATGAAGCCAAAAGCTGGAACTAGCTTGTTTGCACAGATAATGAGACAGTGGAAGAGCTGTAGTTAAAGGACTCTGAAGGCAATCAGAATTTATATGAGCTGACATTTTTCTGTAATGTTTGCTTGAAAGTGCACACAGTTTTTTTTGTATTAATACTTCTTTCATGATGCTATCACATCCATATAACTGCCATAAGGGAAACAGTAGGCTTTTCATCTAGTTGAGATGTTTCTACAGATTCAAAGACGGAAAGACATTTAAAAGATCATAACAAGCAAAACTTCCCAAACTTTAATAGTGTAGCAGCATTTTTTTAAAAAAAACCTCCTCACTTTAAAAGGTAAGTTCACAAATTGGGGCTTTGCTGGGGATTCTTTCCCTATCAAGTCTGCAAGCATCTGGAGGTTTGGAAACAATGTCATATCCACACAAATTCATGAGGATTCTACAGATTTCACTAAAGACTATCAGCACATTTGAGAAAAAAATACCTGAGTCAGATGGGCCTGGGTGAAAGTTTGGATTTGTGCACCCGCCCATATGTTGGTCAGATGTATGGGCCTTTGTAGTGTTTGAAATTCTATAAAGACATGTGTGTTGCCCCCTCATACTGTAATAATGGCCCCCATCCTGTAGTTATGTCATGCCTTCTGGTCACCTTCCTGATATAATGTCCTCCATCTGTGGACCATTCAAATAATCATGTGGCCCTTGCAGTAATAATATCCCACATCCTGGGCCCCTTCTAGTATGAATGTTCCCCAACCTTGACCACTTTCACTAATAACGTCCAACATATTGGCACCCCCTCCCAAGTATAATGTCCCACATTCTTGCCCCCTTTCTAGCATAAGATCCAGTAAAAGGATACATTTTCACCAAATAATTGAAAAAATCTTCTTTATTAATCCATTAAAATGTTATGGCAAATATGTGAGGAACTCCAAACAAATAATATGCAATCTAGCAATGGACTACATATTTCAGCGCTATGCGCCTTCTTCGCGGTCCTCAAGAAATTCTTGAGGGGTCTAGTTTTCAAAATGGGGTCATTTGTAGGGGATTGCTAATGCTTAGCTACATCAGTGGGTATCTGAACACAATATGATGTCCGCTAATGAAACAAGGCAATTTTGTGTTCCAAAACTCTGAGCCCTGTCGTGCTCCCAAATAGTAGTATTTCAAAACAAATCGAGTATTGTCGTACTCAGGACAAATTGAGTAACAAATTTTATGGTGAATTTTCTCCTGTTACTATTGTGAACACAGATTTTTTTAATTTCATGGCTCAATGCTATACACTTCTGTGTAGCACCTGTGGGTTCAAAGTGCTCACTACACATCTAGATAAATTTCATGAGGGATATTGTTTCCAAAATGGGGACATCTGTTGGGGGTTTAGGCACATCAGAGACTCTCCAAATGCCATATGATATTTGTTAAAGATTCCAGACAATTTTGCTTTCCAAAAGTCAAATTATGCTCATTACCTTCCAAGCCCTGTCATGCACCCAAACAGTAGCTTTGGGCACCATACAGCTAGATAAATTCCTTGAGGGGTCAAGTTTAAAAAAGTGTCACTTTTGGGTAATTTCTATTGTTTAGACACATCAGGGGCTCTCCAAACATGACATGACGTCAGGTAATGATTCTAGCAAATTTAGCGTTCTAAAAGTCAAATGGTGCTCCGTCTCTTGTGAGCCCCTCTGTGTGCCCAAATAGTAGTTTACAGTATATATTAAGTGTCAGCATACTCAGGAGAAAGTGCACAGCAAGTTGTGAAAAAAAAAATTTGAGCCAAAAACCATTTTGAGGAAAAACTAGATTTTTTATTTCCAACGTTATAAAATTCTGTGAAACACCTGAGGGTTTAAGGTGCTCACCGTAACTCTAGATAAATTCCATGATCTGTCTAGTTTCCAAATGCTGTCACATACATTGAGTGTGGTCCCTCTCAAGGGGTTTTGTTTGTTTATTCACATCAGCGGTTCTCCAAACATAACATGGCAACCGCTAATGACTTCAGCCAAGTTTCTTATACAAAAGTAAAATGGTGCACCTATCCTTTGAAGCCCTGCCATGCATCTTCCCTTTCAAGCCCTGCTTTGCTCCGAGCCAGTAGCTTTCCCCCACATATGAGCTACCAGGAAATTCAGGAGAAATTGAACAACAAATTCTATTGTGCATTTTCTCCTGTTATCCTTTTGAACATAAACAAATTTGGGCTAAAACAACATATTTTGTGGGAAATGTGATTTTTAATTTTCACAGCTCAAAGTTATAAATTTTTTTGATGCACTTACAGGATCAAAGTGTTCACCACACATCTAGATAAATTCTTTGAGAAGTTTCGTTTCAAAATGGGGTAACGTTTTGGAGGTTTCCACTGTTTTGGCACATAAGGGACTCTGCAAACATGACATGCTATGAGCTAATTATTCAAGAAAACTTTGCATTTCAAAAGTCAAAAGGTGCACTTTTCCTTCTGAACCCTGTCCAAACAGTAGTTTTCCACCAATTGTGGTACATCAACCTACTCAGTAGAAATTGCACAACGGTCACACAGTGTTCAGCTCTAAACTCAATAGGTGTCATGGTGAGTTCTGACCCTGTTCACACTGCAGAGTCTGACATGCCACCTGGTGCTTTTGAATTGCTCAATCAGACCGGTTGTGTGCAAACTACTGATCAGTCTAGTAGGAGTTCATTTCTGCTGGCCTGTGTTTGATGCTATGGTCACAGGTTATTGGAAGCCTATCACAGCCATCTCTGCCCTTTTATCCCTTCACATCCGATGACGTACTGGTACGTCATAGGTCATGTAGCAGTAATCACCGCCGGTTGCTGCAGGGATTCGGAGGTGATCCCTGAACATGTCTTCTGATTTGAACAGCAGACATGTGGGGCTAAAGGGGGTGTTACACACAATGATATATCGGGCGATATGTCGTCGGGGTCACGGATTTCGTGACGCACATCCAGCATCATTTGACATATCGTAGCGTGTGAAAGCTACGAGTGACTGTTAACGAGCAAAAATACTCACCTTATCGTTGCTCGTTGACACGTCGTTCATTTTCAAAATATCGGTCACATTCCTGGATGCAGGTTGTTTGTCGTTCCTGAGGCAGCACACATCGCTCCATGTGACACCTCAGGATCGACGAACACAGCTTACCTGCATCCTGCTGGCAATGAGGAAGGAAGGAGGTGGGAGGGATGTTACATTCCGCTCATCTTCGCCCCTCCACTTCTATTGGGCAGCCGCTGTGTGACGTCGCTGTGACTCCGAACATCCCTCTCCCTTGAGGAAGAGGACGTTCGCCGCCCACAGCGAGGTCATTCGGGAGGTAAGTACGTGTGACAGGGGTGACCGACTTTGTGCGACACAGGTAACAAATTGCCCGTGACGCACAAACGATGGGGGCAGGTGCGATCGCACATGCGATCGCACGATAAATCGAGGCGTGTAACGGGGCCTTTACCCTGCAATTCATAAATGACCTCCAGCCTAACATGCTTTAACATGAGTTTTTCCCTGCATACTTTATAGGTTCACCTGCAGGCAGGGGCCCGCAATACAAGTCCTGACAGTATCACAGCATACTATAAGTCCAGTATTACATAATATAGGATATAGAAAATGTTCTTTTTATTCTATACCACGTTAGGTTGCATTGTGGTTTAATAGTCCTAACTCTCACCTTTCTGACTAACGTCAGCTGCATTTTTCCCATATACATATAATACACAGATATTGTGACGCTTGTCCTTTTGTTGAAACTTTCAAACTGTCTTAAAATCCATAGGGAGTTAATGTCCGTGATGAAGGCTCTGTTATGAGCCTAAACATCGGACTACTCAACTTTGTATTGATTGTTTATTTTTACTACATTAAAAGTCACAAGCATTAAGACAACCAACTACTCTTCATTTCTTGGATTAGTGTGTCGAAGTTTTTGTTTTTTCATCTAGACTGCTTTTTATTTCAGATCACCTATTATACAGTTGAGTCGAGCTTTACCTATCCTGGTGTGGGTATAACATGCGCGGGTGGATTGAGCCTGCTTGCCACTTAGATCGCACTGTCAAAATGTGACAGTGCAATTTAAATGGTCAAGGCAGAGATTGAGCCGTTCCCCGCCACCATTGGAGACCCCATGATGTGGTCATGGGGAGCCAATGGTTGTCATTTTAGCTCGAGGTCATGTGATGACCCCTGACATGACTATGACATACTTCGTATAAAAGCCGACAGAGCGGTGGCTCTTAAAGGAACAGTGCATTTTTGTTGATTGCAGCAGAACAGCTCTGATCAACAGAGCACAAGTGATCAGACAGTGAATGTGAATCCATAAAGTCTAATAGGGGGACTAGTAAAATAAATAAAATAAAAAAACTGAAAAGTTCAAATATCCCCCCATTCACCCCATTGAAAATAAAACAGTTAAAAAAAAATAAAAAACATACTCATATTTCGTATGCCCGATCCATCAAAATATAAAATCAATTAATCTAATCGGTACACGGTGTGGCAAGAGAAAAATTACAAATGACAAAATTATGTTTTTTGGATGCCACAATTTTTTTTTTAAATGCAATAACAAGTGATGAAAATGTAGCATCCGTATCGCACACAAAAGTAAGCCATCACTAAGCCACAGATCCAATAGAAAGAGAACTCTATGGGTCTCAGAAAATAGCGCTAAAAGTGCCAGTCTTTTTTTGGACAATCTTCTAAATTTTTTTAAGCTCTTAGATAAAAGTAAAAGTATACATGTTTGATATCTACGAACTTATACTAACCTGAGGCATCATCATTATCGACTCATCAGTATTACCACATAGTTAAAATGGTAAATCCAACACTGCAAAAACCATTTGCAATTTTACTGTACTGATTGTTTTTTTCCTTTTTCCAGTATACTATATGATAAAACTAATAGTTTCATTCAAAAGTACAACTCGTTCCACAAAAATAAGCCTATATATGGCAAGATTGATAGAAAAATAAAAAAGATATCGCTCTCGGAATAAGGGGAGCAAAAAATGAAAACGAAAAATCGCCCTGGGGTTTCATGTGTTGTGGATATTTCCTCATTGTCTATTTCCTCCTGAGAACATATTGTTTTAGCTTTGTGTGTGCTAGCATTAAGTTTGAGTTTTGTTTTTTCCCTGTCTTCTTGTTTGGGATAAATCACTCCTTTCCCAGCTCTCCCTAGGGGTGGTGGTTAGGGGGTATACACTAGGGCTATTCAGGAGCTGGATTTAGGCTGGTTGTCCTGACCTCTTCTCCATCAAAGTATCTTTGAGAAAAGGGACAACTAGGCCCCCCTAGCCTTAGGGCCAGTGCAGGAGCCCCTATTCCATGTTAACTTGTCACACCCTTTGACAAGAAATTGTATGATGCATTTTCTCTTGTTACCCTTGTGAAATTAAAAAAGGGGGCTTAATTAACATTTTTGTGGAGAAAGGTAAAATTTTCATTTTGTTATTCTTAGCCATTGCTTTAATTCCTGTGAAGTACTTGAAGTGTTAAACTTCTTAAATGTGGTTTTGAGTAGTTTGAGTGAAGTTTTTAAAATGGTGTCACTTTTGGTAATTTTCTTTCATTAGGACTCTCAAAGTCACTTCAAATGTGATGTGATCACTAAAAAAAAAATGATTTTGTAAAATTTGTGGAAAAATTAGAAATTGCTGATAAAGTTTGAACCCTTTTAGCTTCCTAACAAAAAATATATATTTCAAGTATGGTGCTTATGCAAAGTAGACATGTGGTGTATGTAATTTATTAACTATTTGTGTGAGATGATTCTCTAATTTAAGTGAATAACAATTAAAAGTTTGGAAATTGGGACATTTTTATTACATTTCCAATATTTTTTCAAATAAATTCAAAATTAATCCTTCTAAATTTACCACTCATGAATTATAATATGTCATGAGAAAACATTCTTAGAATCACTGGGATCTGCTGCAGCATTCTAGAATTATGTTTGTCAGATATGAAAATATTGTCCAGGTTAGGTAGGTGCAAACACAAGGTGAATCAGGTAAAAGTCCTAGGAGGATGACATTAGAGGTGTGCACCAGTTTACCATAGTAATTAGGGATGGGCGAACCCGAACTGTAAAGTTCAGGGTTCGTACCGAACACATGGTGTTCGTGCACATGACCCCGAACACAAGCTTTCTGGAATGTTCGAGTTACAGTTCGTGTTACAGTTCGGATCCAGGGGCTGGGGAAAAAAAGCACGTTATTAAAAAAACATTATGATCCTACTTACAGGTCTCGCGACGTCCTGCAAACTCTGTCTCCCAGCGCTTCTGCTTCCTCGTTCGTCCGATCATTGCTGTTCCCCCAGTAAGCACCTCTGGCTAGAAGGACCTGCCGTGACCGTGACATCATACCCATGTCACCAGTCACGTGTGAATGTTGTATTACCTCATTGGTTACAGACTCGTCATGTGAGTATGATGTCATCAAAGGTCCTGGTGTGCCATGATGCGAGTATCAGCACATCACGGCTCACAATCCCCCGACAGCAGCGGGTCAGCTGCATGTATTTCCATGCATCTGAGGCGCTCCTGTCCTGAGAGTGGGGTGATGCAATGCGAGACACAAGTGCAATCATCTCGTCACTGTCAGCCTTCTTCATCGCTCTGTCCAGAGCGATGTAGCAGACGTGACATGTCTCTCTGTGCTTTTACTTTGCAGAGGTCATTTTCACACCATCAGGAACCCTAAAGGGGCCTACCAGATGTCTCCCCATGTTTCCGGCCCAAAACATGACTCCTCCACCTCCTTGCTGATGTTGCAGCATTGTTGGGACATGGTGGCCATCAATCAACTATCCACTACTCTATCCATCTGGACCATCCAGGGTTGCTCGACACTCATCTGTAAACAAGATTATTTGAAAATTAATCTTCATGTATGTCTGGGTCCACTGCAACCATTTCTGCTTGTGAGCACTGGTTAGGGGAGTCCAAATAGTAGGTTTGAGGACTCCTGTCATTATTATGACGTAATTCCTCTTACAGCTGACAGAGCGTCGGCTATAACAAGAACACAGCATTTCTCCTGATCAGAGCGATGCTGCACTGATCTGGAGAAATGAATCAGCAATTAGACTGCTGATTCTTCTAGCCACATAGAAGGACTAGTAAAATTAAAAGGAAAGTTAATAAAGTTTTAAACATTTTTTTAAAAATAAAAACCTAAAAGTTTAAATCACTCTCCATTTGCCTCATTGAAAATTAAAGGGTTAAAAAAATATATACATTTGGTATCACCATGTTCAGAAAAGATAAAATCAATTAATCTGATCAACAAACGGTGTACCGGTAAAACAAATTCCAAATGCCAAAATAACATTTTTTGATTGTCACAAGTTTTGCACAAAATGCGATAACAGGCGATCAAACATAGCATGTGCGTAAAAATGGTACCGTTAAAAATGGCAACTCGAGACACAAAAATAAGCCATATACTGTATCCCAAAAAATGAGAACGCTATGGGTCGTGGAATATGGTGCAAAAAGTATGCCACTTTTTTGGACAAACTTCAGAATTTTTTTAACCCCTTAGATAAAAGTAAACCTATACAGGTTTGGTGTCTATGAACGTGTACCAAGCTGAGGCATCAAACTGACACATTATTTTTGCCATATAGTGAACACGGTGAGTAACACACCCCAAAAACAATCGTATAATCACACTTTTTTGCAATTTTTCCACATTTGTATTTTTTTTGCTGGTTTCCAGCACACTATATAGTAAAAATTATGGTTTAATTTACAAGTACAATGCATCACACAAAAAACAAGCCCTCATATGGCAAGAGTGATGGGGTGCAAAAAAAACCCCTAAAAAGGACGAAAGCCCAGAGGTTAATATCTCAGCTTTTTCTTTGTCCTGTATCACTATCCTGTTATGATATTTTATGGGGCCGATACTATCCTTTTTTACATTTTGGCATTGATGTATTTATAAAATATTTTGAGGTTTATTTTAATGTCTTTGGCGATTTTTGTTTCAGTAGGTAATTTTGCTTGCTTGATTTTCTTTTTTATTTTTCCTATTGAGAATTCTATACTCCTGAAATGCTATGCTATTTCTGTATTCTCAGGCTTCAAGATTTTGAATGTGCTTTGAAAGAATATCAGTGTAAAAGGTGAAAAGCCTAAAGTATGCCAATAAAAAAAAAAAATTCCAATGAAGGGTGAAATATAAATGTGCAAATCGTATTCTGTACTATGTATTAGATAAACAAATTGAGGGTGATGGGCTATCCCACAAAAATACCTATATAATATTTAAAGACCATATATGGTACAGGACATACCTGCCTTTTGTACCAAGTAAATCATACAACTTTAGGCTGTGTCCGCACTTTGCGTTTCCACCTGCGTTTCAGCTGCTTTTTAGGTCCGTTTTGAACTGCAGCGTTTTCATGCCAAAAGGCATGCGTTTTGCTTTTCCATAATAGTCTATGGAAAATGTAGATTTCCTGTCCGCACTTTGCGTTTTAAAATGCTGCGTTTAATTTGCATAATTTGTGGCAAAAACCATGCATTCAAAGAAGCAGCATGTCAATTGTTTTTGCCATTTCTGAAGCATTTTGCTAACATTGAAGTCAATGAGAAGTAGCAAAAAGCAACAAACGTCAAAATTCCTGCGTTTTACATGCTTTTTAGGTGCAGAAACACTGCGTTTTTTACTTCAAAAATGCATGCTTTTCACACATTAAAATAATGGAATAATATGTCTCTTTACACACACACATAGTCCGACAATTAAACTAATGAAAATTATGATTTTATTGCTATTTTAGCAATAAATATTATAAAACCGCTATAATTTCATGAAATATAACTATTTTCTTTATTAATTCAAAAATTCTATATGTTTTGCTTTTTTTCTCTTTTTTCCTTCTGTTTGACTATTTAATCTTTATTTAGCAGTGTCTTGATGTTCAAAACGCATCTGTCAAAACGCAAGGGAAAAAGCATGTAAAAAGCGCTAAATACGCATCTAAAACGCGGTAAATACATGCCACGCTCCCTGGGTCCCGACGCCGTCCCTCACTCACCGCTCCGATCCCCGGTCCTCCTGCACACGGCCACACAGCTCACTCTTCCCCCTCTGCATCCTCCATGCTTCCTGTCCCCCGCTCCTGGCATTCCCTTACGACACAGAACACACTGTTGGGCTCTCCTCCATCCTCTGCACCTCTTCCTGCTCTGGTCTCTGGCACTCGGGCTTCGCACATGCGCATTAGGGCGTGCGCGCGGTCATTGACCTCCTCTTCAAGGGATAGAGTTCCAGAAACAGGATATTGCCAAATTCAGGTACAGGGTATATTTGAACCTTCCTTCCATGTGGGCGGTCTCTACCCGGCACCTGAACCTGAGCCTCGTCATCTGGACTACCTCGAGGAAAACCGTGGTCTTAGAGACATCTTCATCCCAGTCTCCTGAAGGACTCTGTTCCTGTACCGTTAGGCTCTGGCTACCGTGCATCTAGGCCCTCTGGTGGGGTGATCGGACAGTCCCTGTACAGGGGTTAGCTCCGGGTTGCCTCACTGGAGGAGTCCAGTGCACGGCCCAGAGTATCCACCACAAGGACATAACAATACACATGCATTTTTAGCGCTAATTTAAGGAAAAAGGTAACTTTGGCTAAATCAATGAATTCCAAAACGTGCATTTAGAAATTCAACTAGGATGACGCAAAGTGCGGACATAGCCTTAGATAGTTCCAAGTAGCAGTCACCAATATCTACAGCAATGGTCTTTCAAAAATTACTCCTCTATGGTCCAAATATGGTGAGATCTTAGACACACAATATTACCAAGAGTCTAATAGAATAATTATCCATATCCTTTGCCATAATATACTAGTCACACTCTCAAAAATAGGCTAAAGCAACCACAAATATTTAAGCTGAAATTATAAACCTTTTATTTGCTAGCAAATATATTAGATTACAAAGAACACTGCATGCAAAAAGGTGGAAAAATTGAGTGTATGCTTAGTGTTCATGAAGGTTCATGAGCAAAATCACTGATACCTTATTGGTAAATCCCTATGATTTTAGTATTAGACTGTGTTTGTCATAAATCCACAACAATCCATAAGCTTTAACATTTCCATAGCTGTGTTCACATTTAAAGGGAATCCGTCACCAGCTTTTTAACACTAATCTGAGAGCAGTATAACATAGGGGGCAGAGATCCTGATTCCAGTGTTTTTTCACTTTCTGAGCTACTTAGTGTAGTTTTGATAAAATCACTGTTTAATCAGCAGTAGATTATCATTAAAGCACCACTTGGCCTGCTACCAGGTAATCCAGCATATTCATAAGCTCTATAAAACTGCTAGATCTGCAGCCGAGAAAACATTGAATTTATCAAAATGACCGCAAACAGCTTAGTAAGTGACACATCGCTGGAATCAGGGTCTCTGTCTCTACATTATGCTGCTCTCAGATAGGGGAGAAAAAAATCTGGTGACAGATTGCCTTTAAGCTCTTAGTGAGCAAGCATAGTTAGATGTGTCGTAAAACAGATATTTAATATTATTTTGCTCTAACTAAAAGATAAATTCCCCTTTTAATTCGCCATGCTTAATGACCACAGATTTATATGCTGCAGACTGTGTTAAACTCTCAAGGTCAAAGACATGTGACCTGTGACCTTAGCAAAGCCTATATACACACCAAACAAAATTTAGCTTAAAACATGTTTTTATAGAGCCTGTAAAGACAGAATGTTTACGTTTATAAATTATATGGTGGTTGCTGACCTTTAATGAGTAACTAAACTTATTTATGTAAATATTGATCAGCCTTTGCAATGTACTTCTTTAACTTATTTTCCTTCCTTTTTTTCCAATTGCCACATGGAAAGTGCTGTTTTAACTGCCTCATTTCATGCAGAAGAGTATCTGATATGAACTGCAACTACAAAAAAACAATACCTTCATGTGAACCTTTCTGCCTTGTCCCTCATGCTCAGGCACTATTTTCAAACCCTCGTCCTGACTGAGCATGAGAGAAGTGGCAAAGACACTGCCATTGCAGTTCAGATTTTTGGTACTGCTGCCGTTCAAATCAGCTACTTTAAAGGCAAGATGCCGTTTTTTTAATTTTTGTATAAATAATAGTGATTATGGAATCAATCATTTTTAATACAAAATTAAATTCATTGTTTATTTAGTTTTTAATTAATTCCATTTTTACTCAAACACTGGGGGCTGCCATCTTGGATTTGCTGTGTGTAACGACAGTTACTCACCTCAAACACAGCAGTCACTGAGCATAAGAGATAATAGTCGGCATCGGACCCTATCTCTAGCACTGTGTCTGCTTCTTGCTGTGACCTGGCCACTCCCTGGAGTCCACAGCATATACTGTGTGGCTGTGTGCTCTACTGTCTCCCTGAACATGGTGACGGCGGTGGCAATAGTGATCTGTGGCTGATCCTAGTGTTGTTCTGTTGAAGTTGTGCTGCGATCACTCACCCCCCGCATGAGCTTGCCTTGGGCCTCTGCTCCCTCCCGCATGTGCTCTCCTCGGGCCTCCACTCCTGGCAGCTCCTCCTCACTGCTCTGATCGCTGACGGAAGGAACAATCGAGACACCAGGCTGACAGGAGAGGTTGCCAGGGGTGGAGGTCTGAGGTGAGTGCACGTCACATCTGTAGTGCAGTGTCGGGATTCAGGCTCAAGATCACCCCTCCTCGTCGCATGTTAACTCAGACCTCTGATCCCGGCAGCTTCTCTTGTCAGCTTGGTGTCTAGGCAGTTCCTCTTCTCAGTCAGAGCACAGTATATGGGGCACAGGAATATTGGGGCTCTGAAATATTGGGGCACAGGAATATGGGGGCAAAGAAATATATGACAAAGAACACAGGAGGAGAAAAACAGCTCACCACTGCAGAGACAAGCCTGTATAGGTCTTCCAGGTAAATCCCATGGACAGCACGGATCACGGCAGCAAGCTGAATGGACAATAGAACACGGTAATGGAAAAGATCCTGCTGAACTCAAACAGATAAATAAAAGGCGTCCCGCCGAAATGCGTAGTGTGGTAATTATCCGCCTTCTACCAGTGTGTACAAGCCGGTGTCATTATCTGTAACATGGAAATTTTTTAATCTAAGACAAAATAAAGAAGAACTTTTATTTATCCGTTGGAGTTCAGCTGGATCGTTTCCATTACCTTAATAAAATATACGGGCACTGAAATATGGGGGCACAGAAATATGGGGGCACAGGAATATTGGGGCACAGGGCATGGGGCACAGGAATATGGTGGCAGAGTATATGGGGCACAGTATACAGTGGAGCACTTGGTGACACTTGGAGACACTTTAGACATATTAGGATCACTTTGTGGTCACCAACAAAATGGCTCCGCACTGTGTCCCTAAACGTCATCTTCCCTTATGTGTTTGCAAACACCCAGAAGGGGAGGGGGAGGGGACATCACACACATGAGAGCAGATTCTGCTCACTTTTACTTCAGTTGTAATATGAGCCAGTTGTACACTAAGAATTTAGCAGCCGCTACCCCTAGTGTTAAAGTAAAAAATATCAAACTTTTAAAAGTCATTTTTTATATTTTGCTCATTTAACAACAAATAATAATATTTAAACAATACATTAAAACAGTAATGCTTTACATTTTCTCAGTTATTGAATTTTTTACTTTTGACGATACCTTCCCTTTAAGTGGATGAATAAGGCAGTTGCAACAACATCTTTAGTATCTAGTTTGGGAGAAAAGGACGCAAAATAAGGCAATGGAGCATAAGTCAAAGATTCATAACTTTGCCATAATTATATAATAAAGCAATAGTTTATTTACTCTTTAAAATAGCAGGACTGCAGTTTGAAGAAAGATGCCTGGAAAACTAATGAAGTGTTGGCACTGTCAATAAAAAACAGTTTTTTATGCTTATTTTTCTACAGGTATCTGCACCAAATTATGCCTTTTTTACCTGGTCTGATAACTGTATTTTTTGTAATATTTTCTCATGCTTTTTCTAAAGCAAAAACCCAGGGATTCTTAAAATGGAATTTATTTTATTAACATCATTGACATCTATAGGGAAAACACACATAAAAATACATTTCATTAGTGTTTTTTTTTACTGCAAAATGCACAAATCCACCATGCTTGAATAAGGTAAATGAAGAAGACTTTCAGCACAAAAATTAAATGTTTTTACTTGTGCTATCATTGGATGCAAAGTTTGTTGAAACAACAATAACCATTTAACAAAGTGTATAAATAAATATTAATTCTGACCACACTTTTAAAGCTTTCTATGTGAAAAATAATATGCTATCCTATCGTCTCATTGAAAAGCAATATTTACATGGCCATTACATAAAATGTAAACTATTGTGAGTCCTAATGTTATATATACATAGATTCACAGACTGTATGGCAGCAATAAATAGTAAAATGCGGATGAGTTCGTTGCATCAACATACCATCTGTTTATCCTACAAAAGTCATTTTATTCCTTATGGATATTATACTTTATTTTAATATTTTCTTTCATGCTTAGAATCTTCCCTATCTTTTATTATTTTGTCCTTTACAGCTCATAAAATCGCTATTGTAATTTAATTTGTTCAAAAAATAAGTTGCAAAACTCAGCAGATTGCAGTGCAAACCTAACAAATTTACTAACCACATTAGAAGGATGTTTTTATTTAAAAGATTAAATATCTTTGTACCATGTTAGCCAGATAAACTTTGTTAAATTTTGCTTTTAATCTGGTCATTATTCAGCTTTGAATCTCAGCTCTTAGCCCCAGGACACTTTCAGACACACACTATTTTACCACTATAAGGCCTGTTTCACACGTTCGTGAAATACCACGCACGTTTTCACAGGGACGTATCAGAGGTGCATTTTGCCCTCCGTGAGCCGTTTTTATGGCCTACGTGTTCTCCGTGTATTATCCATGATAACACACGGAGAACGAGAACTTTCTACTTACCTATCCCTGGCGTCGCTGTCCGTGGTTCTGATCTTCGGTCTCCGGTCCTGCTGACTCCCCGCTGCTGCTGCTTCCGGCTGCAGTGAAGTGAATATTCAATGAGCATAATGAGCGGCGGTCGGCAGCAAGTGACAGCAGCGGCAGAGACAGCAGGGCTGGAGAAGGTGAGTAAAGATTTTTTTTTCTCACAGACACATGTCTTTCCTCCGGTGTGTCCATTTGCATTGCGTGGGACACATTTGCGTTCTGTGTGACACCTGTGATGCCAGAGAGAAAATGGACATGTCGGCGTGAGAAACACATGGACACACGTAAGAACGGAACAGACACACGTTCCGAGCGCAAATACTTACGTGTGTCCAAAACCATAGGAATACATAGGTCTATGTGTGTACGTGTCTCCGGTATGTGAGAAAACTGCCAAACACGTACCGGAGGCATGTACATGTGAAAGAGGCCTAACAGACGTTGCTATGAAAACTGCTATTTGAGCTTTCTTGCACTTTAAAACTGGTGATGTTAGGCCACAATTATCAATAGATTGTTCCATTGTCTACAGTCACTATATATGACTGCAGACTCATGAATCCTTACAGTGCACAGTGAGTTTGCTGTCAGGATTCTTCAATGAAAATGCAGGGTGCTGATGAACACGTGACCGGAGGTATGCATTTTGGATACAAGTCGATTGAGTGAGGTTGGACACAACTAGTTTGAATGTGTTTGGAAGTATACAAACTTCTTACTTGTGGTCCCATGTCTACCTGTTCCTGGTACCATGCGTTCTTCATCATGATGGAGAATTTTATGCTTTTATGAAGTTTGGAATAAAGGAAAATTGATTTTTAACCAATCTACTGATCTGGATGCTGGATAATATCCTACACTACGTCCTGCTACAGAGGGATCCTGTTTTCTCTTCCGTGCACGGATCAAATATTTAGTGGTCTCCATTGGGTGAGCTGGACTTTTTCTATATACTGTTCCTGGTACCAGTATTGGAAAATCCTGACAGAGGGAATTGTGCACACTGTGAGGATTCACAGATATGCAGTCAAATAGACTGACTGCAGATATTATCCCCAAGACCAGACAACCTTTTTAATATTACTTAAAGGCAAACCATCCTATCATACCAGCTAGTTTTAAATTGATGTTACCTGGGGAGTTTAGGCTGCCATCAGGCTCCAATGGATGATTCCAACAGAGGAACGAGGAACACATATCACTTCTTCCACACTGTGTTAAACTATTAAGTTATTTTATCCTACTTGTTTTCCTCATTCTCCTCTTTATGCTGCTCAAAATTGCTGCCTCTCTGATACCACAGTCAATTTTTGAAGCAAACTATACTTGGACCCTCTCAGAAGATTTCTTACACCACTTACAGGGGCACTTAATTACTTTCAGCAGCCATTGTGTTGCCCTGCAACTATTGTAGATTATGATGTTTTAGATTCTATCTGCCCTCTTTCAGCTTCAGAAGTGCCCAAATGGAATTAATCTTCCATCCTTTAAGGAATCATAATTCTGCTACCCCTATTCTTACCTTTTCATCTTCTTATCTAAGTTCTAGAAGTTCTAGCCTAACCATATTTAGTTGTTTTTTTCAATTACATTGGGGTATCATAGATATTTCTTAGTAACTAGATGGTGGCCAGATTCTAATGCATCGGGTATTCTAGAATTTATTGTGTAGTTAATGTATGAGTTTTGTTTTTTATATATATATATATATATATATATATATATATATATATATATATATATATATATATATAGGTGATGTTGTGTGTAGTTGCCAAGTGTTTGTCTAGGGCGCTGTAAATGTTCAGGGTGTTGTCTGGGTGTGGGGGTGTGTGAGAGTGGTGTTGTTTCTGTGTTGCATTGCATTGTGTGTTGCGTTGTTTGTGGAGCGCTGTGTGTCTGCAACGTTGTGTGTGTGGTGCTGTGTGAGTTGCGCGGTTTAAGTGTGAGTGTGTGTGGGGTGCGTGTGTGTGTTTTGGAGTGAGGTATGTTCTGTGAAGTGTGTGTGTTGCGCGGTGTGTGTGTATATTTGTCTGTGTGTAACACATTGTTTGTGTGTGCGTGGTTTATGTTGGGTGTTGTGTGTGTGTGCTGCATTGTCTGTGTGTGTAGGTGTCTGTGTAGGGCGGTGTTTGTGGTTCCCAGTGTGTGTGGCGGTGTGTGTGTTTTGGGGGGAGGTGTGCACCCCATCGTGCTCCATCCCCCATGCTGCGCACCCCCATCGTGCTCCATCCCCCATGCTGCGCACCCCATCGCACTCCATCTCCATGCTGCGCACCCCCATCGTGCTTCATCCCCCCATGCTGCGCATTCCCATCATGCTCCATCCCCCATGCTGTGCACCCCTCAGAGAGGAGTATAATAGGAGGACTATAATAGGAGGAGTAGTCCTGGGGAGAGAGGAGTATAATAGGAGGAGTAGTACTGGAGGTAAGGGGAGAGGAGTATAATAGGAAGAGTAGTCCTGGAGGTGAGGAGTATAAAAAGAGGAGTAGTCCTGGGGAGAGAGGCGTATAATAGAAGGAGCAGTCCCGGGGAGAGAGGAGTATAATAGGATAATAGGAGGAGTAGTCCTGGGGGGAGAGGAGTATAATAGGAGTATAATAAGAGGAGTAGTCCTGGGAGAGACGAGTATAATAGGAAGAGTAGTCCTGGGGGAGGGGCGTATAATAGGAGGAGTAGTCCTGGGGGGAGAGGAGTATAATAGGAGTATAATAAGAGGAGTAGTCCTGGGGGAGAGGAGTATAATAGGAAGAGTAGTCCTGGGGGGAGAGGAGTATAATAGGAGTAGTAGTCCTGGGGAGAAAAGAGTATAAAAGGAGGAGTAGTCCTTGGGGGGAGGAGTATAATAGGAGGAGTAGTCCTGGAGGTGAGGAGTAAAAAAAGAGGAGTAGTCCTGGGGAGAGAGGAGTATAATAGAAGGAGTAGTCCTGAGGGGAGAAAAGTATAATAGGAGGAGTAGTCCTGGGGGGAGAGGAGTATAATAGCAAGAGTAGTCCTGGGGGGAGAGGAGTATAATAGGAGTAGTAGTCCTGGGGAGAAAAGAGTATAAAAGGAGGAGTAGTCCTTGGGGGGAGGAGTATAATAGGAGGAGTAGTCCTGGAGGTGAGGAGTAAAAAAAGAGGAGTAGTCCTGGGGAGAGAGGAGTATAATAGAAGGAGTAGTCCTGGGGGGAAAGGAGTATAATAGGAGTAGTAGTCCTGGGGGGAGAGGAGTATAATAGGAGTATGATAAGAGGAGTAGTCCTGGGGGAGAGAAGTATAATAGGAAGAGTAGTCCTGGGGGGAGAGGAGTATAATAGGAGTAGTAGTCCTGGGGAGAAAAGAGTATAAAAGGAGGAGTAGTCCTGGGGGGAGAGGAGTATAATAGGAGGAGTAGTACTGGAGGTAAGGGGAGAGGAGTATAATAGGAAGAGTAGTCCTGGAGGGGAGGAGTATAATAGGAGGAGTAGTCCTGGAGGTGAGGAGTATAAAAAGAGGAGTAGTCCTGGGGAGAGAGGCGTATAATAGAAGGAGCAGTCCCGGGGAGAGAGGAGTATAATAGGATAATAGGAGGAGTAGTCCTGGGGGGAGAGGAGTATAATATAATAGGAGTATAATAAGAGGAGTAGTCCTGGGGGAGACAAGTATAATAGGAAGAGTAGTCCTGGGGGAGGGGCGTATAATAGGAGGAGTAGTCCTGGGGGGAGAGGAGTATAATAGGAGTATAATAAGAGGAGTAGTCCTGGGGGAGAGGAGTATAATAGGAAGAGTAGTCCTGGGGGGAGAGGAGTATAATAGCAAGAGTAGTCCTGGGGGGAGAGGAGTATAATAGGAGTAGTAGTCCTGGGGAGAAAAGAGTATAAAAGGAGGAGTAGTCCTTGGGGGGAGGAGTATAATAGGAGGAGTAGTCCTGGAGGTGAGGAGTAAAAAAAGAGGAGTAGTCCTGGGGAGAGAGGAGTATAATAGAAGGAGTAGTCCTGGGGGGAGAGGAGTATAATAGGAGTAGTAGTCCTGGGGGGAGAGGAGTATAATAGGAGTATGATAAGAGGAGTAGTCCTGGGGGAGAGGAGTATAATAGGAAGAGTAGTCCTGGGGGGAGAGGAGTATAATAGGAGTAGTAGTCCTGGGGAGAAAAGAGTATAAAAGGAGGAGTAGTCCTGGGGAAAGGAGTATAATAGGAGGAGTAGTCCTGGGGGAGAGGAGTATAATAGAAGGAGTAGTCCTGGGGGGAGAGGAGTATAATAGAAGGAGTAGTCCTGGGGGGAGAGGAGTATAATAGGAGGAGTAGTCCTGGGGGGAGAGTAGTATAATAGGAGGAGTAGTTCTGGGGGGAGAGGAGTATAATAGAAGGAGTAGTCCTGGTGGGAGAGGAGTATAATAGGAGTAGTAGTCCTGGGGGGAGAGGAGTTTGATAGGAGGAGTAGTCCTGGGGAGAGAGGAGTTTAATAGGGGGAGTAGTCCTGGGGAGAGAGGAGTATAATAGGAGGAGTAGTCCTGAGGAGAGGTGTCTGATAGGTGGAGTAGTCATGGGGGGAGGTGTATAGCTGCCCAATGTATGCGGGGGGCTCCATGTGTCCTCCTCTCCCCTGCAGGCTCCATGTGGCCTCCTCTCTCCTGCAGGGTCCATGTGGCCTCCTCTCCCCTGCAGGGTCCATGTGGCCTCCTCTCCCCTGTAGGGTCCATGTGGCCTCCTCTCCCCTCCAGGGTCCATGTGGCCTCCTCTCCCCTATAGGGTCCATGTGGCCTCCTCTCCCCTGCAGGGTCAATGTGGCCTCCTCTCCCCTGCAGGGTCCATGTGGCCTCCTCTCCCCTGCAGGGTCCATGTGGCCTCCTCTCCCCTGCAGGGTCCATGTGGCCTCCTCTCCCCTGCAGGGTCCATATGACCTCCTCTCCCCTGCAGGGTCCATGTGGCCTCCTCTCCCCTGCAGGGTCCATGTGGCCTTCTCTTCCTTGCAGGGTCCATGTGGCCTCCTCTCCCCTGCAGCATCCATGTGGCCTCCTCCTGCCCTGCAGGGTCCATGTGGCCTTCTCCTGTCCTGCAGGGTCCATGTGGCCTTCTCCTGTCCTGCAGGGTCCATGTGGCCTTCTGCTGCCCTGCAGGGTCCATGAGGCCTTCTCTCCCCTGCAGGGTCCATGTGGCCTCCTATCCCCTGCAGCATCCATGTGGCCTCCTCTCCACTGCAGAGTCCATGTGGCCTCCTCTCTCCTGCGGATGGCCATGTGGCCTCCTCTTCCCTGCAGGGTCCATGTGGCCTCCTCTCCCCTGCAGGGTCCATGTGGCCTCCTCCTGCCCTGCAGGGTCCATGTGGCCTCCTCCTGCCCTGCAGGGTCCATGTGGCCTCCTCCTGCCCTGCAGGGTCCATGTGGCCTCCTCCTGCCCTGCAGGGTCCATGTGGCCTCCTCTCCCCTGCAGGGTCCATGTGGCCTAATCTCCCCTGCAGGGTCCATGTGGCCTCCTCTCCCCTGCAGCATCCATATGGCCTCCTCTCCACTGCAGCGTCCATGTGGACTCCTCTCCACTGCAGCATCCATGTGGCCTCCTCCTGCCCTGCATAGTCAATGTAGCCTCCTCTCCCCTGCAGAGTCACATCTTCGGCTCACAGAGCGCTTACCTGCTTCATGTGACGGCGGCCTCTTCTCTGTCCTCTTCCGCGACACTCTGCACACTGACGCTGACAGGCGGCAGTATGGTGAGTTAATCTCACCACTCTGCCATGACCTCTGCAGCAGCATCACGACGCCGGTTCAGAGAGCAAACTTTCTGTGGCATCCTAAAAGTGTCTGGAATACTAAGTTAGTGTTCCATTGCTGTCCACTGACCCACAGTACTCGTGCATTCTACCCACCTGGCCATTTTTTCCCACGCTATTTTATTTCC
Organism: Anomaloglossus baeobatrachus; assembly: GCF_048569485.1. Taxonomy (NCBI): domain Eukaryota; kingdom Metazoa; phylum Chordata; class Amphibia; order Anura; family Aromobatidae; genus Anomaloglossus; species Anomaloglossus baeobatrachus. The sequence goes on along the minus strand of NC_134354.1, from coordinate 170,330,412 downwards.
CCAACAGTGCTGACACTTTTTGTGGAATCCTAAAAGTGTCTGGAATACTAAGTTAGTGTTCCTTTGCTGTCCACTGACCCACAGCACTCGTGCATTCTACTCACCTGGCCACTTTTTACCACGCTATTTTATTTCCCCAAAGTGCTGACACTTTTTGTGGCATCCTAAAAGTGTCTGGAATACTAAGTTAGTGTTCCTTTGCTGTCCACTGACCCACACACATGTGCATTCTACACACCTGTCCATTTTTGCTACGCATTTCTAATTGCAAACTTTTCTGCTACTGTTAGAGGCATACTAAAATTGACCGGGATACTCAGTGTTGGTTCGTCAGCTGTCAATAAAGCTAGTCTATCTCTGCATTGTACACACCTGTCATTTTTTAGCTACGTAATTCTAATTGCAAACTATGCTGCCACTGATAGGGGCATAGCAAAAATTGACCGGCATACTCAGTGTTGGTTCTTCAGCTGTCGATAAAGCTAGACCACCTCTGCATTGTACACACTTGTTAATTTTTAGCAACGTAATTCTAATTGCAAACTGTGCTGCCACTGTTAAGGGCATACTAAAATTGACCGGGATATTCAGTGTTGGTTCTTCAGCTGTCAATAAAGCTAGACCACCTGTGCATTGTACACACCTGTCAATTTTTCGTAACGTAATTCTAATTGCAAACTGTGCTGCCACTGTTAGGGGCATAGTAAAATTGACCGGGATACTCAGTGTTGGTTCTTCAGCTGTCAATAAAGCTAGACCACCTCTGCAATCTACATCACCTCTCCATTTTTGCTACCACATTTTAAGTGTCCAATCTTGTTGCTAACAAAATGAGTTGCAAAAGGACAGATGCTGGTGGAAAGGGGAACAGGCATGTTGGAAAAGGAAAAAAAGTTTGTGTCCGTGGGGTAGGTGGGAAACCTACATTAATATCTGCTGAAGAAAGGCCAACTTCCAGCAAAAGTAAGATGTCTGTTACTTTCCGTGGCCAATCTGATGTGCTCCTTTTTTACGTAACCAAACAACTCTAACAAAGGTAGATGATGCACCAAAAAAGAACATGCTTGAATGGATCGCAAGTGCTCCAACAGGTGGCCTCTCCTCCACCTCAACTTCAACATCCAAAAAAACAACAGTCCTCTGAGTTGTCACCCCAATCGCACTTGCTTTCTTTCAGCTCTCAAGTCTCCACCCGCCGTGCGGAGTATGGTGTAACAGAGATGGCTGAGTCTGCAGAGCTGTTCAGTTACACTATACCCTGGGAATCAGAGGTCTGCTCCCAAGCTACAGAGAGTAGAGACCAGGAAATGGTCTGCAGTGATGCCCAGAAGCTTTGTGAGTATGATTCAGGCCCTGATGACCAGGTTTCTGAGCATAATGTAGACCCTCATTCCCAAACTGTAACACCTGTTGGTGGAGACAATGAGGAACATACTGATGATGATGAGAAACAGATACCTGATTGGGATGACAACTTAAATATTCAGTCAGGGAAGGAAGAGTTTAGGTCTGAGGTCGAGGGGAGTGCAAACACAACGCTTGATGATGAAGTTCTGGATCCCACTTACTGTCAACCCACATTAACGCACTCGAGGAGGTCATCAGAGGCAGTGGAGGAGGATGCGACTGATGACGAAGCGCCTTCCTTGCACCTTCCTGGACAGAGTCGGAGTACTGGAAGCACGTCAACAACTGCATCCTCAGCCACAACTCTGCCTCTGAGCACAAGTCCAGGTGACTCTGCAGATCGCATCGGGTCTAAGCCTTGCCTAGCCTGGTCCTTTTTTGACCTCGCAAAGGATCTCCCAAATCATGTGATATGTAAGATTTGTCGCCAATCTATAAGTAGAGGCCAAAAGCTCACTAGTTTAACAACTTCTTCCTTAAATCACATGAATAACAAGCATAAGTCCCAGTGGGAAGCTCACTGTGCTACAATGCGGCCTAACGGAGCGGGCCAATCACCGTCTGCCCCTTCAAGTGCATCCATGCACTCTTCTTCCTCTATGACTGTGGGGACAGCTGTCACCCATGTTTTTCCATGCAGACCATCCACCTATTTAACCGCAACAGGCAGTTTGCTTGGCAGGTCATCAGTTGTTTTGGAAGGGGAAACAAGTGCTGATGTAGAGCTCACTCAGACATCAAGAGCACCAACTTTGGATGAAGGCAAAATCATGTCTCCGCCTGCACTTTCCTCACAGACCTGCAGTTTTCCAGGGACACCCTACTCAACACCGTCTCCACACAGCAGCCAGACCTCGGTCCCTCAGATGTGGACAAATAAAAGGCCATTTCCTCCGAGCCATGACAAAGCTAAGAGGTTGACTTTCACCCTCTGTAAGCTTTTGGCAACCGAAATGCTGCCTTGCCGCCTGGTGGACACAGAGGATTTTTGAGACCTTATGTCAAACGCAGTGCTCAAGTACCAGATGCCCAGTCGCCACTACTTTTCCCAGAAAGGTGTGCCTGTGCTACACCAGCATGTCGCACACAACATCACCGCTTTCTTGAGAAACTCTGTGTGTGACAGGGTGTATTTCACCACCAATACTTGGACCAGTAAGCATGGACAGGGGCGTTACATGTCGCTGACTGGGCACTGGGTAACTATGGTGAGAGATGGAGAAGGGTCTGCTGAACAAGTGTTGCCGTCCCCACGACTTGTGCGTCAATCCTCTTTATGTAGAAGTTCCTCCACTGCTTCTGCCTCCTCAACCTCATCTGGGTCCTCTGCCCTAAGCCTGCCTGGTCAGACCACCCGCATTGTAACTGCGCACAAGGAATCCCGCACACCTCCTTACTATGCTGGCAGCAGAGCTCAACGGCATCAGGCGGTTTTTACATTGAAATGTCTGGGAAATAGAGTCACACAGCTGAGGAGTTGTGTTCAGCTCTTCGGTCCGAGTTTCGAAAATGGTTGTCTCCACTCAACCTGCAGCCTGGGAAGGCCGTGTGCGACAATGTTGCAAACCTGGGTGCGGCCCTTCGCCTGGGCAAGGAGACACACGTGCCTTGTATGGCTCACGTGTTGAACCTGGTTGTCCAGTAATTTTTAACCCACTATCCTGGCCTAGATGGGCTTCTGCACAGGGCACGGTCACTCTGTGCTCACTTCCGCCGTTCAACCGTCACAGCTGAAAGACTTGCATCACTCCAGAAGTCTTTCGGCCTGCCAGTTCACCGCCTGAAATGCGATGTGGCGACACGCTGGAATTCGACTCTCCAATGTTGCAGCGACTGTGGCAGCAGTGCCGAGCCCTGGTGCAATACGTTAAGACGTATAGCCTGAGCCAACGAGATGCAGAGGTGGGGAAGATCACCCTGATGGAGTGGTCTCAGATCAAGGACCTATGCACCCTTCTGCACAGTTTTGACATGGCGACGAATATGTTTAGCGCTGACAATGCTATTATCAGCATGACAATTCCAGTCATTTACATGCTGGAGCACACGCTAAACACTATTTGGAGTCAAGGGGAGGGACAAGAGGAAAGGGACGATGTACAGGACAATTCATATGCGCAAGGGATACCAACATCTACAAGGTCCAGACATTCAGCATCACCAAGGCGGTAGGCAGGGGATGGTGGGGGAGAGAGGGATTAACAAGGGCGCATGGTAGCAGCCAAAATGTTGAGGAAGATGCAGGAGACCAGAAAGAAATGGCGGACGAACTCTCGATGGCCAAGGAAGACTCAGCAGATGAGGGAGACCTTGGTCAAATTTCGGTTGAGCGAGGTTTGCGGGGAGATGTCAGAGGAAGAAAGCATGGTCCTCACCTCGCCGCCACAAACACAGTGAGGACTTGGTCTGCATGGATGCGCAAGACACATGAGCGCTTTCTTGCTGCAGTACCTACAACATGACCCTCGGATTGTCCGAATTAGAAGTGATGATGACTACTGGGTTGTCACACTATTAAGGCGGCTTTGCACGTTGCAACATCGCACGTGCGATTTCGGTGGGGTCAAATCGAAAGTGACGCACATCCGGCGTCACTTTCGACATCGTAGTGTGTAAATCCTAGATGATACGATTAACAAGCGCAAAAGCGTCGTTATCGTATCATCGGTGTAGGCTCCGACTTTTTCAAAATTACGCTGCCGCGACAGGTACAATGTTGTTCCTCGTTCCTGCGGCAGCACACATCGCTGTGTATGAAGCCGAAGGATCGAGGAACATCACCTTACCTGCCGCCGGCGGCTATACGTAAGGAAGGAGGTGGGCGGGATGTTTACATCCTGCTCATCTACGCCCCTCTGCTTTGATTGGCCGCCTGCAGTGTGACATCGCTCTGACGTTGTACGACCCGCCCCCTTATCAAGGAGGCGGGACGCCGGCCAGAGCGACGTCGCAGGACAGGTGAGTGCATGTGAAGCTGGCGTAGCGATAATGTTCGCTACACCAGGAATCACAAGATATTGCTGCTGCGACGGGGGCGGGGACTATCGCGTGCGACATCGCTGCATCGGCTTGCGATGTCGCAATGTGCAAAGCCCGCCTTAGATCCCCGGTACAAGTCCAAATTTGGCGAAATAATTCCAGCCATAGAAACGGACACACATATGCAGGAGTATCAGCGGAAGCTGTTACTCAATCTTAGCTCGGCTTTTCCACCAAACACCAGTGGTGCACAGAGTGAGTCTTTCAGTTGTAACTTGGCAAGTATGGGGCTGTCTTATCAGTCAAACCGTACCTGCAACATCGTATCTGGTGCTGGTACCAGCAATTTTATGGAATCGTTTCATAATTTTTTTTAGACCATCCAATGCAAGGCCACACGAGACAAGAAGTCTGACACATAGTCAATGGCTGGAGAGGATGATACATTAGTATCTCCAAATGAACATCAATGCCATGACTTTGCAACTTGAGCCTTGCTCATTTTGAGCTACAAATCTTGAAAAATGGCCTGAGCTCGCCACTTACGCCTTGGAGATCTTGTCGTGTCCTGCAGCCAGCATTGTCTCTGAACGTGTCTTCAGTGCTGCTGGGTGTGTGCTGACAGATAAGCGAACGCGTCTGTCCAGTGTCAATGTGAACAGACTAAAGTTCATCAAGGTGAACAAGTCATGGATCAGCAAGGACTTTACTACCCCTATGTCATCCTGGGGAGAGTAAAGGCTGGCGTATTTTTGACTGTGCTTGATGCAAATCTACCTGTCAAGTTTGCTACTTGGGCACAAGTGATGCCACTGAAGTGGTGTCTGTGGCGCCTAATTTTTGGAAAAAAGGGAGACTCTTTTTGGAGTACCCTTGATGTGTTTTTAACAATGAGCCAAGATGAACAAGTCATGGATCAGCAAGGACTTTGCTACCCACCCCGGTGTAATCCTGGGGACAGTTAAGGCTGGCGAATATTTGAATGTGCTTGATGCTAATCAACATGTCCAGTTTGCAACTGGGGGACAACTGATGCCACTGATGGGGTGTGTTTGGTCCAATTTTTGGAAAAAAGGGAGACTCTGCTTGGATTCCCTTGCTTTGTTTTTAACAATGAGCCAAGATGAACAAGTCATAGTTCAGCAAGGACTTTGCTACCTACCCCGGTGTCATCCTGGGGACAGTTAAGGCTGGCGTATTTCTGACTGTGCCTATCAAGTTTGCAACTGGGGCACAAGTGATGCCACTGAAGTGGTGTCTGTGGGGCCTAATTTTTGGAAAAAAGGGAGACTCTGCTTGGAGTCCCCTTGCTGTGTTTTTAAAAATAAGCCAAGATGAACAAGTCATGGATCAGCAAGGACTTTGCTACCTACCCCGGTGTCATCCTGCGGACAGTTAAGGCTGGCGTATTTTTGACTGTGGTTGATGCAAATCTACCTGTCAAGTTTGCAACTGGGGCACAAGTGTTGCCACTGAAGTGGTGTGTGTGGCCCAATTTTTGGAAAAAAAGAGATACTCTGCTTGGAGTACCCTTGATGTGTTTTACATGATTTTAGAAGGGCATGACATGCCTATATCTGTGTCTCCTCCTCTTTTTCCTCATCCAGCTGTTTTGTTTTCGCATGAGTATATGTCCTTGTCACTTTCCCATGTGTTTGTGGTGTCTTGAGGAGTTGTTTGTCACCTTTTGGACACCTTTGAAGGTGTTTTCTATGTGTTTTTATGTGTTTGTGTTTGCCTCCCATTGTTTTCCATGGGGTTCGAGAGGTTCGAACGGTTCACCGAACTCGAACGAGGTCTCTGTTCGACGAACCGAACTGAACTCGAGCCTTTAGAGGCTGGCTCATCTCTAGTCTACAGTGGATTGTATAGTATAGGAGTAACAACACCTGTTGGTAGTCACAGGTAAGGAGTGGGACTCCTGGACTGGTCAAGCATATGCACTATATCCAAGAGATGTTAAACATTAAAATAAGGCACTCCGATACACCCTTAAAGAGATGTAGAGATGGACCTCTGAAAACAATTTGTTCCTATTAGTAAGGAGTGGGACTCCTAGTGTTGTAAAATCTAAGCAATATGTGCAAGGGCAGAAAAAACATTTATCCTAGTGGGAATATTTATATACATATAAAAGACAATTAGAGGTATGCATCTAAAAATTGTGTAGAAGGGCAACCCCCACACCCTGGAAAAATTAAGAGCAAGGGTCGTATCATGACGCTCTTGATATGGTGGAAGAGGAGAAGGAAAAGGACACGTAAAATGAACAAAACAAGAACTGTATACCTTTGTTGGGCTGGATAGAGGTGCATGGGTATGAAAAAATAATGTTTTGCTACAAGAACCTATCACATGACATGGGCCAATAAAAGTCTATTTTTCTTTTTTTTTTAAACCATAACATTTTTATTAACAAACAGTGTCAAGTATTACATCATATTGACAATAAGTTCTTAACAATCAACACATTATTAAGGGGGTTGGGGAGGGGAGAGAGTAGGGGAAATGGTGACTTTACATTAATTTTCCAATCACATTCTTTATATATGAATCTACAAAGTTATTTAATAACAGTATTTAAACAGGAAGACAACTAATTGTTCCATTTTTTTATGAAATTGCGATATGTTATTAGATGAAGCAATATTTTCTGTGATAAACAGTTCTCATTAATCAGTGAAATGATTTCGGACAGTGTAGGGCATTTGGGGTTTATCCAAAAACTTGCAATTTTGATTCTTGTTGCCACAATAATATGTACAATAATTGTATGGATCTCATAGGGGAATGAGTCCAGATCAATAGCGAGCAGCGCCTGCTGCGTGGTTAGCATTATTGGTGCATTACAAATCTGAGATATTAAATAATTTACTGCTTCCCACAGACGTCTAATATTACAATTCCACCATATGTGTAACATGTCTGCACTGAGGTCTCCATATCGCCAACAGGTGTCCAGGGAGTTATTGAACCTTTTAGATATTCTATAGGGGGTGAGATACCACTTATATAATAATTTCCTTGCATTTTCTATGTGGACATTTAAGGTGGCTTTACACATTGCAACATCGCAAACGACATCGCTGTAACGTCACCGGTTTTGTGACGTTACAGCGACCTCCCCAGCGACATTGCAGTGTGTGAAACCTATCAGCGACCTGGCCCCTGCTGTGAAGTTGTGATCGCTACAAATCGTTCAGGACCATTCCTAGGTCCTTTGTTTCCCGCTGTGCAGCATGCATCGCTAGAAAGTTTCAGTGTGTAAAGGGGACTTTACAGCGACTTCCCTTTCAAATAGCAGCTTTGACACGTCCCCAACAACCAGCTAGGTCGCTCTGCAGGTCCGGATCGCTGTTGCGTCGTTGGCCAGGTTTGCCTGTTTGACAGCTCACCAGAGACTTTGTAGCGATCCCGGCTAGGTTGAGATCGCAGGTTGGATCGCTAGAAAGTCTCAGTGTGTAAACCCAGCTTTAGATTGTTTTCCACTAATTGAGAAGGATTCTCGCCATTGATCTGGTGTGAATATACACTTTAGGTCTTTTTCCCATTTTTGCAGGTATGTGATTAGTGATGGCAGGGTATTCTGTAGCATACAATCATAGCTTGTTGACAGCGATCTAATCTGTGATGTAGGGTTCAATAGCATTGAGTATAGTTTAGATAGCAGTACTGACATCCACTCCTTCCTCTCAGCTAGGAAATGTCGGATTTGTAGATATTTGTAGAAGTCCCTTTGGGCACATTGTATTTATCTCGCAATGATGAGAAAGTAATTAATTCATCCCCCTCATACAAATTCCCAATTGATGTGATTTTGGATATTTTCCAATTTTTAAGTTTGAGATCAGGGATACAATGCTCCAATATCTCTATGGGGGCCTTGAGAAGTGTGGTTTGTATAAGGCCTAGTTTATTAGTCAACACCCTCCATAGTTCCAGGGCCGCATCTATTGTTGGGGATATAATTAGGTTCCTATTGGTGACTAAGGTTTGTTGTGCGTGGCTGTTCCCATCAGATGCTTTTCAATTGTTATCCAATGCCGGTCATCATCATTGTTCCACCTGAATCGTAATTGTTCGAATAGTGCGGCTCTATATGCTGCAATATCGGTACCGATATCACTAGCGAGCGTACCCACCCCCGTTGGTTGTGCGTCATGGGCAAATCGCTGCCCGTGGCGCACAACATTGCTTACACTCGTCACACAGACTTACGACGTCACTCTGGCTGGCGATCCACCTCCTTTCAGCGACGTCCCACGGTAGCCATCCAATAGCAGAGGAGGGGCGGAGATGAGCAGCCAGAACAGGCTGCCCACCTCCTGCCTTCCTCATTGCCGGTGGACGCAGGTAAGGAGATGTTCGTCACACATAGCGATGTGTGCTACTGCAGGAACAATGAACAATATCGTACCTGCAGCAGCAACGATATTTGGAAAAGGAGCGACGTGTCAACGAGCATCGAGTTTTCACGTTTTTCACTCGTTGATCGTCGCTCCTTGGTGTCACACGCTGCGATGCCACTAATGGCGCCGGATGTGCATCACTAACGACGTGACCCGAACAATATATTGTTAGCGATTTTGCAGGGTGTAAAGCACCCTTAAGTCAATTATTTGCATTACTGCTGGTAATATCTCTGTGGGTTTGTTATCACTAGAATGATGTCGACTGCAAACAGACTTATTTTGTCTTCCGCTATATCCCCCTGAATCCCTGATATCATTAGGTGAGATCTGATTTTTTCCGCTAGAGGCTCAATCGCCAAAGCGAATATAAGAGGGGATAGTGGACACCCTTGTCTCATCCCATTCATAACAGAAAACTTGTCCGACATCATTCCAGAGACAAAGACTGACGCTGATGGATGTGAGTATAGCACAGTAATTGCATTACAAAATGCTACGAGTGAATCCGAATCTCTGGTTAGGACCTCAAATAGGTAGCCCCAATGTACCCGATCGAACGCCTTTTCCGCGTCTAGAGATAGGAGCAGAGAAGGCATCCGACCCCTTCCCGCCACATGGTTGAGATCAATCATCCGTCTAGTACCATCCAATGTCTGTCTGGATTTGATAAATCCAACCTGGTCCTTGTGCACCACTGAGAGGACTAAATCGGAGATTCTGTTTGGCAAGATTTTGCAGTATAGTTTGAGGTTTGTATGTAGTAGGGATATTGGCCTGAAGTTATTTGGTTGGTCTGGTGTTTTACCTGGTTTGGGGAGGGGGACTATGGTCGCTTATAACATTTCATCTCGTATTTTGCCTGTTTCAAATATATTTTGAAAGACTAGTAATAGGTGGGAGGATAGTATTGGATAGAATGTCTTGAGATATTCATTAGTTACACCGTCCAGTCCTGGGGATTTATTTTTAGTTGTTTGGATGAATCATTGGATTTCTAATTGGCTTATGGGTTGGTTGATTACCATCAGTTTGTCCTCTGGGATTTGTGGTAGGGATATACTATTCAGGAAGTTATGGATTAGTTCAGTCTTGGGTTGTGGAGTAAGGTTATTGGTTTTTGAGGTTATAGAGGGAGAAATAATATTTTGCGAAGGTATTCGCAATGTCTTTGGGATTTATATATTTTATTCTTTTGGTCGTCTTGTATGTGAGCTATCCTTTGTTTTGTCACTCTTGCTTTAATTTTATTGGCTAATATTTTACTCGCTTTATTCCCCTGCCAGTAGTATTTAGCTTTACTTCTCCTCAGGTTGTGCTTGTATTTGTATTGGAGCAGTTGGTATAGTTCATATCTTGCCTTTTGTAAGTTTTTATATAGTGCGGGTGAAGGGCTGTGTTTATGGGCGTCTTCCAAAGATGCTATATTTTTATTAAGTTCCTCTATTTGTTGCATTCTTAGTTTTTTGCATTGTGCTGCTATCTGTAATAGCAGCCCTCTTATGTACGCCATGTAGGCGCACCACACTGTGGTCGGTGACATTTCTGGGGTGCAATTACATCAAAATTTTACTGGAGCAATTCTTTTAGTTGGGATTTAACATAATCTGAGGATATTAAATGGTTATTAATTCTCCATGGAGAATATGTTGGATTAATATACGTATCTTATTTGACATGATACTGGAGCATGGTCCGACCAGGTTATGTTCCCAATTTTGGCAGATTGTATATTTTGCAGGAGCCATTTATCCATCAGTATTAGGTCAATTCTTGAATAAATTTTATGTGGGTGCGAGTAATATGTCTAATCCGTTCAGAGGCGTGAAGGACCCTCCATGTGTCGTACAATTCTTCTGACAGGAGACACTGGGACAGCGCATGGGAAAGGTCTATTTTTCATCAATGTACGGAGTGCTTCTTTTTTAATATTTTTCTATGTATTGACAATTAAAAGGTTACTTTGGCGACTCTGTACCTCGATCGTAGCTAAGCATTCAGTACTGCTGTTTATTTTCTTTTATCTATTCCAATAAATAGTTATATTTGTTTAAAAAATAAACAAAAATAATACACATATTTGGTATGACCACATCCATAACAACCCCAGCTATTAAAACTGTCACACTATACATAGCAGCAGACCAAAGAAGAATGGTCAGCTCTCACCCGACATGTTTAAAAAGTCAATGCTTTATTTCACCTGATAAAAGCAGAATGGAGGGGAAGGGAAAGATGCAGAGAGCAAAAGGACAACAGCTGCCGTTTTGTGAGTATGGTCCATTGTTCATGCAAGTCAAGGGTTCTCCAAACGCGACATGGTGTCTACTAGCGATTCCAGCTAATTTTGCTTTAAAAAATTCAAATGACAATGCTTCCCTTCCGACCTCTGCCGTTCACCCAAATAGTTTATTTCCACCACGTATGACATTTTAGTGTACTCAGGAGCAATTCATAGGCAATCTTTTGTATTCAACTCAATATTCTACAAACCCTTGAACCATCTCTCAAGGGTAAAAATACCCCAAGGTACTATACTATAAGAACAAATCCCTGACAATCCAACCCAACCGCTCCTGCCTTACTATATACAGGAACATCTGTAACACTGCACCTTACCATAGTGGAGTTTAGTGTGGCATTTTTATGTGTGTAATAAAATATCTATAACATTCCTTTCAAAGACCAATTTGTATGGCTGGGGAAATCCTTTTATCATGTGTCCACAGGAATATCTTGCAAGCTTAGTCCCTTGACATTCACTGAAGCGAGCCGTCTTTTTGTGTCTGATCGGTCATGAATGACACATCTGAGCACCCACGATACCTAGCCTTGTAACAAGCATATCCGAGTACGGTAAGCATGACGCTTATCATTAGTTCTCATGAAAATACAGTATATATTAAAAAAATCTCACAACCTGACTATTTAACTTAGTGATAAGTACAAAACCTATGGGGAGTGTAATACTCACTGACACTCCAGGAATGCTCAATGCCTCTTTCATAAACCCAGCACTAGGACAGTGTACTGTCCATTTGAGGCAGCCAAAGTGATAGAATCATTCAGAGACTGTTTTAACTCTGTATTATGTAACCAGTAAATAGACAGACTAACATCTTATTTTTCAACAATTTAACTCTCATAAATACATACATAAAATGCACCTAACTCACTGATGATGCGAGATCTTTAACCGTGCTTACAACCTTCCCAAGAAAGACAGGAAAACATTGAGAGAATGAAACTAAAGTGTAAGAATCAAAGCCTTCTTACCAAGCTGCAGATGGATGTTTCATTTTCTTGAGAATCCCAAGAACCATAGCCCATGTTTGGACAACAAAATCTTCGTAGCTCTTTGTTTCTCGCCTATAGTTAGATTAAATGATAACCAATTCACCAATAAGGCCTAATTGGGGGTTTAGCCCCATTCCTTAGTCACTAGTGCTTGGAGAAGAATATGCACACTGGTCATGAGTATATGCAGTGCTGTTTATTGCAATAAACAGAACTGCTTATGTAGTGCCCCATGGGGCAGGCGGTTAACCTACTCATTGCCGGGCCGTCAACGTCTTCATTGCCCCGAGGCGTACAGTAAATGGCGGGGGAGACATGATGGGGGTAGTAGTGAGGTGGTTGTCATGACACCATCTGTGGTATGCTGCCAGGGAATGGGCTGCTGCTGCTGTCGCTGTCCTTCGGGGCAGGTGATGGTAGCAGCTATAGATGGTATCGCTCCCCACAGGCAGAGCGGGCCCCGGGGAGGATGATAAGAGGATCACAAATGGAGGGCGCCTGGGCGCAGGGCGGTGGTGCCGGTAATGAACAGTGAGAGTCTATGGCTGCAGTTCCAAGTTGTATTTTTATTTTTACTTCTGTGTCGTTCACCTGGGTAATACCACCCACTTGCTATGATGGGCTCCGTCGAACCCGAACCCATTAGAGATCAGTCCGATGTGGTGTTTGGTGGGTTCCTCCTTGTAATGCCTGAGCTGTGGATCCCCTGGCTTGAAGCTACGAGTGGACCTGGGGTTGCACGAGTCGAGCTGTTGTCCCTTATGCAGGTGCCGTGATTCTGCTGTGGGTCTGGCATTGTCCTAGCCCCGGATGCTATATGGCACTGTGCTCTAGGTCGCTTTCTCATCAGGGAAGCTTGAAACTTTCCCCGTCCAGGCAGATTCTGGAAAACCAATGTGCAGTATGATCTTCCCTAGGGTCCTGCTGCTCTGTGTAACGTCGGTTCCGTGGGGAGCAAAGATTCCTCTACCCGCGGCAGCCGTTGTGAACTTCTCCTTCTTCACACTGGAGCACCCCTGGAATGCGACTGCTCCATTCCTCCCCTGATGGAGAACTCTCTAACTGTTGTGGTGGCTCCTGACCCCCCTGATGGCTGCACCTCCCCCGTCCCAGGTCCTAAGCTAGTGGGACTGGGGCCCCTGTTGAGGGCATCCTATAAATGCCTCTCTGTCGGCGACTCCTTTATTACCCTACCCTAGCTCAGTCCCGAGTATGAACAGGGCAACCTGGTGTGTACTTGAGTGTGTAATGTGGTGAAACCGGGACTGATCCACTCAGGATCCAGGTTTAGCATTACACCCAAAATTGGGTGCAATACTCTTTGGTGACTGAAGCCTCAGGGGCGCCACACATATGCTTATGACCAGTGTGCATTCTCTAAGTACATCTCAGGTGTGATGACTCAGCATCAATGAGGAAAATCTGGCCAAATCTTGTGCTTGGTTGAAATATTTTTAATTATGCCAGACATACTATTCCTTTGTTATCTAAGTAAGGGGACATAAGCCACTGTTTCATGTGAGACTGTCCATTGTCCCTTTTTGTATGCTAATTTGTGAAATGCTTGTTGATTATTGATTAAATAATTTTCCTGTGGTGTACTAGTCTGCATCATTTGGAAGATAATTATGCAGTGTAATCGAACTAGTGAACTAGGTCGAAACAGTCTTTATCTCTCACCCAATCATATGGGGAACAATTCCCTGAAAGGGAAGCTGAGGGATATAAAAAGGGGTCTGCTCCATTCATAGATATGATTCCACAGGGCTTCAGCCTAGGGACCATGGTTTCTTCTGGTGGATTAAAGAGCTGCTCCACTGCCAAACACTGAGCCCACAAATTAATTTGGGGAATCCAGGATGGGACAATCTGGTCACCTGGCCACATAGCTTGCTGTTCTCTGTCAGATTCCTAAGCTTGCTGCTATCTCTCCTCAGTGGCTGCCTGCCAAAAGCAGTGTATTGCTGGCTGGAGTAGTGGCCCTGGATGCCCTGATGTTGTAAAAGTTCTAATCCCTGGTGAGCCAGTGGAAATTTGAGACTGTCACTTTTTCTTGCTTGAAATGTGCTAAATGCTGTTGACTGTTGGTAACCCAAGAAAGTCTTACCAAAGTGATGTATGCTAACAGAGAAGGATTATGCTCAGTGAGATGACCCCCGGCCCATGCTGTTTTTCTAAAAACAGCCAGGCCAGTGAATGAGAGAAATCCCTGCCACTAATGTCTGCATATCGCAGGCTAGCATTAAAAAGATGTCATGCAGTGACTACCAGGGCTCCACCAGGAATAAGGGAACCCCCAGCAAGTGCAACAACAAATAAGGTACATTGGGAACATGATACAATGATGGGAAATGGCACTAGGGAGAATGGAGCGGGGTCACCACCTGCACACACCTGAGGCTCTTGCCTGCACTCCCTAACATCCTTATAGGGGTTCTTTCACGAGCAAAGCCCTCACTTGCCCTGAACTCATCCTGACTAGTGAGAAGGCCAGTGAGAGCACTAGTCTCACCACTGCAATAATCCAACACACGGGTAGGAAGACAAACAGAGGAAAATAGACCCAAAAGGAAAACACTCCAAGCAACTCCAATGCAGCTAAGACCATAGCTGAATTTGGTACTAAACTTCAGGCCTCTTCCAAAACCCGGCTCTTTCCAAAGTGGACAGCTTAGATATGAGAATCTATAACTGACATCACGTGACTATTTATAGCAAACAGGAGTGGTCACAAAGAGCTGAGCTTGGGACTAAGGCTCAAAAGAAGATCCAGATAGGAAAGAGGTTTTAACAACTGCAGCAACAAAGGAAAGCAAATACATTTAAACATCAGATGCAGACCTGTGCACAATAAGGCACTGTTACTTTTGGTCCCACACTCGCCTGAGATCCCTCCAGAGCAGGACACACCTGTCGCGGGCGAGGAGGCTGCCGCCGCTGCTACCCGCTCGCTAACGCTCGGGTCCGGCGCTGCTGCAGCTGCTGCTGCTCGGTGGCTCGAGCGGTGGGCCGGATCCGGGGACTCGAACGGCGCTCCTCGCCCGTGAGTGAAAGGGGTGGTTGGTTTGGGGGATTTAGTCCGTGACGCCACCCACGGGTCGTGGTGAAGATGGGCACCACCGCTGCTGGTGACGGGGATCCTGGGAGCGATGGTAGGTAGCAGCTGGGATGTTTTTTCCCCCTCCGTGGGAAGGGGTTGGTGGTCCCGGGACCCGATGATGTGACGGGGAGGCAGGGTTGGTGAGGTGCAAGGTTGCAGGGACAGCACGGCGTGGTGCCGGATGGCACGGGTGTACTCACTCAGTAAGAGACGCACAAAGTCCTCGGTAAACCAAATGACTGGATGGACGGGTCCCGCAGCCGGCTGCAGTGTCTCTCCCCGGACAGGTGATGGCGGCTGTCTTTCCCTGCACCTTGATGTTCTCGTTTGACTACTATGGATCCCCAACGGTAGTCCGCTCCCCGGTGTATGGATGCCGGAGGAGCCCGTTTGCCCGCAGGCGCTGGCCCTTGGGTCTCTAGCCTTAGGCGGTAGCTGTATACCCTCACGGTGTGGGCGGTTGCCTTCTATCGGGTCTTTGGTTGTTAGGAAACCCCTGGGGTTCCAGTCACATTCGGATTTGACTATTGTCGGTGGCTCCAAGCCTGGTCGGGGTCCAATGGCCCTACCTGTGTGTGCTGGCTACACTTCGCTCTCCGGTCGGTACCGGCGGGCCAACGCCCGACCCCGGTCCTATGGGTCGGCGTTGCTTCACCACCCCTGCAGACGGCCACCACCGTCTGCCAACCTTGCTGTCAGTGCCTGGGCCACAAACCCAGACACCCAAGTGTTTACTCCTCTCACTTCCACCTCCTGGACTAAACTCCAACACTCCTCTGACACTTTTCCCGCCTCCAGGCTTGTGTACTCCTCGGTGTGTGGGGCCAACCGCTTGGCTCCGCCCCACCTGTTGTGGACATCAGACACTGGAGGAAGGCAACAAGGGTTTTGTGTTTGGCTGGTGTCACTGTCTAATGGGGGTGGGGGTGTTTGTGTGTTATCTGTGATGACCTGTGATGCAGACTGTCCGCGGGCTGCCCGTCCATCACCGGTTTTATTTATTTTATTTTTTTAAAAGCTGTAAAAATATAAATTAACATGTAAACATTTTAAACATACAGTATAAGCATTTTTGTGAGGACACTTAAACGTTGCACATATAAACAAAAACATTTTTAATAATAACGGACGGACGTCTTCCGCTCTCCCACCCAAGCAACCTAGCCCTGATGCTGCCCCTAAGAAGTGGGCAACACCCCTTGACCCCAGTCCAGGTTCAGGCTGCCCAAGCGGGAACGGGTACGGTTACTCACACCCGGCTGTCACTTCAGGGGACCTCACGTCTAGAGGGACCCCTGACCCCCGGAGGATGGCCACCGGTCCTGGTGGTGGCCGGGCCCCAGCCTGCTCTGCTGCGGGCCCTTCCTCCAGTCTGCCTCTCCGGAGGCGGCAACGGTTTCCATCCCATAAAACTATTTACATGCCCACCAGTTCGTGGGTGGCCTGCCAGTTCTCAGCCAAGTCCATGAGTAGTCTCTCATGCAGGTGGTACAAACACACAGAGTTGCTCCTGGGACAACTTGCCGGCAATGGCCGGAATAATCAAGTGGACAATCAGATGAAGATCACGGTTGATTAATGTCATTCATTCACATATTTACACACTTATTATATGACACCCCTAAATGGTAGTTTCCCTTTACCTAAGCGGGGGTTGGCCTAGGTTGGGGCATGTGGACCTTCTGGGCCCAATGCTATCAGTGGAGGGCAAGGGGACAGAAGAAACAGTCAGCTCCTCTTCCCGTCTACTGTGTGGGGCTGGCGGAGACTCAGGGGGACTGGGTACAGGTGCAGCCCTGGGCACTGGTTTACTGGCGGTTACTTCCGTCTCCTTTTCTTCCACGGTTTGTGGGAACATTATTACCGGAATAAGCACCGTGCCGTTCTGTGTAGGCCAGTCCGCTGGGAAATCACCCATTACTGTGTGGATCACCTCTTTCTCTTGCTCCCCGGTTGGTCTGGGGGTTGGAACTTCAGCTGCCACCTTCAACGGCGATGGGCACCTCTTCAGGTGGTCCCTGGACACCGTGGCCAAAGTCCTTCCCCTGGTCACGTCTAATCTGGTGGGCCTTCGCATTCTCCCATTCAGTAGGTTGTATGACATACGGGGTCTTTTCCCACTGGTCATCAAGGTTATGGGTTCTTCTTTTTCGTTTCAGCACTACATCTCCAGGTTTAAAGGGGCCAGCTGGAGCCCGCTTGTTGAAGTACTGTTCCTGCTGTTCCCGGCTCCGACACAGCTTCCTCTCTACATACTCCTGGACCTGTCGGTACTGCGCTCTCCGGCGAGTTTCCCATCCCGCAGTTGAAGGGAGGGCTTCTGGAGCTTCCAAGTCCATTTCTAGGTCCACCGGCAACCGGCCCAGCCGAGCTCTCATCAAATACGCTGGTGTACATTTGGTAGAGCTAGAAGGGATGTTATTGTACATATCGACCAGGTCAGGCAGCTTTTCTGGCCACAGGTTCTGCTCTTCTAGCGGTAATGTCTTGAGGAGACCCAGGACCAGATGGTTCATCTTTTCACACATGCCATTAGTCTGGGCATGGTAAGGCGTGGTCCAAATCTTCTTGCAGCTGTACAACTGGAAGAATTCTTGAAACACCTCTGCTTCAAAAGTCGGGCCCCGGTCGGTAAGCACCCTTTCTGGGTAACCGTGCGGTCGGCAGAAATAGGCCTGGAATGCTCTAGCGGCGTTATGGCCGGTCAGGTCCTTCACTGGGACAACCACCATGAATCTTGAATAGTGGTCTACAATAGTCAGGGCGTAGGTATACCCACTTCGGCTAGGGGTGAGCTTCACGTGGTCGAGGGCGACCAACTCCAGCGGCTGATGAGTGATGATTGGGCGTAGAGGGGCCTTCTGGCTGGCCTCGTCCCTTCTTCTCAGCACACAGGGACCACACTCTTGGCACCACGCCTCCACAGACTCCCGCATCCCATTCCAATAGAACCGCTCTCTCAACAGCATCTCCAGCTTCTTCCACCCAAAGTGCCCACCGTCATGGTAAGCCCGTAGAACTGTGGGCACACTAGCCTGAGGAACCACCAGCTGACGAACCTTCTCATGGGTCTTCGTGTTGATCAGTTCCCGATACAGTTTCCCTTGGTCCAGATGCAGCCGGGCTTGTTCTTTCTACAGCCGTTGGGCCTCAGGCGGAGCAGCAGGGTCCAGTCTATTGGAACCTTGTTCAATCATGGCCTTGACCACTTGGACGCCAGGCGCTTGGTCTTGGGCTTGTTGCCATCCCTGACTGGGCAGCGGGTCCAGGTTCGCCTGCTGATGCTTGACATGCAATTGCTTGACTGGTGGCCGGTGAAATGCAGGCAGCTCGATTTCTTCGAGATCATTGCCTTCCGGCCCCTCATCCGACAGGTGGGGCATCCGGGATAGCGCGTCCGCGTTGGTGTTCTTGCGGCCGGCTCGATACTTGATCGTGAAGTCATAATTAGACAGCCTGGCCACCCACCGCTGCTCTAACGCGCCCAGCTTGGCAGTGTCCAGATGGGTTAGCGGATTATTGTCCGTGTAGGCAGTGAACTTAGCTGCTGCGAGGTAATGGCGGAATCGCTCAGTAATGGCCCACACCAGGGCTAGGAACTCAAGCTTGAAGGAGCTGTAATTCTCAGGGTTCCTCTCCGTGGGCCGGAGTTTTCTGCTGGCATAGGCAATCACTTTTTCCCTTCCGTTCTGGACCTGGGACAGGACGGCTCCCAAGCCTACATTACTGGCATCGGTGTAGAGGATGAATGGGAGATTATAGTCGGGGTACGCCAAGATTTCTTCCCCGGTCAAGGCCGTCTTCAGCTGTCGAAAGGAATCTTCGTGCTTCTCTTCCCATGCCAATGAGGTTCCAGAGGGCCTGCCACCCTTGGTCTGTCCCACGAGGAGGTCTTGCATGGGGGCAGCCATCTTCGTGTATCCCTTAATGAAGCGACGATAGTAGCCCACCAGGTCCAGGAACTGTCTCACCTCCCTCACCGTGGTCGGCCTCGGCCAATCCTGAATGGCAGTGATCTTCTCGGGATCTGGGGCGACGCCTTCCGCGCCCACTACGTGTCCAAGGTACTGCACCCTGTGTTTCAGTAGGTGGCACTTAGAGGGCTTCAATTTCATCCCATATTTGGCTAGGGACGCGAACACTTCAGCCAGATGTTCCAGATGGGCCTCGTACGTCTGGGAGTACACGATCACATCGTCCAGGTACAGTAGGACTGTTTCAAAGTTGAGATGTCCCAAGCAACACTCCATTAGCCGTTGGAAGGTTACAGGGGCATTGCACAGCCCGAACGGCATGCTGTTAAACTCACAGAGTCCCATGGGAGTGGCGAATGCTGTCTTCTCACGGTCCTCTGGCATGACCGCCACCTGCCAGTACCCGCTAGTGAGGTCGAGGGTAGAGAAGAAGTTAGCAGCTCTCAGTGCAGCCAGCGACTCTTCGATACGGGGGAGAGGATAGGCATCTTTATGCGTGATCTGGTTGATCTTCCGGTAATCCACACACATTCTCATGGTGCCGTCCTTCTTCTTTACCAGCACCAGTAAGGCTGCCCAGGGACTACAACTATCCCGAATGACCCCCGCCTCCTTCATGTTCTTCAACATGTCTTTAGCGCATTGATCGTATGCTGGCGGAATGGGCCTATACCTCTCTTTGATGGGTGGGTGTAGGCCTTTAGGGATATGGTGTTGAATCCCCTTAATCCTCCCGAAATCTAATGGGTGCTTGCTGAAAACCTGCTCATACTCTTGTACTACCCGGTATACCCCCTCTTTGTGATGCGTGGGTGTGGTTTCAGTACCTACGTGTAGTTCCTGGCACCACCCCTCTAACTGGGCAGAGGGTGTATGGTTACTGGCAGGGAATTCCGAGGTAGGAGGGACACTTTCGTGAATGGTGTGAGGGTCTAAGGTGAGAAACTTGGCGAGGGTAGCATAACGGGGGAGCCTGACTTCCTCCTCTCCGCAATTCAGCACTCTTACAGGCACTCTCCCCTTTTTAACGTCAACCACCCCTCTGGCCGCCATCACCGTGGGCCAGTGTTCAGAAGGCGTGGGTTCCACCATCGCCGGGTAGTCGCACCCCTGGGGGCCTACTGCTGCCCTGCACCAGATCATCATTTCACTTGGGTGGCACTACCAAGGGGGCCACATCCATCACCCTCACTCCACCAATCTCTCCGCCAGTCGAGCTCACTTGCTGACGATACAGAAGGGCCCGGATCTCGCGCTGCACAGCCCTCTGTCGGCCTCCTCCTGCTGTGGCGGCCAACTGCTGCAACAGATTCAGCACCTCACTCATACAATGCTCCATCACGTTGGTCCCCAAGATTACTTTCGGGGTGTGATCACTGGGTTCATTCATTACCACAATCATCCCTTGATTCTTTAACTCTGCACATCCCACGGTCAGGTTCACTTGCTTGTAGCCCACCTGGGTTAGCGGGAGTCCATTGGCTGCGATCAGGGTCAGGCTATCATCAGAGGGGTCAAGTTCGTCAGTGCCCCAATACTGCTGGTACAGTGTATATGGTATAGTGGTTACCTGTGATCCTGTGTCCAAGAGGGCCATGAGCGGGACGCCGTCCACTGCCAGGGGGATGATGGGGCAAGCTCCGACATACCGGTCTCGCCAATCAGGGGGGCTGTTGGTGTCTACTCCTGAGGATTGGCCCTTGGCCCCAGGGGTTGCTCGTTTAACGGGCACCGCCTAGAGTAGTGGCCAGGCTTGCTGCACCTGTAACAGATAGGAGGCCCATACCGTGAGTCATTGGTCCTTCTCCGCTGCATCCAGGGGACGTCCTCCGGGCTGTCGGTGAGCTGGATCCCTCCTGGGGGCTTGACTCTCGTCGGAAGCTGGAGTGCGGCGAGGATCTCCATCCATGCGGCGGACCTGGGCTGCTAGTTCCTCCATCATCCCGATGGGTGCTGCAGGAGCTGGTATAGCCGGGGGTGGAGGCGCCACCGTGATAGGAGCGGTCTCAGCCGGCCACAGGGCCGCCTCAGGAGTGTCTGGCGCTGGGGCCTGCAGGGCCTTGATGGCCTGCTCTTTCAGTACTGCAAAGTCAAGATTGGGGTGTTCCAAGGCCCACAGCCGCAGCTGCTTGTGGTCTTCCAAGGACCCCAGCCCCTGCAGGAATTGCTCTACTAGCATCTTATTACTGTCCACATCATTGATAGTGTCCACCCGCTTCAGCGTACGGAGGGCCATTTGCAGGCGCAGGGCATAGTCTCTTACATTGTCCGCAGGCCGTTGTCGGCACTGATAAAACTGCATCCTCAGCTCCGCTTCGGTGCGGTTCTCAAAAGCGATTTGTAGTTTTTCAAAAATGGTAGTCACCGAGGCCCGGTCCGCTCGGTTCAGGTCTCCGCCTCCTGCTCAGCCACACCGGTTAGCTGCCCTAGCACTACCGCTGCCCGTTGTCTATAGCCAAGGGATATAAATTGAGGACCGGGCTAATCTTTTTCCGGAACACCTGCAGAGCATCAGACTTCCCATCGTACTGACTGCGGTAGCCAGGTAGCACCGGGCACATAGGGCAGGGAGAACGGCATCACCTGGGCGACCGCTGGACCCACGGCCCCCCTGCTCCTGCGACCGGAGCAGGGGCTATCCCATTTCCAATTACGGGTGCGGCGGGAGCTGCAACCGCCACTCCTCCAACAGCTCCATCGGGCGCAGACATCTTTTTCCCATCCCCCCTTGGTTCTCTTCAGCACTTCCGTTTTTTGTGGGCGGGGCTTCGCTTTCACGCCTTCCCTGCTTGGAGAAGACTCTCGAGCGGCAGATTTTCGCACCAAGATGGCGGTGCTTGAAAATTTTCGGCCGGACACCGCCGGCGGAGATCACAAGGTGCACTTCTACAGGTAAGTAGATGGGTTGAATCCTGTTCGTGATGCCAAGTTGTCATGGGCGGGGAGGATGCCGCTGCTGCTGCGCGCTCGCTGACTCTCGGGTCCGGCGCTGCTGCGGCTGCTGCTGCTCGGTGGCTCGAGCGGTGGGCCAGATCCGGGGACTCAAGCGGCGCTCCTCGCCCGTGAGTGAAAGGGGTGGTTGGTTTGGGGGATTTAGTCCGTGATGCCACCCACGGGTCGTGGTGAAGATGGGCACCACCGCTGCTGGTGACGGGGATCCCGGGAGCGATGGTAGGGAGCAGCTAGGATGTTATTTCCCCCTCCGTGGGTAGGGGTCGGTGGTCCCGAGGCCCGATGATGTGATGGGGAGGCAGGGTTGGTCAGGTGCAGGGTTGCAGGGAAAGCGCGGCACGGTGCCGGATGGCACGGGTGTACTCACTCAGTAAGAGATGCACAAAGTCCTCGGTAAACCAAACAACTGGATGGACGGGTCCCACAGCCGGCTGCAGTGTCTCTCCCCGGACAGTCTTTCCCTGCACCTTGATGTTCTCGTTTGACTACTATGGAACCCCAACGGTAGTCTGCTCCCTGGTGTATGGATGCCGGAGAAGCCCGTTTGCCCGCAGGTGCTGGCCCTTGGGTCTCTAGCCTTAGGCAGTAGCTGTATACCCTCACGGTGTGGGCGGTTGCCTTCTATCGGGTCTTTGGTTGTTAGGAAACCCCTGGAGTTCCGGTCACATTCGGATTTGACTATTGTCGGCGGCCCCAAGCCTGGTCGGGGTCCGATGGCCCTGCCTGTGTGTGCTGGCTTCACTTCGCTCTCCGGTCGGTACCGGCGGGCCAACGCCTGACCCCAGTCCTACGGTTCCGCGTTGCTTCACCCTTCCTGCAGATGGCCACCATCGTTTGCCAACCTTACTGTCAGTACCTGGGCCACAAACCCAGACACCCAAGTGTTTACTCCTCTCAGTTCCACCTCCTGGACTAAACTCCAACACTCCTCTGACACTTTTCCCGCCTCCAGGCCTGTGTACTCCTCGGTGGGTGGGGCCAACCGCTTGGCTCTGCCCCACCTGGTGTGGACATCAGACACTGGAGGGAAGCAACAAGGGTTTTTTGCTTGGCTGGTGTCACTCTATAATGGGGGTGGGGGTGTTTGTGTGTTATCTGTGACGACCTGGCTAGTCCAGGGCGCCACACACCTATGACAGAAACATTGAATAAACTGTGGTGCTTTCAAGAGCATTGCAGCCTTCTCAAAAACTGCTAGAGACGAAGTGGATAGTCAGACCCACACTAGTTTATTGTTAAGATTAAGCCAACAATTTTAAAATACCAGATAACCTCTTTAATTGAACTTTAGAGACAAATGTTATGATCTGACTATAAAGATTTTCTCTATTATGCAATGCAGAATTGTTTCCTATGCTGTATCAAAAAATACTGTAGGTTTTCTTTGCAAGCAGTAAAGAAAGACTGGGGCATATAAGAAATTAGATTAGGTTTTTTGTAGCAATGAATCCTGCCTTGGTGATTACTCTATAGCCTCCTAAAACACTATTTCTGATATCATTCCTGTCAAGAAGGACCCTGAAGGGTCTAATATATCACTGCATTCTCTTGAGTTGTTGAAGTAAGGCTTGGTAATGCTATTTCAACTTGTGTTTGAACATATAATAATGCAGCGGATGCTATATTCATTTTCTGTAACAGCTGTTTTTTAAAGCCCAGATGGCTGTTATACTATCTTGTTTTTTTCATCCAGATTCATGAGTCTTTTTCAGTGACTACACAACGGAATCAAAATTCATTGTAAGGAGCTTTTAAATCACACTGTAGCTTTACATTGTTGATACTGCTTTGTTAGTTTTGCTCAACCTAAAAGATTCTTAAACCCAACTTGATTAAATTGGTATAACAGTAAAGACTCACCGGTATCCGTCTCAGGCATCACAATTAAAAAATGCTTCAGTTGTGGGAATTTTAAAGTTATGAACTAGAAACTGTAAAATCTGCAAAATGAGTAGTTACAGCAGTTAAAGTAACTAAATGTTCTGTTGATGAGAGCTGAAACACAGAATGCCCCTCTGTAGCACAGGTAGCTATTTAAAGCCCGCTTTACACGCTTCAATATATCTCACAATCCGTTGTTGGGGTCAAGTTGTAAGTGACGCACATCCGGCATCATTCGTGACGTATTTGCGTGTGACCCTACGTGCGATCAAGAATGAACGCAAATACGGTGATCGCATACACGTCGTTTATTCCTCATACATTGGACGTTTTGTTGTACGAACCTAGTCAATTGAAACGTGTGACATCCCTCATACGATTTTGATGTCTGAGGCTATGTGCGCAGGTGTGCGCTCTGCACCGCAGCTTAAAAAAGGTCCGCTTCAGAGCGCAGCTGAAAAGCTGCGTTCTGAAGAGCCTCACAATGTCTGTCATTCACTAATCTCTGTCAGTCGGTCACTATCTCTGTCCCTCTCTCTCTGTCCATGTCAATCTATCCCTCTTACCCCCTCTCTCATACTCACCGATCCCCGATCACCGGCGCGGCGCTGCACGGCATTCACACTGCTCCGGCGGCTTTTACTATTTTGAAAAAGCCGGCCGCTCATTAAACAATCTCGTATTCCCTGCTTCCCCGTCCACCGGCACCTATGATTGGTTGCAGTGAGACACGCCCCCATACTGAGTGACAGGTGTCTCACTGCACCCAATCACAGCAGCCGGTGGGCGTGTCTGTACTGTGCAGTGAAATAAATAATTACATAATTAAAAAAACTGGCGTGCGGTTCCCCCCAATGTTAAAACCAGCCAGATAAACCCATACGGCTGAAGGCTGGTATTCTCAGGATGGGGAGCTCCACATTATGGGGAGTCCCCCAGCCTAACAATATCAGCCAGCAGCCGCCCAGAATTGCCGCATACATTAGATGCGACAGTTCTGGGACTGTACCCGGCTCTTCCCGATTTGCCCTGGTGCAATGGCAATCGGGGTAATAAGGAGTTATTGGCAGCCCATAGCTGCCAATAACTCCTAGATTAATCATGTCAGCCGTCTCCCCGAGATACCTTCCATGATTAATCTGTAAGTGACAGTAAATAAACACACACACCCGAAAAAATCCTTTATTAGAAATAAAAAACACAAACATATACCCTCGTTCACCACTTTAATAAGCCCAAAAAAGCCCTCCATGTCCGGCGTAATCCAGGATGGTCCAGCGTCGCTTCCAGCTCTGCTGCATGAAGGTGACCGGAGCTGCAGAAGACACCGCCGCTCCTGTCAGCTCCATGCAGCTAATGAAGGGAATAGCGTGATCATCTGAGCTGTCACTGAGGTTACCTGCTGTCACTGGATTGGATCCAGCGGTGGCCGCGGGTAACCTCAGTGACAGCTCAGCTGATTGCGCGGCTGTCTTCAGTTGCTGCGTGGAGGTGACAGGAGCGGCTGTGTATTCTGCAGCTCCGGTGACCTCCATGCAGCAGAGCTGGAAGCGACGCTGGACCATCCTGGATTACGCCGGACATGGAGGGCTTTTTCGGGCTTATTAAAGTGGTGAACGAGGGTATATGTTTGTGTTTTTTATTTCTAATAAAGGATTTTTTCGGGTGTGTGTGTTTATTTACTGTCACTTACAGATTAATCATGGAAGGTATCTCGGGGAGACGCCTGACATGATTAATCTAGGAGTTATTGGCAGCTATGGGCTGCCAATAACTCCTTATTACCCCGATTGCCAATGCACCAGGGCAAATCGGGAAGAGCCGGGTACAGTCCCAGAACTGTCGCATCTAATGTATGCGGCAATTCTTGGCGGCTGCTGACTGATATTGTTAGGCTGGGGGACTCCCCATAATGTGGAGCTCCCCATCCTGAGAATACGAGCCTTCAGCCGTATGGCTTTATCTGGCTGGTTTTAAAATTGGGGGGGACCGCACGCTGTTTTTTTAAATTATTTAATTATTTATTTCACTGCACAGTATAGCCACGCCCACCGGCTGCTGTGATTGGGTGCAGTGAGACACCTGTCACTCAGCATGGGGGCGTGTCTCACTGCAACCAATCATAGGCACCGGTGGGCGGGGAAAGCAGGGAATACGAGATTGTTTAATGAGCGGCCGTCTTTTTCAAAATAGTAAAAGCCGCCGGAGCAGTGTGAATGCCGTGCAGTGCCGGTGATCGGGGATCGGTGAGTATATGAGAGAGGGCTGCTCAATTCAGTTATTCAGGATTTTAGCGGTCACCGGTGAGTCCTTCACTGGTGACCGCTAATCAGGATGCGACACAGACAGAGCCGCAGCATGACAATGAAGTCGGGTGAAGTTAACCCGAGTTCATTCTGATCGTGCGGCTCTTTCTGTGTCTGCTGTCATCTGCCATTCAGCTCTGCTACATGGCTGTCTGTGTCTGCTGTTAGCGGCCATGTAGCAGAGCTGAATGGCAGATGACATAGTAAAAACGCATCCTTACACATTACACACGCTTGGCAAGTCAATAAATAAAAAAAAAAAAAAAAGGGTGCCCAATGCATACGTCACAGAACACATGATCTAAAGGATCGCACACAAAATTGATCAATTTAACATAGACTACTAACGCACGTGTGACAGCAAATGAATGACCTACGTGCGATCTCATTAGATCACATATGCGATCTGGGCGTGTCACATCGCAAATGTGATTGCGCAACAAATTGCAACGTGTAAAGCAGGCTTTACAACTACTTATCTATTAATGTGTAGCCCCTAAACAAAAATAATAAAACTACTGGATAACCACTTCAAACAGATGTATAATTTCATAGAGCTTTCTAACATGTAGAAGCATACTTTGTACCGATCCTTTTTAAAGCTAACATGGGGTGCGGAAAGTAATATTTCTAGGCACTCATGATGGTGGGTATGTAAGAATTCTGCTTTTAGACCTGCAGCCAAATGGAGAACATTCACAGTTCTCCATTTGAGCACCAATCATTGACAAATTTGGAAGCCATAAGCCTGCTTTACACATTGCAATTTCGCATACGATATCGTATGCGATTTGCAACAACCCATCGTATGTGTGGCACGTTCAATTTGTTGAACGTGCCACACAAACGATTAACCCCCATCACACGTACTTACCTTCCATACGACCTCGATGTGGGCGGCGAACGTCCACTTCCTGGAGTGGGAGAGATGTTCGGCGTCACATCGACGTCACACGGCAGCCGGCCAATAGAAGCGGAGGGGCAGAGCTGAGCGGGACATAAACATCCCGCCCACCTCCTTCCTTCCGCATTGTGGGCCGGGAGCCGCAGGACGCTGGTAAGATTTGTTCATCGTTCCCGGGGTGTCACACACTGCGATGTGTGCTACCCCGGGTACGATGAACAATCCGACGTGCAATTCTAGAGAAAGGTATGATGTGTATGCGATGAACGTTTTACCGTTCAATCGCAATCGCACGTACCTGTCACACACTGCAATGTACCTTATGATGCCGGATGTGCGTCACTTATGACGTGAGCCCGCCGACACATTGTAAGATACATTTCAGCGTGTAAAGCAGGCTTAAGAATCTGTCAGCATGACTTTACCCTTCCAAATGCTTTTATATGCATGCATGTCTGGCAACGACAATCACATGTCCATTTATAGCTTTAGCTAGTCTGACTGTTGCTCCATTAATTTGAAATTATCATTTAAATCAGTTTGCAAACAAGCCTGAAGTGCTTTAGTTGTGTAAAAAGCACTTTCCAACTCCCGTCTCCATTCCTCGCCTGGTGCTGCCTTCTCCTACTTGACTGGCAGCTTCTTTGTATAAAGTCACACAACAAAGTTGAAGGTGGCTCCCCGCAGGGAATACCATTGGAGCAATAGATACTTCTGAAGTGCTTCTGTACCGCCCGAGCAACCGGGCTGCTGCTCGGATCCAGATTCGCGGTGGCTTGAGGGGTCTCCGGACCCGTGAGGGGTCGCGCGGACACTCGAATTAAAAGGGGGGGTATTAACAGGGGATTTTGTGGCTAGAGTTCGTGACGCCACCCACGGTGTGTGGTAAGGTGGAGTACCACCACTGCTGTTGGGAGCGCACGGTGGCGATGGAATGGCAGCCAGGTGTTTAACCCATCCGTGGGTAGGGGGAAATGCCCCAGGGAATGGTGATGGTGAGAGGGGAGCACCGTTGGGGAGGAAAGGGTAACTGCATACTCACTCAGTCCAATAACGCTGACACCGACAACTTGCAAACCGGAATTCTTAGCACCACTGTAGCAGGGAGGGAGCACACTAGGATCCCGTGCCTGATGGTGTTGCTTGTTAGCCTGTGACCTTTTCCTTTCCACTTTCTTTACTGGTTGGGCCCTGTAGTATAGAACTAGTCGGGTCCCGCTTACCCATATGGCTAATGGAGTGAGCTTGCTCTCAGGGTTCACGCTTGGGATTTTCTAGACTGTGTATTGGGAAAGTCCTATCCCCCTTGTTGCGCTAGTACCCCGATTTTGGAGCGGGTGGAGGACGAATCAGGAAGTCTTCGCCCTCGTCAGGTAAATTACCAGGACGCTTGAAGCTACTTCCCAGCCTAGGGTCCATGTACCCCGCCATGCCCTGGCCCCTGCCCGGAGATGGCTCAAGGTCATCGTCTGCCCTTCTCGGCAGTTCCATTCCCCTTGACATTATCCCCTGCGACCTGGGTTCCAGCTCCTACAAGGCCCCCACCAATGTCTGCCACCTAGTATCTAAGGAGTTCAGCTCCTAACCTCCTGAAACTCACTTGTGACCTCTCCTCTTGAGAGTCACTACACAACTGACTACTCCTGACACTCCCGACCATCCCTAACCAACCCCCCAAGTGGGCGGCCCTATTCCCTTGAGGCTACCCATTGGTGAGTCTGGTGGGTGTGGTGCAGAGCGTTTCTAGGATTTTTGATTGTCTTGTTCTTAGCAATACCAAAAGCCAGGGACCCGTAAACAAGGAGGAGATGGACACCATGCAGAAGGGCAGATTGCACAATGTCCTCTGATGACCTGATAGGCCAGGGTGTCACACTTCCACAGGCCCAAAAGCACTTCAGCCTCTGATTCTAATGGCAATTTCTTAAAAACTAAAGAACAGACTGGCAAGCTAAAGGTATGGATGAATTTGTCTTTTCAAGACCTACATGCAAGTCTAAGCAGTTTGGAGGCTGAATGATTCAGACAGGTTCCCTTTAAATAGATATTCCTAATGTTGTAAGTTAGCACCTACAGTATATAGGTGATAACTTAAAACTGAATAGGAGTTTGACCTTTGGGACTTCCACGTATATTGAGAATGCCATTGCAATGGACTGGTGGTATGTGATCTGGATAGGTGATATTTGTTCCTCTAGGTTTACCACCACCCCTCACTCCCTAATATTAATTTGTTTTTGGAAATCATTTAAGACTCTTTTTTTCAAATCTATAAAATGTTTATGATGTAAAACAGCTTTTCAGCAGATTTTTTGTAGTGCTCTGTTATCTACTAATTGAGGTTAAAAGTTTTACCCAACAAAAAAGTAAATAAATGAGCATTACAAAAGTATGTTATGTATCGACTAGTGATGAGCGAGCACTAAAAAGCTCGGGTGCTCGAAGCTCGGGCCGAGCCTCCCAAGATACTCGTGTACTCGGCCCGAGCAACGAGCCCAATGTTATCCTATGGGAGACCCGAGTATTTTTGTGAAATGACCACCGGCAGCATGTAGAAACCCTAAAAATGGCACAAAAGTCTCCGAAGAGTGCTCAAATGACATGGCAACAGCATGGGGAAGACCCCTTGAAGCATTTATCACTCAAAAGTCACAGCTGTGAACAATTTTGTCCGCGTTTTACGCCATTTTTACGGACTCACCAGAAAACCTTCCAAAATGACACCAAAATGATTTTTCATGGCGGAAATGTTAAGGGCACATACCCAATAGTGAGATAGAGCTAATGTATGTTACTTTTTGAGATCAATACATGAAAGATTTTACGTAAAACATTGTGTGGCACTCCGATGTCCCTGAGAAGAGACGTACATAAAGGCCTCTGAGTCTAATGTGCCCATTTTGAGGAACTGAGTCTTTGTAGTATTTTCCTTTGCCAGGGCAGTCCAAAATTTTGAGGTTCACCAATGACCCTGCATACAGACGTGCATGAGGGCCTGTAAACCTGAAGTGCCCATTGGAAGGAAGTGGGTCTATTGTAGTATAGCCCTTAGGCAGGGCAGCCAAAAATTGGGAGGCTCCACGTTGTCCCTGGATAGAGACGTGCATGAGGGCCTGTAAACCTGAAGTGCCCATTGGAAGGAAGTGGGTCTTTTGTAGTATAGCCCTTTGGCAGGGCAGCCAAAAATTGGGAGGCTCCACGTTGTCCCTGGATAGAGACGTGCATGAGGGCCTGTTAACCTGAAGTGCCCATTGGAAGGAAGTGGGTCTTTTGTAGTATAGCCCTTTGGCAGGGCAGCCAAAAATTGGGAGGCTCCACGTTGTCCCTGGATAGAGACGTGCATGAGGGCCTCAAAACATTGTTCCCATTGCAAAGGAGCGGGTCTCCTGTCGTTGTAATGTCCATTCTGCAAAGAATGGGCGAAAAAATTTACCACTGGGGGTATACCTGAAACAAAGGCCTAACTCTTGTAATGGTCATCATGGTGGCGCATGAGGAGAAGGAGGAGCAGTCCAGCGATTATCCAAAGTCCAGAAGTGTGTACCCATGGGTGACTGGAGGTACATGGCAAATTCCCGTTACAAACTTTAAATTCCGCTCTCATTTGCTGGTGGTGTGGTGAAGTCTGGCCCAATCCAACCCTTGTTCATCTTGATCAGAGTCAGCCTGTCAGCATTTTCAGTTGACAGGCGGGTGCGTTTATCTGTAATGATTCCACCTGCGGCACTAAAAACACGCTCTGACAAAACGCTAGCGGCAGGGCAGGCCAGGACTTCCAAGGCGTAGAGAGCCAATTCATGCCACGTGTCCACCTTGGATACCCAATAATTGTAAGGCACAGAGGAATGTCGGAGTACAGATGTTCGATCTGCAAGGTACTCCTTGAGCATCTGGGCAAACTTAGGATTTCTTGTGGCACTACCCCGCACCTCAGGGGCTGTGGTACGTGAGGGGCTGAGAAAACTGTCCCACATCTTAAAGACTGTTCCCCCACCTCTGGCGGATTGGACTTGTGCCTCTCTCGGCTGTACGCCTTGGTTGTCCACTGATTCCTGACCTATGCCGCTAGCGTTTTGTGAGGGGAATGCTTTGCCTACTTCCGTGACTATGGCCTTCCGGAACTGCTGCATTTTGGTTGACCTCTCCGCCTCGGGAATAAGAGACATAAAGTTCTCCTTGTAGCGTGGGTCTAACAGTGTTACAAACCAGTAATGATTGTCGGCCAAGATGTTCTTAACGCGAGGGTCACGAGACAGGCAGCTTACCATAAAGTCAGCCATGTGCGCCAGACTCTTAACAGCCAGGACTTCAGTAGCCTGACCAACACGTTGACTGAACATGCTGTCCTCCTCCTCCTCCTCCTCCTCCTCCTCATCTACCCTGTCCTCTGGCCAGCCACGCTGAACCGAGGATATGACTGGTGTGCATGTCATATCCTCAATTTGGCCGGAGATTTGCTCCATGTCTTCATCCTCCTCCTCGTCATAGTCCTCCACTGCACGTTGTGATGAGACGAGGCTGGGCTGTGTGTTATCACCCACACCCACTACTGTTTCTTGCTGCAACTCATCGCGCTCCGCCTGCAATGCATCATGCTTGGTTTTGAGCAGAGACCGTTTTAGAAGGCAGAGTAGCGGTATGGTGATCCTAATAATGGCGTCATCACCACTCACCATCTTGGTGGAGTCCTCAAAGTTTTGGAGGATGGTACAAGGTCGGACATCCATCTCC
Organism: Anomaloglossus baeobatrachus; assembly: GCF_048569485.1. NCBI lineage: Eukaryota > Metazoa > Chordata > Amphibia > Anura > Aromobatidae > Anomaloglossus > Anomaloglossus baeobatrachus. The sequence goes on along the minus strand of NC_134354.1, from coordinate 170,298,472 downwards.
ACTCCTCAGGTGTTGTGTGGAGTTTGACCCATTTCCCGACGGCTTAGGTGATGCAGGTACTCAACAACTGCCCTCTTCTGCTCACATATCCTGACCAACATGTGCAGAGTTGAATTCCAACGCGTGGGGACATCACACACCAGTCTGTGAGCCGGAAGATGCAAACTGCGCTGAAAGCCGGCAAGGCCGGCTGAAGCAGTAGGTGACTTTCGAAAATGTGCAGACAGGCGGCGAACTTTTACCAGCAGATCAGACGAGGTTGAGCACATGGGCCACGTATGGAACATGTGTCAGCTGGCCTCGCCTCAAAGCCGCCACCAGGTTCCGGCCATTGTCACACACGACCTTTCCTGGCTTTAGGTTCAGAGGTGTGAGCCAGTGATCTGCCTGCTGTTTCAGAGCTGTCCACAGCTCTTCTGCATTGTGGGGTTTGTCACCTATGCAGATTAGCTTCAGCACAGCCTGTTGCCGCTTCGCCAAGGCAGTGCTGCAGTGCTTCCAGCTTGGGACTGGTGTGGAGGGTACAGTGGATGAGGATGCGCAGGAGGAGGAGGAGGCTGAAGAGCATGACATTCCGGAGCTGTAGAGTGTGGGTGAAACACTGACTGAGGTAGGGCCTGCAAACCTTGGTGTGGGAAGGACGTGTTCTGTCCCTCGCTCAGACTGGGTCCCAGCTTCCACAATATTAACCCAGTGTGCCGTCAACGAGATGTAGCGGCCTTGCCCACAAGCACTTGTCCACGTGTCTGTGGTTAGGTGGACTTTGGGTGAAACAGCGTTGTTCAGGGCACGTGTGATGTTTTGTGACACGTGGTTATGCAACGCGGGGACGGCACACCGGGAGAAATAGTGGCGGCTGGGGACCGAGTAACGTGGGACAGCTGCCGCCATCAGGTCGCGGAATGCTTCTGTCTCCACCAGCCTAAAAGGCAACATTTCCAGCGCAAGCAGTCGCGAAATGTTAGCATTTAGAACTGTGGCATGTGGGGTGTTGGCAGTGTATTTGCGCCTGCGTTCAAAGGTTTGCTGAATGGATAACTGAACGCTGCGCTGGGACAAGGACGTGCTTGATGATGGTGTTATTTCTGCGTAGGCAACTGCAGGTGCAGGACCGGAGGAGGCTTGTTCGCAGGCAGCATGGACAGGGGATTGGCTCGCATGCACAACCAGCGAAGACATAGCAGTGACATTAGCAAGCACTGCTCCTCGACTCTGTTGTACTTCCCACAAAGTCGGGTGCTTGGCTGACATGTGCCTGATCATGCTGGTGGTGGTCAGGCTGCTAGTTTTGGTACCCCTCCTGATGCTGGCACGGCAGGTGTTGCAAATGGCCTTTTTAGAATCATCTGGATCCAACTTAAAAAACTGCCAGACTCGGGAAGACCTAACATTTGTACAGGCACCTTGTGTCGTGTTGTTGTTCCGGGGAACGGTTGCCTGACTTCTGCCTGGAGCCACCAACCTGCTTCTTACTGCCTGTTGGGATGCTACGCCTCCCTCCCCCTGTGCACTGCTGTCCTCGCTCTGCATATCCTCCTGCCAGGTTGGGTCAGTTACTGGATCATCCACCACGTCGTCTTCCTCTTCCGCACCCTGCTCCTCCTCCTGACTTCCTGACAATTGTGTCTCATCATCGTCCACCCCTTGTTGAGACACGTTGCCAACTTCGTGAGAACGTGGCTGCTCAAATATTTGGCCATCTGTACATACGATCTCCTCATGACCCACTTCAACATGAGCTGGCGAGAGGCCAGAATGTGCGAATGGAAACGTGAACAGCTCTTCCGAGTGTCCAAGTGTGGGATCATTAATGTCCGAGGACGTGTACTCAGCCTTGTGGTAGGAAGGAGGATCAGGTTCTGAAATGTGCGGGGCAGTATCACGGCTACTGACACTTGACCGTGTGGAAGACAGAGTGTTTGTGGTGGTGCCAATCTGACTGGAAGCATTATCCGCTATCCAACTAACAACCTGTTGACACTGGTCTTGGTTCAAGAGCGGTGTACTGCTGCGGTCCCCAAGAATTTGGGACAGGACGTGCGAGCGACTAGATGTGGCCCTTTGTTGTGGCAAAATTAGAGCTTGCCCACGACCTCGGCCTCTGCCTGCACCACCATCACGTCCACTTCCTTGTTCCTTGCCAACGCCCTTGCGCATTTTGCAATGTTGTGCTGACGTGTATTCACTAGACTTGGGCGTTATATCAAAGTTTGTGCAAATCGTGCACCTGTACGCTGCCACCGACAGGCACACACGTGCGGTTTTTAAATGCAAGCACGGACGCACTAAGAACCTAACACAGGTTTTAGGAGCAAAAATTAAGAACTCTGACACTATCAGCCACTGCTGACTGACGTGTATTATACACTACACTTGTGCGTTATATAATAGTTTGGTAAAAACTAAAAACGCACACAAGTGCACCTGTACGCTGCCACCGACAGGCACACACGTGCGGTTTTTAAATGCAAGCACGGACGCACTAAGAACCTAACACAGGTTTTAGGAGCAAAAATTAAGAACTCTGACACTATCAGCCACTGCTGACTGACGTGTATTATACACTACACTTGTGCGTTATATAATAGTTTGGTAAAAACTAAAAACGCACACAAGTGCACCTGTACGCTGCCACCGACAGGCACACACGTGCGGTTTTTAAATGCAAGCACGGACGCACTAAGGACCTAACACAGGTTTTAGGAGCAAAAATTAAGAACTCTGACACTATCAGCCACTGCTGACTGACGTGTATTATACACTACACTTGTGCGTTATATAATAGTTTGGTAAAAACTAAAAACGCACACAAGTGCACCTGTACGCTGCCACTGACAGGCACACACGTGCGGTTTTTAAATGCAAGCACGGACGCACTAAGAACCTAACAGGTTTTAGGAGCGACAATTGCTGAGAAGTCTGACACTATCAGGACTGTTTTAGACTGTGTACACCAGCCCCAGATATGATGAAGGCTGGTATACGGTCACCACTAGGAATGGCTATATACCCTGCCTGCCTGCCTGCCTGCCTGCCTGTATACTGCTACAATAGTCCTGACAAGGACTCTTTTGGTCACTAGCCTGTATTCCAACCTGGCTATACCCTGCCTGTATACAGCAACAATAGTCCTGAGAAGGACTCTGCTACTGTACTCCGACCTGGCTATACCCTGCCTGCCTGTATACAACTAGAATAGTCCTGAGAAGGACTTTTGGTCACACTGTTTGCAGCCCTGATACGGAAATAGCTATAAAGGGCCGCAAACCTTTCCCTGAAGCAGCGACACTCTCGCTGCACTGACTGTCTGGATAGCTGTGAGCAGAGCACAGCGCGCCCGCCGGTATAAAGGCTCGGTCACGCTGTGCAGGCCGGCCAATCACTGCAATTCCACAACTAACAGGGCTGTGGCATTGCAGTGGTCTGCCAGCCAATCCCTGCATGAGGGCTGGCTCTCAAAAGAGCGCCAACATGCAGGGATGAAGACCACGAGTACAGCATGAGTATCGCGAGATTACTCGGTCCCCGCCGAGTAGACCGAGTACAGTGATACTCGTGCGAGTACCGAGTAGTAACAAGCATGCTCGCTCATCACTAGTATCGACTAATGTGGTTAAAGTGCATGACACATGCTCCAAACATTAGGTATCTGATATCTATAAAAATCCAATAGCTCCACTTATGAACCTATAAATAAAACAGAATATTTCTTATATCATCATGTGGTCAGTGTTGTGTATGAAGGATGCTAACTGACTGCTGATTTCAATAACTTATAAAACCCTCTGCTTTTCATGTATATGTAAGTGGGTGCAGCATCTCACCAGCAGGGTCGCCAACTCACTCCCAGCCTTGGCCGGGTTGCAATCTCACCCCGCTTCCCGGTGACTGTCTGCATGCTCCTCTACTCTCTCCATTTCCAGAGGCCTATGAATGCTGCACATGCTCCCGGGGAATGCGCTTAGGGTGCATGCACAGTTGTGCTTCTTCAGAGGGGGCCGGTATGCTAGGTACTTAAGGCTACCCACTAGGCACTTAAGGCATTATTCCTCTAGTGGAGGAGCCAGAGAAACACCCTTGGTTAGTTAGCTTCCATTCTCCTAGATAATTGTCATGTTCCCGTGGTCCTGTCCGTTACCTATTGTTGAGTCTGCCTGTGAGTCGCCCACCACAGTGCAGCAGCGGTCGACAGCGGGACACTGCAGGGACTTCTCTGTAGGGACCCTTCTGGCAACAGGTATGTCAGGTTCACTTTCATAGGAGTCGTGACACCACTCTCGGTTTTGCGGTCAGGGTGAGGGGTGACTGCCACTGCAGTTTAACGAGCGTCTGGGGCTGATGGTATTTGCAGTTAGATGGTGTGGCCTCCCGAGAGTGAGGCTGGTCCTTGGGGCTCGGGTATATGTGTGTAGAACCACAGGTCGCAGAATAACTCAGTCGCAGTCCAGAAAGTCTTTTAACTTGTTTACTCACGTTCAGCTGGCTTTGTGAGGTAACCCGGGCGATACTGAGATGAAACAGAGAGAACCAGGTATCCTTCAGGCTGGTATAGGGGTGACTGCTGACTCGCCTGACTAGCACTTCTTGTTTCGGACAACCTCTGACTTAAAGTACCATGGGATTTATCCACGGAAGTCGCAGCTGCCTTTTCTCCTCTTTCTGACCCGTTTGCTGGCAGCATGAATCAAGGAAAAGATGGCTCCAGGCTTGATCCTCCTTATGGGCCCCCTCGTTGCTGCTGATGCTCGGGCTCTGTGATGGTTGGTGTGGAGCCTCTAGTCCCACCACCTGCAGGATTTATCAGACCACTAAATGGATGTCTGGCTATAGGGACCTGTTCCCCGTGTGTACTTAAATTACCAGGAGTCCTCGTACTTGACTCCTTACTGCTCTCTCTCTTCAGGTGTCTTTCCGACTGACTGGGTGTGGTAATGTACTCCCCTGCCAGCAGCCACTACACGTGCAGGGTCTGACTAGTGTTCCCGCTCTTCTGCGTCTACACTTTAGACTCGGCTGCTCCACTCCTACTCCTTTGACTGCCACTGCAACTCTTGTTTTCAGCCCCACCACCGCACCCCTAGCTGAGATGTGGAGGCCACGCCCCCTCCTGGGTCTGCCCAGGGGTCCCCTCTAATGTGTGTGTGAGACCTGGTTACAATGTGCCTGTGCGTACTTACCCTACTCAGCCTTTGGGATTACCTGTTTGTACTCACCCATGGGTGCAGTACTCAGTGGTGCTTAACCAGGTCAGGGGCGCCACACCTGCCCATACCAATCTGTCCCTGCTGTGCCCACCATACCTGTTCATACCCATCTTTACTGCCAGCCTTAGCCATCCTACGTGCACCTGCCTGCACCTGTGTCCATACCTGAGTGCATCTTCTGTCCTGGGAGTCAGCGGCCACAGTCCTGGTCACTGTCATTGGAGTGGTGTCTGCCTCACAGCATGCACTTAGTTAAGCCGTTCCCATTATCGGGTAAGCCATGGTCTCCCCTGTGGTGCAGTGGGTCCACTCTCACTTGCTGTCTCATCACCACCAGCAGTGAGCATTACAATCTGCAAGTAAACATTCCATTTCCTGGCCAAAAATGATAAAACAGAAGTGGAAGCCAAGATGTTAAAATTCAAGAATTAAAGACCTCGGTCTGTGTTTCCAGGAGGGAACAGTTTTAGAAGATGCATCGGGGTCAGGTGACACCTGTGATTTTGTGAGAAAATATAAAAGGCCTCACCAAGGCTAGAACAGGAGTGTTGGTGCCAGAACCCCAATGGGTGAGGACGAGGGTAAGTGAAGTGGGTTTGTTGCCCAATTACCCCAGATGGGCTACAGTGGGGCCTTATCCCCTAGGAGACCTGACCACAGAGAAAGATTGATGACATTAGCTGAGAGGAAGATCCGGGACCTGAGCAGACAGGAATATCAGTGACCATAGATGAGATGAAGATCCATGACTCATGCATGGAGAGACTCGAGAGCTACGCCAATAGAAGCCTTAAACCCATGCCCACAGCATAATCAATGCCAGTAGAACTGTGAGTGATGCCAGCAGAAGTACCTGCAGATTCAGACTACACTGATTGAAGGTACAGAGCCCTAACACCCCTTAGTGAGACATGGAGACCCAGACTACTACAGTCAAGTCCCAGAGCCCATGCAGCGTCAGCTGAAGACCGTTGCCAACCCTCTCTATTGCAGGTCCAGGAGAATGCCTGTGGTGATAGAAGGGAGAAATGAGTGAACCAGATCATCATTTCCAGCACCAACATATATTACAGGGGTCAACCAGGGCAACGATAGCAGATGGGTGGGGGGTTGGCTGGAGTACAGGAGACCCAACACGCCTTTGTAGACTTTGTTAAGAGGACTTATGTCCTAGTGGGAAAATTAGTGATGCCCGCTAGGGCCACTGCACCGAGAGGATTTAGAGCAGTAATTCCCACAGAGACTATTAACGCTGCTAGAGAAACATAAGTATAATCCCAAAGAGACTTTGCTTATACTTAGATTTAACGTTAAGACTTATTGTGTACTTTGTATTATGTACATGCCCTTGTATTGTGTATTCACACTGATTAACTGTTCTCCCATTGCTGAAGCTTTAACCAGATCATGAGCAATAAAAAGTTCATTGCATGTTTCTGCTTCGTGTCACCTGTGCTGTTGAATACGACCACCAGCCTTATTACGTATAGACGGCAAAGAAAGGCTGTATCTTAAAAATGTGTACTCACCCAGGATGCCCTTACAGGGTTTTGTCTTCTGGTTACTTCAACAGGAAGTTTAAAAGCCATGTTTTCATGCAACCATTCTAAGCCATCTACAAAGGCATGCTGGTTAGTGTTGAGCGGATCCGGATCCGCAAAATCCGGATCCGCACGGTTTGAGAGCCCGATCCGAGTCCGACCAGTACCCGGGATTCGGGGTGCACGATCCGGATCCGTTTTTTTTTTTTTCTCTCTCTCTCTTTCTCCTTTCCTGATCTCATTACAGAGCTATGCCTCTATGCCTCTATGCCACAGGTAGTCAGTGTTGCAATTCAGCAGAGCTGTGAGAGCTGCTGCTTCACCTCTGTTTGTAATGAGACAAGGTTCAGTTCTACTAGTTACATGTCTCACGCTGGTAACACCCCTTTCATTTAAGATAATCTCAGGAGCCATACTCTCCAGGAAAACTATGTCTGGCCCACAGATCTTATCATCTCATTTAAATATTAAGAAATGATGATTTCTTTAGACTACGACGTTGGACAGCAGATATGAAGCTATATTTTTCCAACTTTCTATGACCTGCATGCGCATGTAGATGGCTTAGGATGGCTTAATCCTACTCACAGATTCCCTTTAGGCCTAAAACACACTTCCGCATAAAAAACATACGTTTTTCGGGTCCGTGTTCCATTTTTTATGGGCGTTTCTTCGATATGTATGACATCCATGTGATGACGTATGCTTGCCGTGTGTGCGTGTGAAATGGCTGTGTATGCGTACGTGTAATGTCCATGTGAAATGATCCGTGTGTGATGCTCAATGTCGCTGATACATGTCGGCTGAAAGCAGACAGAGTTGCGCGATGAGAATGAACTCGGGTGAACTTCACCCGACTTCATTGTCATACCGCGGCTCTGTCTGGGTGTCGCGTACTGATTAGCGGTCACCCGTGAAGGACTCACTGGTGACCGCTAATCCCCTGAGTGACTGAAGTGAGCAGCGCAATTTGCACTGCCGTCATTCAGGCTACCCGCGGCCAGCTGGAGTCCTCCCCCCGAAACCGCAACTCACCTGTGACTTAATCGCTGTCACTTGGGCGACTTGCTTTCACAGTTGTAGGATCCAGCGGTGGCCACGAGTTACCTGAGTGACATCATCGCTGATCGCGCTACTCCCCTCAGTTGCTGCGTGAAGCTGACAGGTGCGGCGGTGTTCTTCTGCAGCTCCTGTCACCTTCATGTAACAGAGCTGGAAGCGACGCGGGACCTCCGTGGATTACGCCGGACATGGATGGGTTTTTGGGGCATAATAAAGTGGTGAATGAGGGTATTTGTTAGTGTTTTTTATTGCAAATAAAGGATTTTTCGTTGTGTGTGTTTATTAACTTTAAATTACAGGTTAATCATTGGGGGTGTCTCATAGATGCCTGCAATGATTAATCTAGGACTTAGTGGCAGCTAGGGGTTACTGCTATTAACTCCTTATTACCCTGATTGCCAACGCACCAGGGCAAATCGGGAACAGCCGGGTAGAGTTCCAGAACTATCGCATCTAATGGATGCGGCAATTCTGGGAGGCTGCTGGATGATATTGTTAGGCTGGGGGGCTCCCCATAACATGGAGTTACCCATCCTGAGAATACCAGCCTTCAGCCGTATGGCTTTACCCTGGCTGGTATCAAAATTGGGGGGGACCGCACGTCGTTTTTTTAAATTAATTCATTATTTATTTTACTGCACAGTATATACCCGCCCCCCGGTGGCTGTGATTCGTTGCAGTGAGACAGCTGTCACTCAGCGTGTGGGTGTGTCTAACTACAACCAATCATAGGCGCCTGTGGGCGGGGGAAGTAGGGAATAGTAGATTGATTAATGAGCAGCAGGCATTTTCAAATTTATTAAAGCCGCGTATCTTTGGAACAGCTGTTCTTTGCCGCGCTGATGATCGGGGATCGGTGAGTATGCGACAGGGGAAGATACAGACCGAGCGCCAAAGGGATGATGACTGAGAACAGCAGAAAAAAAGGTAAGGAGACTGACATTTAACAAAAAAAAAAAAATACGCACACAAACGGTACGTGCTGAACACGGACATGCTACGTGTGCCGTCCGTGCAGGCATGAATCCATTGACTTTAGCGGGTCCATGCCTGCGTGTTGAAGGCTAAAAACGGACATGTCGACCGTGTGGAAAAACGCACACACGTACTAACCACACGGACTCACATTCAGCGTGATTGTACGTGTGTGTGCCATCTACCATAGGGTAACATTGGTCAACGTGTCTCCGTGTCTCTGGTACGTGCAAAAAGGTACCAAACACGTACCGGAGGCATGGATGTGTGTTGCAGTCCTTAATGTCATCTACAAGAATAATTAATTTTTATATAAATATAAGAATTTTCTTTTGGATTCATATTGCATGTATACATAGTTCTCTGATTTATTGAGATGCTACAAAAGTATGCAAAAAGTTAAATAGGAAAGTCCACTCTACTAGAACATTATCATATTTATATATGCTCTTTAACCCCTAGCAGAAAATTATTTACTGTGCCTGTTCTTTACTTAAAGGGATTACATAGAGAATCTAAAATACTGCCGAAATTCTGGTAAGTAATTAAAAACTGAGAAATATTAGTTTCCACAGTCTGGAAATGTTATACTGTGTCAGAAAGTACAGAGAGGTTGAAATAAGAGGATATAAAACTTTCAAGGTCATGCAACATATATTTCCACTTTATTCTAGTTATTTTAACTTTATACAGTTAGATGGCTGAAAGATTTGTGGAATATCTCAAGGGTAGTTTTAATAGACAGGCTCCTCCATAGTATACAATCATGCTTACAGGGCATAAAATGCAAATTGTTATTTATAGCTAATAGCCAAAGAAGACAACCTGAAGCACTGTCATATAAAGCAATTTCACACATTTATACACTAAAAAGAGATATGAGAGTTCTCCCATAGGGATTTATTTAGTAATGGAACAATTATAAAACACTGTTGTAATTTAAATTGTGAATGTATATTTTTATTGTTTTTAATGAGTGTTTATTAATTATTAACTAAAATTTAAATTTATAGATAACTGCAAAATATAGGTAACAATGTCAAGATCAGAAAATAGAATGATAGTGTGAACACAATAGGGTGTAAATGTATAGAATGCATGTGTAACTATAAACTGGAGGAAAAGGTGGGGCTTTTTTATATGGGGCTAATCCCTTCACCCCCAGGCAATTTTCCATTTTTCATTTTTGTTTTTTCCTCCCCTTCTTTTGAGAGCCATAACTTTTTTATTTTTCCGTCAATATTGCCGTATGAGGGTTTATTTTTTTGTGGCTTTTTTTACTTTTTAACGGCTTCATTCATTTTACCATATATAGTGTACTGGAAAACTGGAAAAAAATCCAAATGTGGAGAAATAGTGAAAAAAGTGAAATTGCACAATGGTTTTGTTTTTTTTATTAACCATTTTCACTATATGATAAAACTGACATGTCAGTATGGTGCCTCAGGTTAATACGAGTTTGTAGATGCAAGTATTCTTTTATTTTTATCTAGGTGGTGAAAAAAAATTCAGAAATTTGTGCAAAAGAAGAATAGTGCTTTTATCCCCATTTTCAGAGACCTCTATCTTTCTTATTTTTCAAGATCTGGGGCTCAATGATGGGGTATTTTTTGCATCTTGAGCTGGTGTTTTTAATTATACCATTTTTATGTAGATCAATGTTTTGATCGTCTGGTATTGCATTTTAATGAAATGTTGCGGCGATCAAAAAACGTAATTGTGGTGTTTGGAATTTTTTTCTCACAATGCCAGTTACCGATCAGACTAATTGATTTGTGAAAGTAACAATACCAAATATGTGTACTTTTTTTTAATATCTTTTATTTTTAATGGGACATGGGTGGATGATTTCATTTGAACTTTTAAGTTTTTTTTTAAATTTTTTATACTTTTTAAAACTTTTTTACTATTTTTTTAATTAATTTTACTAGTCCCGCTAGGGGACTTTATGACTGCAATGTCCAATCACTTGTGCTGATCAAAGTGATATTGCAGTGAAAATGCAGTGCTCCTGTGAATGTCGTCACTCTGGTGGCTCTCACAGGAAGTGAGTTATGGTAGCATCAGGTGTCATCAGCTGACCCCGACTTACAATGGCAAAACCATGGCACCCCGTGATTGCATCACATGGCTGCGGATGGTGACCGCTGTGGCCATTTAAATTGCACTGTCAGTGTTTAACATTGCGATCTAAAGTGATAAAAGTCGCAGAAGGATCTCCGATTACCTGCATCTGCTAGCCGCACATGTCTACTGATCAGATCAGCAGACATGTGTGGGAAATACCACAGGCTCACTGCCAGAGCCCATGGTAATCGGAGGGAAGTGACCAAGGACGTACCAGTACATCCTTGGTCGTTAAGGGGATAAAGGGGTGTTCTCAAGATTGAAAATGTATTTAAAGCGATGATTCTCAGGATTGGTGTGGATCACGGCAGTCAGATCCCCACCGATCATAAAGTTATCCATACCCTTTAGCTATGGAATAATTTTTAAACATAAGAACACCCCTATATTAATTAACATACAACGAAATATTGTTCTAATTATCACAAAAACATCTAACTCTTTATGACTTTATGGAAGACAAATACCCAACCTCAGCAACCTATTATCACACTAACAATTTCACCACATGTATAATGCCTAGCATAAATGTCAGGTGCCCTCATTTATAACATTTAGAGTTTCTTTGATTTTTGTATTCCTCTTCATTTGTGTAAGATGATTTCCAGCTTGTCAGACTACATCACAACAATGGTCTTGGTTAGACTCAGACAACTCTTCCTCACATGTTGGATTCTCCATGTACCAGATCCAGTTAAACAGTTTTTGATCAGCACAAACACTTGCAGCAGAATGGTGCAGTTGGGAATTTAAAGGGCTGTAAAGCCAATACAAAACTCATGTTTCATCACAGCTGGAACAGTGATGACTGATGCATCAGCGCTGGAACAGCAGACAATGATGTTACTGAGCTAGCCCAGCAATGACTCATGTGTCCATGACTGTTCCAGCTTTGATTAATATGGCACGATTTAGGAGAAAGAGTGTACCCCATTCAAAGAATTAAATAGAGATGATTGGCAAAAAAAAAATTATGTTTCTCAAAGAATAAAGCCACATAATGTACAAAAAAACACGAAAAATATTTAAAAAGCCAATAAACATGGGAGAGCCTGAGTGAAGGGTCATTTACATGCTGTGACATCGCTAACGATATATCGTTGGGGTAACGGTGTTTGTGACGCACATCCGGCGTAGTTAGCGACATCGCAGCGTGTAACACCTATGAGCGATCTTAAACGATCACAAAATAGGCAAAAAGCGTTGGTCTGTGAGACGTCGTTCAAAAGACAAAAATTGTTGTCTAGTCAGTAGCGAGGTTGTTTGTCATTCCTGCGGCAGCACAAATCGCTATTTGTGACACCGCAGGAACCTCGTACCTGCGGCCGCCCACAATGAGGAAGGAAGGAGGTGGGCGGTATGTTCGTCCCGCTCATCTCCGCTCCTCATCTGCTGTTGGGAGACCGCTCAGTGATGCCGAACGCACCTCCCCCTTGAAGGAGGGACTGTTCGGCGGTCACAGCGACGTCGCTGCAAAGGTATGTGCATGTGACGCTGCCGTAGTGATAATGTTCGCTACGGCAGCGAGCACCAAATGTTACACGAACGACGGGGGTGAGTGCTATCGCTAGCGATGTCGCAGCATTTAAAGCACCCTTAACCCTTTCACATGTCAAAAATAAACCTGCTGGAATATAGGAGACATGTAAATGTTCACTTTTAAACTGCCTCTGTAGGACAAGCAATGCTCAACAGGACAACAATGGGGAAATGAAAAGGCATACATTTATCAAGCAGTGAAAGGACACATGCTAATCCTGTTATAGGGTGGATGCATAAATACAAACATAAAATTGATAGAATGGTCTTTTGCCCTTGATAGAGCCACCACGAGTAAAGTAAATGTTTACATGTTTCCTATTTTCCAGCAGGTTTATTTTTGACATGTGAGAGGGTTACTCAGGCTGTGCCATGTTTATTGGCTTTTTAAATGTTTTTAGTATTTTTTGTACATTGTGTGGGTTTATTCTTCAAGAAACATAAAGAACATTTTTTATATTTTTTGCCAATCATCTCTATTTCATTCTTTGCATGTGGTGATGCCATGTATTAGGCACTCTCTTTCTGCTAAATCGTGCCAGTTTGTCACGTACCTAGGTTATCCCACTTTCAGGTGGTGCTCTCTTTGTCTAGTTCTTTGTGAAGCTTTGATTAATATAATGTAGCTGGTACAATAGAGTCTGAATAGTCTGTCAAAATGGGCTTTAAGCTAAAGGTACCTTCACACATAACGAAATCGCTGCTGAGTCACAGATTCTGTGACGCAACAATATGCTCGCCAGCGATCTCGCTACGTTTGACACATAGAAGCGTCCAGGCCCCTGCTGTGAGATCGCTGGTCATGTTGGAATGGCCTAGACCATTTTTTCATCGTCGATGTCCTGCTGGGCAGGATGCATCGGTGTGTTTGACTCCTTACCAACGACCTCGTTGACGACTCAGAGCTCAGATACGTACCACCGAGATCATTATACAGGTCACTACAATCGCTATATCGCTGCTGTGTCATTCGGAAGATCTGACTTTGACATCTCACCAGCGACCACGTAGTGACTTACCAGCGATCCTTATCAGGTTGTATCATTGTCGGGATCGCTGGAAAGTCGTTAAATGTGATGGGGCCTTAAGATTCCCCCCATTCACTCAAGATAAGAGCAAGGAAGGGGCTTGTCATTAAAGAAACCATGCTAGAAGGATCAAAAAGGAGGGCATTACATAATTTTGCTAGGAGTTATGAATTTACTATGGAATCTGTAGTTTGAGCTGACAGGTCACTTTAATAGTGTAACCAGTTCACCCCATAGAATTATGTAGTGTTAAATTGTTGCAAGTGCTATAGATATAATTAAGTTTTGTAATGTACTAAGTTCCATAAATTCAGACCTTGTCATTTAGTATAAAACAAGTTGCACATGCTGCATTTTTATGCCCTTATTACAAGCACAACATCTGGACCACCAACAGTTCAGCTGAACTGAATATAGAATAAATTAGGGCTTTCTGGTTCTGCTTATGACAGACTTCACTCTCATATTACACAATGCTAGAATGATGAATATAAATGAATCATTACAATAAATATCTATATAAAAATAAGTACATGAATCACAAACTTAAAAATAGCTGGGGTGATATTAAAGGAAAAACAACAGAGACTTAAGAAAATGGAATAAATGTGGACATAAAATCCAAGATACTTATTAAATGTCATAAAAATTGACTATTAAAGGGGGTCTGTCAATAAGAACAACTTAAGCTTTGGAATGTAAATAATAGAAAGGTAAGTAAAACATATCTTTCCTCAGTACACATAACATTGTTGGTTATAAGGGACTTAGGGACAAAATGTAGAATTGGTGGAGTAAGGTTGAACTACATGGACCTAGGTCTTTTTTCAACCTATGTAACTATGTAACTATATCTATGATCCAATGTTTTATTCCAGAGCAATCCACACTTTTTTAATATGTAAATGAGTTGCTAAGCTTTTTTGGGTGGGATATAGATCTCCATGAGAATCTGCCTCCAGGATTTACTTTAAATGATAGAAGATGTAATAGTGACTTATGTACTTTCAGCCAGTGTCTGTTTGTTTTGTATGCTCATTAGTTGACTTAAATATATTCTCTTCTGGAACCAGGGGTGGAATTCCTTCCCATTTAAACCCCCAGTAGTCAGTACCTTGCTCCAAATCATAGGTTATCTAGTCTGGTTCTGTGTGATCTTCAGCATGCTTAAGGTGGTGTCACACACAGCGACAACGACAACGACGTCGCTGCTACGTCACCATTTTCTGTGACGTTGCAGCGACGTCCTGTCGCTGTCGCTGTGTGTGACATCCAACAACGAGCTGGCCCCTGCTGTGAGGTCGCCGCTCGTTGCTGAATGTCCAGCTTCATTTTTTGGTCATCGCTCTCCCGCTGTGACGCACAGATCGCTGTGTGTGACAGCGAGAGAGCGACGAAATGAAGCGAGCAGGGAGCAGGAGCCGGCATCTGGCAGCTGCGGTAAGCTGTAACCAAGGTAAACATCGGGTAAGCAAGGTGGTTACCCGATATTTACCTTCATTACAAGCCTCCGCCGCTCTCACGGTGCCAGTGCCGGCTCCGGCTCTCTGCACATGTAGCTGCAGTACACATCGTGTAATTAACCCGATGTGTACTGTAGCTAGGAGAGTAGGGAGCCAGCGCTAAGCAGTGTGCGCAGCTCCCTGCTCTTTGCACATGTAGCTGCAGGACACATTGTGTAATTAACCCGATGTGTACTGTAGCTGGGAGAGCAGGGAGCCAGCGCTCAGTGTGCGCGTCTCCCTGCTCTTTGCACATGTTGCAGCACTGTCGTTATGATCGCTGCTTCGGCTGCTGTTTGACAGCTAAGCAGCGATCATAACAGCGACTTACAAGGTCGCTGCTACGTCACAGAAAATGGTGACGTAACAGCGACGTCGTTGTCGCTGTCGTTTAGTGTGACCCCAGCTTTAGTTTATCTTCATTATTGACCTAGACCTAATTTCTGACTACCCATTTGCCTTATGAATTAGCCTCTTTAGGACATCCTGGTTTTGATGAGGCTTTATTGACTTCCCCTTGCCTGCCAGTTTTGCTGGCTGGCATTCCAGCCAGGGGCGGATATATCATTGGGGAACTCCATAGCAGGGGGGGAATTGGACATTATGATGATGTAGGAGGTATTTAGCAAATATCCTTTTCTTGCATATGGGCTCCTTCCCCCTGTGTCTGTCACTGAATCCAGCACTACTGCCCGGGGCACTTGCATGCCTATAAACATGGCTTAGGAGTGAGTGTTGAGCTTACTAATGGTTTCACTTGCAGTTGCTTGGCATGAGTCAGAGCAAACATACAAAAGTATAAATGTTAAACAATGTAAATGAAATCTACACTATGGTGCTTCCTTAAAAAAAGTGGGACTGGCTTTGGGCTCCCTTTCAGTATCAAAAGATATCCATTGTTATAATTTATGAGGACAGGATGATAGTTCAGTGATTAACATTGTTTTCTTGCAAAAGTAATTTTGTAATGTAACGTCGACCAACATCTATATAGAGCTTGTTTGTTAAAGTCTCTGTATGTGTCTCTTTCAGGGATTGAGAGACTCTGAGACCCTACCCTCCATCAGTGCTTGTTTCTAGGAAGAAACCTGTGATTTCAGGGGAGCAGGTGGGGAGAAGCCAACGAGGACACACCTGTTGGACTGTTTTCTCATACGGATTAAACCCTGGCTGCTTTCAACAATAGTCTTTCCTAGAAATGCCTCAGCATTTCAGAGTCAATCACACTTTACTGAAATCATGCAGCCAGTCTCTTATACATACTGCCTGTATATTTGCCAGCATTTATCAGCCAAAATGTTCCCTTTAACTCTCCTGCTATTATCACACACTCAGAGATGTCATCAGCAAGGTCTATTAGTTTATTTTCTACCTACATGAAGACCTAAGCGTCCACTGGCTGGCTTAGAATATATTAATCTTCCAAGGTGTTTTAGGGACTATTGCCTTGGAGACTTATTATTGTATGAGAATCGGGCCCTCGAGAGGATCCTATGTGTAAGGATAGTCCTGGAAGTGGACCGACTGGACCATGCACCGGACTCCCTTGCGACGGCGCCTCAAGTGAACCCCTATACAGGGACTGTCGGGCATAACCGCAGAGGGCCTAGATGCACGGAAGCCGGGATCAGCAAGAGTCACTTGATGCAGGATCCGATTTTGACCAGGTACAGGTTAACGGGTTCACGCAGAAGTCCAGAACTGAGACTGGTGCAGATCACAGGAATTAGGCTGAACTCCAGGAGCAGAGACTGGTGCAGGTTAACGGGATCAGGCTGAGGTCTGGAGGTAGAGGCTCGTGCAGGTTAACAGGATCAGGCTGAAGTCCAGAACCGGAGACTGGAGCAGGTTACTGGGATCAGACTAGTGTGTGTGCTCAGAACGGTATTCAGGATCTGCAAGCAGAGACAAAGTTACACCAAGCACAGGCCAAGAGGGACCTGAACAACTAGTACAAGAGACAAGCTACAGGGACACGTTGAACAAGCACTGGCTATGGGGAGTAGCAAGTCTTAAATACCCAAGGTTACTTATTAGTGATATTCCGTACAACTGTGCTGGCCCTTTAAGTCAAGGTGAGTACACGTGCACGCCCCCTAGTGTGCATGTGTGAGGGCCGCAACTCGGATGTCAGAGCCGAGACCACAGGAGGAGAGGCAGGACACTGTAGCGTAGGTGGCTGCAGTGAGTGAGTGGCGTGGAGCCAGAGCCGATGGGGAAAAGATCTGGACGGGGTAGCAGGAGAGCGGGCTCGGCGGGGAGCGCGGACCCCGGGGGTTGGATCGACGAGTGGTGAGCGGTGTGGTCGGACCGAGAGAGTGACACTATGGTACTTTGGTGGGAAAACTAACCAGTCATGTACTACACTGTGGAATAAGATGGTGATACAAATATTCCTTTGATGCATTCATATCTTCACTTAGAAGATGTCAGTGAGAGGATCAAGAATTGGAGGGTATTTTTTTATTTTTCTTTCCTAATACGTTTTTTTTTTTTATTAATATCAATTGGGACTGGGAAGGGTCAACTTAAGTTCATTTTGTATTCCTGCACTGTTTTCCATTTACTTAAAGAATAAGAACAAACATTATCACAAAATGGAAATATGTAAATGCCTTTTATTATTCATTTATTTCTACCTTCATTAATATTCTTCTTTGATCATGTACATAAGAGTTCCCTTAAGAGTGTTCTTGAGTGTTACATATTTTGAGGCTTAAAATATCTCCACCCAAAATAGATAATGCTCCATATTATTATTTATGAGTCTGCAATGATCTTATAATTTTTCCACTTTATTCTGACAAGAACTGTTCTAGTTATGAAAAATTATATTATTTGTATTACCTAAAATTTGCAGACAAGGAAGGATTTTATATGTTTTAATACTGTTGCATTTATAGATGAGCAAACTCGTGGATGTTTGGGTTTGCTGGGATCGACCAAACTGTAGTTAAAAATTTGTTTTGGTACCTGAACTTTACCCAAACTTGACCCTGGACTCTAAACACCATAGAAGTCAATGGGGACCTGAGCTTTGGTGCTGTAAAATTGCTGTAAAATGGTCGTAGTAAGGGCTAGGGGGCTGCAAAAGGAAACAAATAGGGGTAAGAGCAGGACAATTGCCCTGCAAACAAATGTGAATAGGTAAATTACTTAAAGGGCTTCTGTCACCATAGCAATCATGGTTACATTGGAAGTAAATTAATAAAATAAAAAAGTTAAGAGTGCCCCAACAGAGCCAACATTTTAAGAGTGCAGCTGCAGAGCCTACTTTCAGAGTTTCCACACAGGACAAATTTAAATAGGAACACCACAGAGCCTGTTTCACAGTTTGTCCACGGAACCAAAATTTTAAATGTGCTGCCACAGAGTCTGTTTTCAAAGTTCTTCTACAGAGCCAATGTTTTAAGTTTGCTGCTACAGAGTCTGGCTTCAGACTTCCCCAACAGAGCCTATAGAACCCCTTTAAAATAACATAGAAAAAAAATAATAATCTTGAACCAGGATGTGGATGTCCAAGTGGAGGAATAGGTGGAGGTGGATATGGCAGTGTAGGTGGAAAAGGCAGAGGAGGAAGCAGCCAACAATATTTTTTTAAAAATTTTTTGGGGAAGCCCCAAACATTAGGAATGGCAAATAGAAAGAAACAATGCAGTGGAGTATAACAATGGCTGGGTGTAGCTGCTATACTTCTCTACTCAGCCAAAAGTACAGATAAATCCTGAGGGATCCATGCCTGATTCATTTTAAAGCCTTCCTGACATATAACATACCCTTTATGTCATGGTTGACAAAAGGTTCTCTACCAATGACGTATGGAGTACATCATAGCCATCAAGCTGGCACAGCAGCCATGCCTGTGTGGTCGCTGCCGGGACTTTGGCTTATGTGAAAGAGGAGACTTGGCTCTCACAGCCAAGAGTGATGCCTACACCACCTAACTACTGAGATCAAGTGCGTTTGCAGAATTTAGGGGCTGGGAGAGGGAGTATGCTCCCTTTCTCAAGTGATCTGGACACCGTCATGTCATTATGGGGCCTGATCTAGAAAAAAAATATATAAATCTGGTATCGCTGTAATGTACTGACCTCAGAAGTAAAGCTGCCCTGTCACTTATAGTGCAACATGGAAAGTGTAAAAAGTATAGTATAGATATAGTATATTCCACAGCCATACCACATATTGATATCACATATTTTTTATTGGTTGTGAGCCTCTGTGTAGCAACTTCATAACCTAGTATTTTATTTTCTTTAAATTACTTTATATTTTGGTTAAAAGTCATTGTGAAGATCTGAGGTTGTGGGTTGTATTAATCCCCTATTCAGATTAATAATACAATTTTTATTTGTTCCATACACGGTTTTACAACAACTTTAGGTAGATGGCCACAATGTGATGCCCCCAGTCCTCTAGATACTAAACCGGGATCAGTAGTTCCACTGCCCCATACCAAGTGATACCAATTGTCTATCTAATTTTGATTGACCTACAACTTTTGTATCCTCCACACCCAGTCACAGCCTATGTTCCTCCAGACAATGAATACCATGACAATAGCGCATGTACCCAGCTCCAGGTGGCATCAACAGTCATTAGGATATTTCCTCAAATCTAATGGATATCACAACAATAGCATGTGTATCCAGCTCCAATTTCTATAGTCCATTCATAGGCATCATTACCTGGTCACAGCAACAGCTCCTCATCCCTCCATATTACCACACCAACTCACTGGCCAAACATGTATTTTATTGTTCTCCCTCTCCTGAGATCAGCCCTCTAGATGAGCTGAAGTGCACACACCAATCCCCATAATCATGTTATGTAGCTCACAATATGCAGAAGGTTCCACAAGCCTAGTCTGAAAATTTGTGTATTGGGAAAGCCTCCTGCAGAGATGAAAAAAAGACACACAACCACCCGACAGATGCAGGACAATTAATCCTACTGTAGGCCTAATTATATTAGAAACAGCAGAAAAAAAGTCTTTAAATTTGCCTTATATTACATCATATCACATGGCCCAAGAACCACCAACACCAAAGTAAGTTGCACATAGAAAAACTTTAATTGGTTGGGTCAAGCATATAAATATTACATGGGATATAAAAATTGTGACAAGTAAGAAGGTTAAATGACACATAAGAGCGAATAAAGCACCCCATGTGGGGCTACATGGATCAAATTAGGTGCACACAAAAGGGTGTACTCCCAGCAGGGCCAGTGTAAGTGCCTTTTACAAAACGCAGGTTCACCTAATCAAGAACTCTAGGCACATTACAAATAAATGAACAGGAATATATTCCCAGCAGAGCCAGTGTAAGTGCCTATACAAAAGATAAATTCACAGTCAGTGACAGAATAACACTTTAATAGATGACAATAGGCATGTTACTCACACACATCATCCGGTGAACAGGGATATGTTCCCAGCAAGGTCAGTGTAAATGCCATTGCAATAAACAGGTTCACAGTGAGTGATAGAGTAACACTTAAGTATATGAGTGATTGTGAGTGCTATAATTGGTGGAATATCCACCGGGCTATGTGTTTGGGTAATGTGCCTATGATTATGTACTAAGTGTTATCCTGTCATTACTGTGAACTTGGAATGGCACTTACATTGGTTTTGCTGGGAATACTTCCCTGTTCGCTGGACCATGTGTTTGTGTAATGTGCCTATTGTCATGCACTAAAGTGTTACTCTGTCATTTGCTGTGAACCTGTTTATGATATAGGCACGTACACTGGCCCTGCTGGGAATATATCCCTGTCCATTGGACTAAATGCCTGGGCAGTGTGCCTATGTTCATATACTTAAGTGTTACTCTATCACTCACTGTGAACCTGTTTATTGCAATGGCATTTACACTGACCTTGCTGGGAACATATCCCTGTTCACCGGATGATGTGTGTGAGTAACATGCCTATTGTCATCTATTAAAGTGTTATTCTGTCACTGACTGTGAATTTATCTTTTGTATAGGCACTTACACTGGCTCTGCTGGAATATATTCCTGTTCATTTATTTGTAATGTGCCTAGAGTTCTTGATTAGGTGAACCTGCGTTTTGTATAAGGCACCTACACTGGCCCTGCTGGGAGTACACCCTTTTGTGTGCACCTAATTTGATCCATGTAGCCCCACATGGGGTGCTTTATTCGCTCTTATGTGTCATTTAACCTTCTTACTTGTCACAATTTTTATATCCCATGTAATATTTATATGCTTGACCCAACCAATTAAAGTTTTTCTATGTGCAACTTACTTTGGTGTTGGTGGTTCTTGGGCCATGGGATATGATGTAATATAAGGCAAATTTAAAGACTTTTTTTCTGCTGTTTCAATATGTCCCTGAAGTTGTTGCCTTTTACCTTATATAAGTCTGCTTTAACTGTCCTGGTTGTTGCTAATTATATTAGAGTCTATAGAGACAGGCTGAGGTTAACATACCGTTAAAATAAAAACAATAGTTTAATGGAGGCCCTGGATATACTCAAATAAGCAAATAGGTAATCAAACACAACCATAAGATTGACAGAAAGTGGCGCTCTGTGCTGGAAAAACTTTGCTGGAAAAAAAATTGTTTATTTTTTAGCAACGTTTATAATCAAATCAAACGTTATACTTTTGTACAAAATATATGGTAAAGCCAAACATGGCACCAGGCAACAAATTTAGCAGGGTGACAGAAAAAAACTGCTGTCACAAATAAGAATGTGAATGCCACTTGGAGTCACTCTAGCACCACAGGAAAAACTCATACCAACTATCTTGGTAGTATTAGTACCAAATGCCAGTCACTTTTGGCCCTCTTTGCAAACACTGGCATGCACATTAGCAGAGTGGAAACGGAGGTGATTATGTAGTTTATATCTAGTGTTGAGCGAGTATCTAACTATTCGTACTCACTATACTCATAACGGGTGCTGTCTAATACACGTGTATTCATTCCAAATAGCATGTGCAATGCAAGACAATGGAAAAAAACTCACAA